>NC_081413.1:666775308-667104683 GCF_030272615.1 Cryptomeria japonica
GAATAACAAAGAAAAGACATGCTTGATTGCACATATTGATGAAAGTTGGCTATGGCATAAGAGACTCTATCATGTAAATTTTGATTGCATGGTAAAAATTAGTACTGCTAAGGCAGTTAGAGACTTACCTAAGATTGTCAAACCTCACAATCCAGTATGTAAGGAATGTCAATTTGGAAAACAAGTTAGAGAATCTTTTAAAAGTATTCCAGAAAAATCCAATAATGCTCTTGACTTAATTCACACTAATTTATGTGGTCCAGCTAGAACTAAAAGTTTACAAGGTGATAGATATTTCATGCTAATCATTGATGACTATTCTAGAATATGTTGGGTTACTTTTCTCAGAGAAAAATCAGAAGCACTTGGGAAGTTCAAACTATTCAAGGCAATGGTAGAAAATGAAACTCGTAAGAAAATCAAATGTCTGAGATCAGATCAAGGAGGTGAATTCACATCTAAGGAATTTAATGCATTTTGTGAAGTAAACAAAATCATGAGACATTTATCAACACCTCAGACACCACAACAAAATGGAGTTGTAGAAAGGAAAAACAAAAATATCTTGGATGCACCTAGAAGTATGCTATCAGAAGCGAATCTACCACATGTATATTGGAGAGAGGTAGTAAGCACAGTGGTCTATACATTCAAGAAAGTTCACATCAAATGTGAAACCGGTAAGACACCTCATGAACTATGGTTTGGTATTACTCCCACTCTTAAATATTTTAGAATATTTGGAAGTAAATGCTATATTAGAAGAGATGAGTATATTGGCGAATTTGATCCTAGAAGTGATGAAGGAATATTTATTGGTTATTCATTTAAGAGCAAGGCAAATAGATGTTTTAACAAAAGATTGTAGAAAATTGTTGAGAGTACAAATGTGAAGATTAGTGAACAATTTAGAGGAAATTCAAGGTATATAGACTCTGAACTAGCAACAGAGATACTGACAAATGATCCTACATTGAACCCACTGGTACACAATGAAGATCTAGTTACTCCGGTATCATTAGAAAATTCCACTGTAACTGAGGAACAACAACAAACGAAGACACCCCGGTATGTAAGATTGAATCACTCTAAAAATCAGATAATTGGGAACAAGTATCAAGGAGTTATGACAAGAGGAAGATTGGTAAATGAAGAGGTATGTCTTATTTCTCAAATTGAAGCATCATCAATTAATGAGGCATGTGAAGATAAGTATTGGATTAAAGCTATGGAAGAGGAACTAGAACAAATTGAGAAGAATAACACATGGACATTAGTTCCCCTATCTAAAGACAAAAATAAGATTGGAACAAAATGGGTATTTAGAAACAAACTTAATGAAGATGGGAAGGTAATCAGAAATAGAGCAAGACTAGTATGTAAGGGATATTCTCAGAAAGAAGGGATTGATTATAATGTGCATTTCTGAATGGAGATATTGAAGAAGAAGTTTACATTGAACAACCTGATGGATTTTCTTTGACAGATAACAAAGATATGGTTTGTAGGTTAAGGAAAGCTTTGTATGGGTTGAAGAAAGCTCCAAGAGCTTGGTATGAAAGATTGGATAAGTATCTTTTAAAGATTGGTTTTTCTAAAGGCAATGCTGACAAGAACTTATATTACAAAGTGACTAATGATGACATCTTGGTTATAGAAGTTTTTGTTGGTGATATAATCTTTGGAAGAGAAGATGGATTATGTAAAGACTTTTCTATGGAAATGCAGCAAGAATTTGAAATGTCTATGATTGGAGAGATAAAATTATTTTTAGGATTACAGATTTCATAGACAGATGAAGGTATATTCTTGAGTCAATCCAAGTACTTGAAGGAGTTACTAAAGAAATTTGGGATGGAGAACTCTAAACCGGTAAGCACACCTATGACTAGAAATGACAAATTATCACTAAGGGATGAATCTACGCCTGTTAATCCACCTAGGTACAAATCTATGATAGGAGGTTTACTGTATTTAACACAAACAAGACCTGATATTATGAATGCAGTATGTAGTGTTTCAAGATTTCAGAGTAATCCTAGAGAAAATCATGAATCAACAGTAAAAAGGATTTTTTGGTACTTACAAGGCACTACATATCTTGGTTTATGGTATCCTAGAGATGAAAATTTTGAATTATGTGCATACACATATGCAAATTGGGCAAGAGATGTGGATGACAGAAAAAGAACCACCGGCGGGGCATTTTTTCTTGGAAGTAGATTAATTTCTTGGTTGAGTAAGAAACAAAGTTGCACATCTTTATCAATAGTAGAATCAGAATATGTTGTAGCAGCAACTAAATGTACACAAGTATTATGACTTAAGAAAATGTTGAAGGAAATAAATATAAAATTCAAGGAACCTATAACTATCTATTGTGATAACACTGTAGCAATTGATATATCTAAGAATCCGGTACTACATTCCAAAACTAAACATATTTCTATCAAACTAAATTTTCTGAAAGAGAATGTTGAAGCAAAAGAAGTTAAACTAGTTTATGTGAATACTAAAGAGAAGATTGCAGATATTTTCACTAAGCCTTTGCCTAAGGAGACTTTTGAATATCTCATAGATCAGCTTGGGGTCATACTCCCACTGGTAGAGACTTAGACAGTTGATGTTTTTCATCAACCGGCAGAATTAATAGAGAAATCTTTTACTCCGGCCTTGATGATGAGAGCTACTTCTTAAGGGGAGTAGTTGGCATACTGAATTCTTTGGTATTTTGTACTTGAACTTGGCTTTTGTATTGGCTTTGGCATTTGATGTCAAAGGGGGAGAGATTGATATGGAAAAATACAAGGAAAACACATGTTACTCTCAGGGGGAGAGATTGTTACTTTGGGAGAGATTGATTACTCTCTGTATCTGAATTTTGATTTTTGGTTATGATCTCTTTTGGGAGATTGTTGATTTATTGGTATTTGGCATTTCTGTTTTGGCACTTTGATGGTTTTTCCATCTTGTGTTGCCATCAATACCAAAGGGGGAGATTGTTGGTATTTTGGTTATGTTGATATTATTTTGTCATTGATGTCAACACCTATTAACACTTATCAACTCTGGCACTTTGGAGAATTGGCAATGTTCACCGGCAAGCAAGTAACTTATGCACAGTCACCAGTATATGGTACACTGGCAGGATATATTGTCCACCGACACTTGGAATGACATGGAAAACATCTGGTTATGTCGAAGATATCGTTTGGACACTTTATCTTGGAGATTTATTCATTGGTATATTCATATTTGCATATTTGCTGTTATAGACAAATAGGTCTAGAATAAGCACCAACAGGCTTATCTATTCTAGATTAGCACAACACGCTTTGGAAATGATTTTGTTGCTATTGTAAATGCATTAAGCCGACATGTTGAATCGGATATTGCATCGGTTATTGATTTACTTGTAATTGTTTTATTGTAATATCTTTTAGAGCTGACTTACTAAAATTGGTCTTAGGTTAAGGTATATATGTAAGATCTTATTTGTAAGATCAACAAGCGATAGGGAAAAGGAATTGTAAGAAGGTATATGCAAGATTAAGCAGTGCTATACACATAGACATCATTTGAAGGTGAAGCAAGGTTTTTGTGAAGACATATCAGAACTACACCGGTACTGAATCCAACATAGGAAGATTTTATTTTGAGTAGTACATCTTTATTAGATTTAACCATCCAATTGTAGTCAGCGTGACTCCTATTTGTGATTGAGTAGCGAGCTCTAGGCTCTTGGCCTTTTTGCATGTGCAGACCCCATTTGTGTACACATACTATCTGCAGTAGTATCATCTGATTGTGGGTAATATTTCCCACTATGATTTTTCCCCTTACAGGGTTTCCACATACAAATATTGGTGTTATGTTTTGTGGATGTTATTATCTTTCTATTTCATGCATTAATCTTTACCGGTATTGCAATTAACTGATAAACTATCTACCGGCATAAAGTTTGGTTTACCGGTATTAAGCATTAAGGTTGGTTAAGTTGTTTTTGGTTTGAATTTATTTGACAACTGATTCAACCCCCCCTCTCAGTTGTCTCTAGGTCCTAATAGAATGGAACTTGGTTAGGGTGGGGCCAGGTCAGGTGGCTCCTCTAGAGGTTGATGAGATAGAAATTATATTAGGATTTGAAAAAGATCACACTCGTGGAACTTCTTGTGTGACTGATCGATTGCACTATTTGGGTAATGCATTCCAAATAGATACAGTTGCATACCATTTATCTGTCTTGAAAGAATTTTATCCTGATGGCATTAAATTTCTTTCTCTATTTTCTAGTATTGGTGGAGCAGAGGTTGCTTTGCATCGACCTGGGATACATTTAAGCTGTGTTGTATCTACAGAAATATGTGAAAAGAACAAGCTTGTCCTTAATAGTTGGTTGACAAAAACCCCACAGACAGGTAGGTTGATTCAAAGGGAAGATGTCAAAGATTTGAATACATAAGTATTGGAGTTTTTAATTAGAGTTTTTTAAGCTGTCTTGAACTAGAGTTTCCATTGCTGCATTTGAACTCTTTTAACACTTCAAACTTTTCCTTACATGATTTGCCTACTTACTCTATTGTAGAGGATGCTAATTTCAATCCCTTAATGTCATTATCTTCTCTTCAGTGTTGCTGACTAGAAGACTGCCACAGACTTAATGAGAGAAGGAGGATAATTTTTCTTTACTAGATTTTTAATGCATGTCAAATTCCTTCCTATGGAAAATGGTTTACCAAAGCTCAGGTTGCCAGCAACTCTCCATATTTTCTGCTACTTGCCATTGTTTCTTCTCAAGGAGAGGCAAATGATCTAGGAGGATCTGACACTTTGATGGATTTGAATGAAATGGTAGTACTTAATTACATATATTTCTTCACTACTACCTTTAGCACATTGCCTAAGACAATGACAATGTTGCAATGTAAACATGTGTTTTAGTACTTGTCATTGTTGCTTTTCAAGAATGTATTTATGTTCACTATCTTGCAGTTTCCCTCATGAATTCTCAATTATAGTACATAGTTCTTCATGAAGGACACCACCACATCATCTAGAGTCTATGCAATTTAATTTTTTTCTTTGATCCCATGGAGGCCAATAGTCCTTTGTCTAAGGAAGTGCTTCCTGAATGGTCATGGGGGGGAAAGGTAATGCTTGAAATCACCCTTCTATTAGGAGATTGTGTACATAACCTCTTGGTCCTCTGGAAGCTGAAAAGTACATCGAGTCCACCAACTCTGGTTCCACACTATAGAAATTTTTGGATATTATCTTCCAAATATCCTTCGGTGAAAAAGCATCATTCTCATAATAGAAAAAAGGTGGCCCTTGCATGAACACATTGATTTCCTCCAAGCGTGGCCCAATAGGTTTCCGAGGAACTCCAAAACCAGTTGGTCCCTTTGGACATAAATTAGAGATGTCACATCACACACTCCAGACATTATTTGTTTGTATTGCATACTCTCTATGTATTTATCACCCTTTAACACTTTCCTCTGCTTTTCTCCAATTGCTCTCTTCTGGGCAACTGATGAGCTTGTTTCCATGCTATTCAAGATAATGCCTACTTGCTTTATTTTATGAAATTTACTTGCACATGACTCTTCAGCTTGTATCTTCTGCTTATGCATAGATGTAAATTATAATTCAGGCTCAGATGATTAAATTAAATAAGCATCTATAAAGAAAATATTTAGTCATTGGATGCTACATATTATCTAATGGAAAGATCCTAGATCCAATTCTTAGAGAGAGGAAACATCATTGATAAAATTTTATTCAAATAAGACTCAATCAAATAAATTTAAAATGTATTATGTAATTTTTAAAAGTAGAACTCATGCAATGCTTTCATGCACCGACGACCAAACCATAGGACCCACAACATTATCGTCAGTGCAATTTTGTGGTTAGATGGAAGAGGTAAGAAAAGGATGCATGTTGTTAAATGGAAATGGTGCTACTTAAGTAAGGGCTTAGGTGTATTGGGGATAAAAGACCTCGGGCAACAAGGTATTGCCTTAGAAATCAAATGGATTGTCAAGGCTTTAGAAGGGAATGAACCATGGAAGATATTAATCAGGAGAAAATTCATGATTGCCAATCGTTATAACATTTTAGATGGGAATATTATTGATGATTTCTCCTGGTTTGAAATTGTTGTTAGGTATGTCTGCAATCTGAGTAAAAAGTCTAACTATTTTTGGATTTTATTTTCTATTGAAATTCTTTGGTTTCTTTGGAAGAGAAGGAATGAGAATGTGTTCCAAGGTAAAGGGAGGGTTCTTATTGAGTGTAATCTTAGAATCACAAATGCTTTGGGAGTTTTTATCAGTCGAAAATGCTATAGACATTTATGCAAAATGTGGAAGCATCAATGAGGTACGTGAATTGTTTGACTAAATGCCTCCAAGAAATGTCAATTTATGGAATGGTATGATTGCAGGGTATGCACAAAATTATTTTAATGGAAAGGTTTAGATTCTTTCAACTAAATGCTCCTCCATCCTGTACGAAAATGGGAGCTTCAGAATAGGTTGTGGATGTCCATCACAAGATAAATAGTAGAGGAATTTTTTCAGCTGGTGTAGTTGCAATTATTCTATTAGAGGCTAGTTTTGTAGATACTATTATGGTGGCATCTGCAAATTATGGTGATCCTAGTCCTTTTGAGGTGGGTTGTGGGGTTTTCCTTGCTCCTATGTACCCAATTGTTGTGTTTGTAGGGGTTTATGCTACTAATAGGTTTGGGGGTGCCTTTCAAAATCCATTGGTAATTCATGTTCTAGTTCATTCCTTGACTACACTTTCCATTGTGCTCAATGTTTTTTGGGAATGGCTAGGTGATTGTATTATTTCATGGATTCTAGGTGCCTGCTAAACCTAATTTATTTTTAAATATTGGTGATCCCTCTCTTTATATGAGAGATTCTTTGTTCAAGGTATTCTTATAGGGAAAAATTTTTAGAGAGAATTTCAAAACCCATTGCTTGTTGTCTATTCCCTTAGCTACTTTTGTCTTGGCTTAAGTTTCTTTTTTTGGAATCTAGTTTGGGGTTCTTACCTAAATGCCTTTGATCTGAAATTTTTTAATCTAATGTAGGGTTAGGACCCTTTTTCTTGCCAGTTTGATGCTCCAATCAAAAGAATCTCTTTCAAGAAAGGGTTTTAACTTTTTAGTTTTGGTTTTCTCACTTCTTATGAGATCCTCTTTTTGCTTAGTTGGTTGTTATATAAGGGTTTGGACCCTCTCCCAATTACCTAGTCTTTAGACTAATTCAAAACATTCTAGTGTGACCTTTTTGAATTGGAACTAGTTAAGTCACATAATCGATATGTTACAATGATTAATTTTTTTATTTTTTATTTTTTAAAAACTATCATAAAGTGTGATAGAAAATAGAATTTTACTTGATCATAAATCCTTTATTAGTTTCTTCATATAGTGATGGGTTTGAAGATAAGGGCCTTCTACTTAGAACATTTATTAAAGATCTCTAACTAATTTAGTTGTTATTTACTATCATTAATGTATCCTACATTGCATGATAGAATATTATGTCTTAATTCTTCCTAATTGGTCTTTTATCTCAATTTTTTTAATTTAAAATAAAGGCGATGATTAGATTTCTTTCTTTAGTGTTATCTTTCTCTAGATTAATTAATTAGGGGATTCTATTAGGAACATTTCCCATGAAATGAATATAATATAAATATTACATCCATAATAGAACAAATCACCATAATAGGCTATTATAAAGTATTTATACAAAAATATGAAAGAACATTAAATTACCATTACAAACCCATAAACCATAAAATAGTGAAAATAGATATAAATTTGTAAATGTCTCCCTAAAAATACCACAACCATAACCAAAAAAATCATAAATAACAAGGGATAAATAAAAACTCAATAATTCCAAAATCTTGAATTCACTATACCACATTACAATCCACTAGGTATTCAACCTTTATTGCATTGGGGTTCTACATTACATTTGTCAAGACACTACCAACTATGGGATCAAGTACTGGGTTAATTTGCATGCTTTAAAAGACTACTTGAATAACAAGAAAATTACCTTTGTTTTCAATTCCATCTTCTCTGTTCTTCAGCATTTGGTCAGTATGTGCTCCCTTGAGGGTTTCAACTTTTACAACTATCACATTATGGGAGGAAATGTCAACCGTAATGAGCCCACCAATTGTGATAGTTGGAAGGGTGAAAGGAAAATTTGGAGAAGGTTGCATAGATATGGCTTCACTGATTATATGGAGAAATTGCATGGGAGAAAGAAGTCTGCATCCCATGGTTTTTCCAAGGGCTGGAAAAATAACAGAGTTACTCTGTCTGGTCAGACCTGGAGAGTGGATGAAGATTTGGTCGCTGAAGTGATCGATTTGCAGAAGGACGACATCAAGTTTTATAGAGACTACAAGTTCTCGGTAGAAGCCATCAAGAATTTCCCCAAGAATGAAGAAGAAAGGGCTTGCCTTGCCAAAAAGGATAATACTTCCTATTATCTCCCTAACTAGGTAAAATGTTGATGGTAGGTTTTCGAAAGTCTACAATTACCACTTTGTTATCCTTAATCACTTTCACCATGACTCTAAGATATCTCTTCCCTTCTACTTAGCCTCCTCCCTTAATGATAGTTTGGCTGACCATGCTAAGAAACCTAACTCCTACCCCATTTCTCACCAAGGTCCTATTTTGTTAATATATGAGCATCTTAAGGGTAAAGTTAAGGCTAATAAGGATGATCCCTTTCTAGAGAATGCCCATATTTCTAAAGATTATGACGGTTTTGACTCTGATGAGGATTCTTCTAATCTTCCTCCTAAAAAGAAATTGAGGGTTAGTGAAAATGATAAAGAAGACACTGAAGAGAAGGTTGTGGAAGAAGAGGTAGAGAATGAGCAAGAGCAAGAGAAGGAGGTGGAAGAAGAGGCAGAGAATGAGAAAGAGAAGGAGGCTGAGGGTGAGGATGGAGACAAGGATAATGAGCAGAGAGAAGAGGAAGTTGAAGAGTCGGAGGTGAAGGAGAATCCCTATGATTCAGACAACAGGGATGATGTTTAGGATAATATGAAGGAGGGCAACCCTAGGTCTAAGGATTCTACCCAGGATATGGAGAATGTGAATTCCATTCTCAATGCTGCTAGAAACAACAATCTGGAAATGTTCAATTTCTAGTAGTGGGTGGTTGATAACTGTAAGTAGGAATCTGGAAATCATCAAAGAAATAACAAATTGGACTAGCTCAATCATGAAAACTAAAATGCAGTGATAACAATCCTAAAAACATTCAATGAAAACATGAAAACAAGACATTCAAAATGAAATCTAAGCAAACCAAATGCAGATGTCTCCTTCATGTGGCTCCATTGTCCTTCTTTCTCCTTCAAATTGCTTTTGTTTGTGGATCTCACCTACAAGTGCATACGCATGAGATGAAAGCAAGATTGACAAGATAGCATGACAGCATAAGGGTACTAGAAGCGTGATTGATTCGACCTTTTGATTGAAGAAATTCATCCAATTTATAGATAAATTGGAGAAAAGACAAGATTAGCATGAAATTGATATTAGAGGCAATTGATTTCAAAATGGCAAAATTGAGTTGAAGGAAGAAGGTTATGACACCTTCTATGTCATGAATTATGACATATTGCCAATGCAAAGGTTAGAGGAATAAAAGCTTATGACATCTTAGTATGCCAATAGTATGACTCATGAGCAATTCATGCTTCCACCGAAGCACAAAAATAGGGAGAGACTAGAGAGGAATTGATTAGGTGGAAATTGAATTTAGTAAATTAGAAAATGAAGTGGAAATTTAGGTGAATTAATTAATAACTTTTCATTCATTAATTAATTCACAAAAAGAGAGGGAATTAATTAGCCAATTAAATAAATATTTAATTGTGACAAGAAGACTTAGGATAAATAAATAAATAATTTAACCTAGAGGGAAAATGACAATCAAGATTAAATGAATAAATCATAAAATCCTAGAAGATGAATTAGAAATGCAAGGACGACAATTAGGTCTTGACAAAAGATAATTGATGTAGGGTCGATTTGATCATGATTCTGATTGACAAAGGACCAGTGTTGATAAATGATTAAAATTGGTTGACAAAAATCAATGACAAATTGACCAAGATTGACTAGGAGATCAAATTGATAGGCACCAATTGATGACGAACAATGACTAATCGATCCAAATTGACATGATTGAAAAGGACAAGGATCGATGACGAATTGATCACAAAATGACAAGATTGACAAGGACAAGGATCGCTGACGAATCAATCACAAAATGATGAGATTGACAAGTTGATAATCGCAAATGATTACTAACAAGCTAAAGATGATTGAAAGATTGACAAGAGGACAAAACCCTAATTCAAAAGTGAGAAAAATGAAGAATGCAGAAGAAGGACTTGATGCTCACAAATGATAAAGACCAAGTGCGCAACATAGAAGAAATGTTAATGCGATGCAAGAACCCTAAAATAAGGCAATGCGCAAATGTTAAAGTATGACTCCACAAGCATTGACCATTTTTAGATGTCTACATTTTGCCCCTCTTTGAGACAATGCGATTTCAAGCGTTGTTTCAAAGAACAATAATGAAAATGCCCCAGACAATGACAATGACATATGCATGCCCGCTCGAGGCATTGGCCGGAAGTATCCAAAAAAGAGGCTAGTTTGTCAATAAGAATGATAGAAGATGATAGGTTCGAACGGATCAAATGGATTGCCAAGACTGACGAAAGAAATGTTAGTAAGAAGAAATTAGACAGAGGACAGTTAGAGATGAAGAAAAACTTTCTTTCACCAATGCACAGAAGTAGGTGAGATCATTTATTTAATGTAGCAAAATGGATGCAGAGCATCATGGCATTGAAGGCCAGAGCTGAAACGCAACCCCTTTTGCAAAAGATAGACAAATCGCACACAAGGAATGCGTGAAGCATCCTAGGGTGCATACATCAAGGGTCGAGGTATGTGCGGCGTTCACAAAGAGAACACACTTATCATAGACACCCAATGATATAGTTGCCCCAGTTTGTGACAAACATTCCACAAACAGCAAACACGAAAAAAAAGGAAAGGGACCATGAACCATCCCAGTCACTCTAAATCACTTAGTGACATCATCGAGCAACCTAGGAACATGATTGAAGCCAAAGATAAACCAATAAATAGATAAGGCACACAAATTCAACCAAGTCAAACAAACAGTCTAATCGTCATTGTCAAAAGTTGAAATTGTTGATAGGATGATCACGTTGTTTGGTTTCAGGACATGCGGTACCCCGTCTAAGACAGGACACAGTCTGGTTTCAAGTATACCACACCTTGTATAAGACCCATGATAGTAGTGACAAGGACAAATGATATTGATGTTGATTGATTGATATGACAATTTTAATCAGTTTGAATGTCTGGTTTGATTGAAAAAGTTCATCTGTGAATGCATGATTCCATTAAAGCACAGTGTGTGATTGCGTGTTGTTGGAGGTATGCTCAGCGAGCTGTCTATGCACAAAGGGGATATATTTTTTTTGCTTTTCGAGTTTTTACAATTTCTTGTTGTGTTCATTTTTTTCAGGACTTTATTTGATGTTTAGTGATTTTTTCAGGACATTTTTTTGGTTTCTTTGGATTATTTCAGGACAGTTTTCAATTTATTTTGGATTTATTTCAGGGCATTTTTCAATTTTTTTTGGATTTATTTTAGGACATTTTTCAATTCGAAAGTTCCAGTGATTGATCATGACAAAGGGAACGCACCCAATGCACATCTGAAAGACATATATAGAAACCAGGACCAAAAAATATGTACAAGAAACAGAATGTGCAAGACAATGATGTTGACCAATCACAAGCCTGAAACAAAACATTGGGTCAGGACAAGGATAGGCACGATAAACCTTTAGAGAGATAGAATAGCTAGAGGTCATGATAGATGATAGAGAAATGATCGTTTTACACATGGCGCCTATTTGCCAGGTTTTCACTAGAGGGTGAATCATTTTTCTTTACTTTTTTGTTTTTTTTTCTTTGTTTTTCACTTTTTTTGTATTTTTGGAGCTTTTTAATTTTTATTTTTTTTGTATTTTTTCAAGATCATATTTGAAGAAATGCTGATAGAAAATTATGCCCAGTACTTGCGAAGGTGCATGCTATTTACAGGATCAGAAAAAGGTTCACCTTCTGGGGTGGCAAGCTGATATGCCCCCAAGCCATAGGCTGCAGTCACTATGAAAGGCCCAACCCAATTAGGTTCAAATTTGCCTTTGATGATGTCAGTAGATTGTGCATTCCTGGGATTTGCCTTTAAAACCAGATCTCCCACTTCGAAGTGTCATCCTTTGACCTTCTTATTATAAGAGCGATGGAGACGGTTTTGATATGCTTGCAAATGTGTCAGGGTTGTCTGATGTTTCTCATCTAACATCTCAAGCTGATGCAACCGAGAGACTCTGTGCATCTCATCATCAATCAGATGTTGCAAGGAAACACACAAAGAAGGAATCTCCACTTCCAAGGGTAAAATGGCTTCCGCACCATACACCAAGGAATAAGGTGTTGCGCCAGTAGGTGTGCGGATAGAAGTGCAATAAGCCCATAGTGTTGGATTCAACTATACATGCCAATCTTGACCAGCATCATTGACAACCTTTTTTAGGATTTTGATAATGGTTTTATTTGATGCTTCGGCTTGACCATTACCTTGTGGATAATATGGACTGGAGAAACGGTGTTGGATATGAAACTTTTCACAGAGTTCCTTGACATCTTTATTCTTGAAGGGATGACCATTATCTGTGACTATGGCAAGGGGAACCCCATATCGGCATATGATATAATTTAGTAGGAATTTTGAAATTTGCACACCAGTAATATAGGTCATGGTGATAGCCTCGATCCATTTTATAAAATATTCTATGGCTGTAATGATGAACTTGTGTCCATTTGTAGATGTTGGGTGAATCTTGCCAATAAGATCCAATCCCCATTGAGAAAAGGGCCACGAAGATATGACAGAATGAAGCTCTTGGGCTGGTGCATGAATGTAATTTCCATGGATTTGGCATTTGTAGCACTTCTTAACAAAATCATGAACATCCTTTTCCAGAGTGGGCCAATAATACCCAGCACGAATCAACGTTTTGGCTAAGCTCAGACCATTGAAATGGCCCCCACATATACCATCGTGAACCTCGTGTAAAGCCGTTTGTGCTTCATTCGAATCCAAACACCTGAGGAGGGTATGGTTAAAGGAACGACGGTAAAGGGTGTCGGCAACGATGACATATTTGGCTGTCTGTCGGATGAAGGCTCACTGTTGGTTAGCAGAAAGGTTAGGTGGTAAGGTTTGGGATTTCAAATATTGATAGACATCATTGTACCATGGTGAGTTAGGGCCAACAAGAACACACATCACATCTGCTGTCAGAATTTCAAAAGAAGGGACAAGCAACTGTTCGACCAAAAGTTCACATTTGTCCATATTGTGGGGCATATCTAACATGGAAGCAATCGTAGCCATCGCATCTGCCAATTTGTTTTGAATTCTCGGAACTTGACTGAAATGGATAGCCATGAATTTTGTCTTGAAGAAATCTACCATGTGCTTGTAGGGAATAAGCTTTTCATCTTTTGTTTCATAGTCATCATTCACTTGACGGATGACTAACTGAGAATCTCCATAAACTTGTAAATGTGTGATGTTCCAGTGGACTGCTACTCAGAGTCCTATGACCAGTGCTTCATACTTTGCAATGTTATTGGTACAATGGAAAGTTATTCTATAGGACTTGGGAATAGCATTACCTTGAGGGGTGACAAACAATATACTTGCTCCAAACCTGAACTTGGTATGGGATCCATCAAAGTATAGCTTCCATTCATTAGAAGATGTGAGAGCAAAGACTAATTCATCTGGAAAATCGGTCAACATGGGATGATCATCATAAAGATGAGCCTCTGCAAGTTGATCCACTATGACTTGTCCTTTTATTGCCTTCCGCTCCATATACTCAATATCAAATTCACTAAGGATCATAACCCACTTTGCTAGGTGACCCGTCAAAGCTACTCTACTAAGCAAGTATTTCAAGGGATCAATTTTTGCAACCAACAATGTCTGGTGATTTAACATATAATGTCAGATTTTCTATGTTGCAAATACCACTGCTAAGCATGCCCGTTCAATAGTTGAATAATTCAGCTCATAGCCTACTAGTGTCCGGTTGATATAATAAATAGCTCACTCTTTGTCATTCTCATCCTGTTGGGCCAAGAGAACTCCTAGTGCCATTTCAGTTTCAGAAATATACAATATAAATGGCTTTCCTTCTATAGGAGGCATTAGAATAGGTGGCGACAACAAATAGTCCTTAAGAGTTTGAAATGTTGATTGACATTTCTCAGTCCATTTAAAAGCAACTCCTTTATGCAATAGATGCTGGAATGGATGACATTTGTCTGCCAATTGAGCTAGAAACCGGTGGATTGACTATAGATTTCCTTGCAGACTTCTTAGTTGACAGAGATTAGAAGGAGGCATATCCATTATTGCTTTAACCTTGGCAGGGTCGACTTCGATGCCTCTGTGAGAAACAATGTACCCTAGTAATTTGCCAGCTATGACACCAAAGACACACTTCTTTGGATTGAGTCTGAGCCTGTAGGTTGCCATTCAGTCAAAGATTGGGCCCATGATGGCTAGATGACTATCTCTAGTGACAGATTTGCATAATAAGTCATCAACATAGTCCTCCATCAAAGTATGCATGAAATCATGGAAAATTATCGTCATAGCTCTTTGATATGTTGCGCTAGCATTTTTAAGACCAAAGGGCATCACATTCCAATAGTAGGTACCCCAAGCATAGGTGAATGCTATCTTATGTTGATCTTTAGGAGAAATGCGAATTTGGTTATAGCCGGAGAAACCATCCATCAATGAGAGCATCTCATATCCAGCAGTCATGTCAACTATGATGTCGATATTTGGCAGTGGAAAATCATCTTTAGGGCATGCTTTATTAAGTTCCCTAAAATCCATACAGATTCTGATGCCCCTAGTTACCTTGCTAACTGGTACCAAATTGGAAATCTAGTATGCATAATCGATGGGTCTGATAAAGCCCACATCTAGTAATTTTTTTAGTTCTACCTTGACCAAGAGAGCTACCTGGGGATGCATCTTTCTGAGTTTCTATTTGACAGGCTTGGCATCTGCTTTTAATGGCAAGTGATGAAGGACTAATTCTGGATCAAGGCCAGGCATATCTGCATAGGACCTTGCAAAGTTGATCTTCTTCTCAAGAAAGAAATTGACAAAATCTATCTTTTCCTGTTCTGATAAAGAAGCAGCGAAATGAATGACCTTAGGGTTGTCAGGTGTACCCAAATTGATTTCTTCGGTCATTTCCACAAGCAATGTTGATTTATCCAGACTTGATAGGGGTATGTCCACTCTTCCACCTTTGGGTGCCTCAGAGAGGTTTTCACCCACAGGTACGTCTTTTATTTTTACTTTTGTATGATCAGAGAGTGCCTTACGATTTTCACTCAAAGACCTATCTTTTTGATTTTGTATTTTTTCTTGTCATTTTGATGACTGGAAGATGGAGTTGACTCCCCAAAATATGTTGTGGAATCCAGATCAATAGCAAATCCTACCTTATGATCACCTTGTGGTATGCCTTCTCATAGTCCAAGGAATTCTGCAATTGCTTTGTCGTTTTGAAAACAATCCAATGTGAGTGGTTCTTGTTGGTCATGTTGGATAAGTTGCGGATAGAAAAGGGGCACGTCATCATTGGTTTTAAGGAGGGAGAGGACCAAGATGTTAAAGATGTAAACATCCATGGTATCACTGTCCAAACTGCTCACGTTTGATTCAGAGCTTGGATCCCAGAATGACTCTATCTAAGCATTAGGACATGTTTTTGGATGGGGAGTTATTTCATGTTTTTCTCCCATGGGCAAATCATCAGGGTCAAGGAAAACATTGTCAAGGGCATAGGAACTAGAGGAAAAGGAACTCCACTCCCATTCATTGGAATCAGTTTCAGGTCGGGTACCCTCAAGTGTTGTTTCATCATCAGAGTCACGCCCCTTTCCACACATGGTCATTTTGGTAGACGAGGGTCCAATTCGCAATGGTACAAAACCTAACCCTAAAGTTGGAGGTTGCATCTTGGGTATAATAGGTTCTAGCCTTCCTTTCTTGTCAGGGCCTAAGCCACTACAGCCATCATATCCTTTCTTCTGTAGCATAGTAAATCCTTTGTCGTACCACTCCACTGGCAACCTGATAGGTGGTGTCTCAGTTGGATCCTTATAAAGCCAATCTATGACATCATCATCCAAAGTTTCTTTGTCAAGTTCACCCCATCTTGTAAATGTAGTGGGGGGCTGATATTGAATAACTACCTTAGGTTCCTTTTGCAACAAATGTGGTTTGCCATATGATTTTGGAGATATTGGTAAATTCCCGATGAGGAATGTTTGAGCCATTGAATACTCTCCACATCCTTGGTCCTGTATCTTCAATTTTCCGTTGAAAACATCTAACAATCATTAGGATCCACATAACTATGTGAGTGGGCCTCTCTATTTACTGGGACTTGCTATAGCAGAGAATCCTTTAGAGTAGCACAAAATTGAAATGGATTAGGATCTCCTGGAATTGTTATCTCAGTTCCATTGTAAGGATATTTTAAACATTGATGTTAAGTGGATGGAATGAATTTCATTGCATGGATCCACAGATGGCCAAAAATCATATTGTAAGGGAGATCGAGGTCTAGGACCAGCAGGAAAGTGTTTTCTGTCACTGGACCAACTCTGATAGGCAATGTAATTATCCCTTTAGATGGGTGCTTAGCGCCATCATATGCTTTGATTTTTATTCTTTTGGAAGAATCAATGTCATTTTCTGTATAACCAAGACCAATGACCACTCTCAAGGTACAGATGTTAAGACCCGCTCTGCCATCTATCAAGACTCGTCGGATTTTGCAATTATGGACAAAGACTTCAAGCTGTAAAGGATCATTATGAGGGAGCTTATTAGGAGAAATATCATTATCAAAAAAGGCAACATGTTGGGAGATGGCTAAATGTCCTATTCGGGCTTGAAACTGGTCAACATCAATGTCTGTCAGGATAGTGGACTCAATTAAGGCTTTATCTAGGACTGCATGATGCATAGGGGACATTTTCAACAGCTCAAGGATCAATATTTGTGTAGGTGTCTTTCCCAGATGATCTAGGAGATTATATTGATTCACAGGAGTTGATTCGGGAGGAACTGTAGGAGCTCCTTTCAGGACTATTTTGGATCGACGAGTGGTGACCGCACAAGAAGGATCTTGTTCCTTTATTCTTATGGTGGAAACATACTCATTTGATGCTTGAAAACAATTGATGAAATTGTTATAACCAGTATTTGCGTAATTTGCTATTTGGGTAGAGTTTGAAGAAGATGCTTTACCCTTGTCATGATCAAGCAAAGGAGTCTTGAAAATTGTATGATCAGTGTTAGAGGTTGCATTGGGTGGATCTACCTCAATTACTCCTTGCTCTAACAAATCTTGGATCATATGTTTCAATTGAAAACATGATGCAGTTTTATGTCCTTTTGACTGATGGTATTCACAATAGGCATTATCATTCCACCATTGCGGCTTTACCAATGGTTCTACCTTGATATCTGGTAACTTGATAAATTTTGCTTGTATTAATTGTTTCATTACTGACTCAATAGGCTCTCCCAATGGCATCAATTGTCGAGGAGACCCATCCCTTGATCGGAAAGGTCTTCGTTGCTGAGCTTGTTGTTGATTATATTGTTGAGTATATTGTTGAGTATGTTGTTGGTATTGTGGCCGTTGAGTAACATTGCTCGATGGTATTTGATTTTGTTCCATAGTTAACATATTAGGAGCACTCAATTTCTTGATTGTGAACGGGGATTGATTTGCATTCACCACTCTTGCATCAACAACTCCATCATTAGTGACATTCTTGTTTTTGTACCAAAATCTATTTCTGTCCCTTGAATTATTTGTGTTGTCACTGTCTTTATTGAGCTTAATGATTCCCTTAGCTACAAGAGCAGTTTCAATGTTCATCCCTTTCTTAATGAGTTTCTCAATGGTACTGGGACTTTTCAATTTGAGTTTATACATCATTTCTGGGACCAAATTTTGGATAAACAAGTTCACTTGTTGTTCTTCAAGTATATCTAGGGAAGAACAACTATACAAGCTTCGCCATCATTGCAAGAAAGTCACTAATGGTTCACCTTGCTTTTGCTTGGTGTTGCATAAATCTGACATGGTCACGTCACTGTCGATGTTGAATGCGAAGTGAGATATAAACTTTTGAGCCAATTCCAACCAAGTCTTTATATTTCCTAGCAGATGCGAATACCAATCCATGGCTTGTCCCATGAGACTTCATGCAAATAAGCACATTAAATATGTTTCCTCATAACTCACTTCAGTACACGCCATGAAAAATGCTCGAATGTGATCTTTTGGATTGCCATTCCCTTTATATTTCTCAAAATTAGGTGCCTCAAAATGCTTAGGGAATGGAGGCATATATAAGCTCTTGTCAAATGGATTAGGACATAAATCTTGATCTGTGTACAACTTCTTTTTTCCTTTGGTTTCCAATGCATCGACTTGTTGTTGCAACTTCTCAAGCTATTGTGCAATTGTGTCAAATTTTGGAGGTCCATCATTAATCCTGGTGGGTACTCTTTGTCATTACATCGTGTTTCCTATCGATTATTGATGTTCTGAAATTGCCGTCTTTGGTGTCTCTGACATATAATGTTCTTGGTACACCTCTTGTTGTTGTGGTTGTGCCATGTCTTGATATTGACCTTGTTGTTGTGCTTCTTGTGGTGGGATTATCGTTTATAGCATAGGTTGATATTGCAATTGAGGGTGTTGTTGACACTACACAGGCGTCAATTGCAGTTGTGAAGTGTGATAGCTTGTTTGTCTTGGCACATATTGAGGCACATGTTGTTGTTGATGCTGACGAATCAGAATTTGTTGACTTTGTGCCAATTGTTGTTGTCGTGGTGTAAATCCCATCATTTGCAAAAAACTTTGTTTGGGTGGTTTTTGTTGTTTCTCCTTAAGATGGGGTATGGCACTTGCGTTGACTTGCTGTGTTGTTTGTCCAATCCATTGTGATGGTTACAAGTTTGCATTAACTTGTAATGGTGCAGAGGGCACTGCAACTTGTTGTCGAATGTGGTATTGTTGTTGTTGTACATTGTTTGTTTGCACATTCGATTGTACCTTTTGTGTATTACTTAATTGTTGCAACATTTGTTGTTGGTGCAAACCACTATCTGTAGCTCTTTGTGTCACCATTATCGAAGGACCTGTCATAGTAGTTTGCATAATAGGTACTTGAGTGTTTGACAAATATATTGAACTTAATGGGACATAGGAACTTTGTTGCATTGTGGAATTATTTTGGACATTGGTGAGATCAGGCACTCCAGTCGTGAAGCTTTCTTGCATCTTAGATTTTGATCCAATTTTATGCTTGCAAGGGACCACTTCTTGTTGAGGGACAGCTATCAATATTTGTGTGGTCCTCATTTGATCTTGTGTTACAGGTGTTGTGTTAAATAATGGATTATTTATTGTTTCAAATGGTGACTTTTGAGGAATAGTCACTGTCAATGCCTTTGAAGCACGTTTACTCATCAAGGTAGGCTGAATTTCTTGTTGCACATTTTCTTCATTTGGATGCCGAGAGAAACTTAACAACTCACCACCTTGTTGTTTTTGCACATTGATTTGCTCACTTGAGGAGGTCACATTGCTCATCATGTCAAGATATTTTTGTGGGAACATCTTAAAGACCTTGTTCAAGAATTTATCCATCTTTTTCGTCAACTTTGGATCTTGAAGGAACATGTCAACATCATCAGAAGCATCGGAATCTGATGAAGAATCTGGTAAAGTGTTTGGATTTGTTTCTTGTTGAATGCCTTGATCTGAACCAAATCCTTATGAAAGAGTTTGTTCCTCATATAATGTTTGAGTTTGAATATCATGTTGCAGGTTCGGTTGATTCCAATCAAAAGGTGTATTTCCTCTTGGTGTTGGTGGAACACTCCCATGTCTTGGTTTCATGGGTACAAACACTGGTTCATATAATGGAGGTGGTCCAAGTTGAACCATTCCATATGGTGGTAATGATGTGTTTGATGAACCTTCAATTTGTACTGTTTGACTAGTTTGAAACTATGAATTTGATATGTTGTCAATGGGTTGATACGTTGGTTCACCCATCTTCTTAGATTTTGACCTTGTTTCAATAGGCATGTCACTATGCAAATGCAATATTTTTGGAATTTTTCAAGGATAATATATGATATGCAACTAAATGCAAACTAAATAGATGAAAATGCAATCTATGGCAAGAATGCAATCTATGTTTTTGGCTGTTTTTCAGGATTTTGACAAACCTTTAGGGATGCAAATCTAAAAAGAGACCCTTAGGAAATTGAAATGATGTCTAGACCTCAAAGGACAAAAGGACCAAGTGACAAAAGGACAAAATGACAATGTCTCTCCTATATGCTTGGATACTAAGCTAGGATTGACCAAATGACATGGATGACAAAAAGACAAAAGTTTGATAAGGTCTAGACTTCTTAACAATGACTTAGGGTTTATCAAAGATTTGGATTACTCAGGTATGAAAAAACCTAGTTTTGACACTATATGCAAAGGGACAATTACTATTCAAATGATCCTAATATGATATGATAATGCCCTAAGCTTAATGAAGAGTCCTAGGGTATGCAAATGCAAATGTATGGCAATGGTATTACTCTAATGTAAGAGGACACATGCAAATGGATAACCCTTATTGATAGGCAAAGGATTATGACCTAGGTGAAATCTAAACTTGGTACTTGACAATGAACTTGCAAAATGCAAACCTAGGATGAACCTAAATCTAAGTGACATGAATGTTGAGACAAGATTTTGAAAAATGTTTGACAACCATGTTTGAAGGTGTTTTGAACTTTGTTGGATGAAATACTCGTGTTTAACCTTGTTTTGAATCAATTTATCTTGTTTTTGAAATGAGACACAACTCAACTTTTGACAAACAAAGAAGACAAAATATTTCAACTTAGACTCAAGACAATCATGCTCATTCACACATTTCTTATGGTAGGTAAGGACAATAGGTACTTGGGAGGTAGACTCATTATGAGATTCAAGGAGAATACATAGATGCTTGACCCCACGGGCTCCCTTCCACGGCACTCACTTCTCAGGGCAGCCAAGCATCAGTACCCATGGAAATCTCCCCATGGCAAACTTAGTATCTCTTCCAAGTATCTGAACTTGTCCTTCTCAAGCAACTAGAAGGATTTTTGGCCTCTAAATACAAGGTGTTTAATAAGGATTTCTATTAAGCGTTACTCCTTGGTGTCATGCAAGTGTGATTGAGACATAGGCCCACCAAGATACCAAACAAATGTAGTCATGCAAGCATGATTTAGACCATGAAGTCCTACTTAGATGTTGATATGAGAAAGAGTTCAAGGGTCATCACTCCCCAAGTAACTGCAATTCCCATGTAACCCTTCCTTCAAAGCTTTCGCCCATCAAGTATTTATTTATAGTGAGTTAGAATGCCAAGGTACTCTGGCTATGCTCACTTTGGGTCATTCCCTTCTCACGATTGTCACTTGCTTGCAAAAGAAAGCAAATGGTCGAGAAGGCAGGCCCTCTAAAGGTAACAAACAATCCGAGCCATGAGAATGGTATCGAAGATTTGGATTTCTGATCACCCTAAGAAGGATGAGAGCATACTCTCCTACTCCAATGTCAAACTCAACAATAAAAAAAAAACACACGTTCATTCCACCCTACTTAGCAGTCATACTAGGTGCCTAATTATGAATCACAAACACAAAAGTTCGGTTGAAATACAAGGCAACCCGCAAAATCACCAAGTTAGAGGTTTAATTTGTTTAGTCTTTGACTAATGAACCTGCATAAAATTTGTTAGTACTTTCATTTTTGTCTTTGTCATGCATAATGCCAAGGTTTTGCATAGAGAATCAGCACCAAAGAAAAACCAAAATGCAGAAACAGAATGCAAAACAAAGCAATTTCCAAGTAAAAACACTGCTTTTTACCTTTGTTTCTGGCCTTACACAGGTGAAGAATATCTTACACAAGTGCAGAATGCAGTAACACGGGCGTAGAATGAAGTAACACAAGCACAGATCCCTTTGACATAAGCATAGAAGTCCTTGACACAGGTGCAGATCCCTTGACACAGGCGCAGAATGCAGTGACACAGGCGCAAAAGTGCCCAGAAAGCCCTGAACTACCCTATTTCTTGGGTTTTTCACCTGCAAATCAACTCAAAAGCACTCAAAAGCATGGTTAGGGGGTTATTTCATGTTGGGTTCACTAATTAATGTAAGTAGGAATCTAGAAATCATCAAAGCAATAACAAATTGGACTAGCTCAATCACGAAAACTAAAATGCAGTGATAACAATCCTAAAAACATTCAATGAAAACATGAAAACAAGACATTCAAAATGAAATATAAGCAAACCAAATGCAGATGTCTCCTTCATGTGGCTCCATTGTCCTTCTTTCTCCTTCAAATTGCTTTTGTTTGTGGATCTCACCTACAAGTGCATACGCATGAGATGAAAGCAAGATTGACAAGATAGCATGACAACATAAGGGTACTAGAAGCATGATTGATTTGACCTTTTGATTGAAGAAATTCATCCAATTTATAGATAAATTGGAGAAAAGACAAGATTAGCATGAAATTGATATTAGAGGCAATTGATTTCAAAATGGCAAAATTGAGTTGAAGGAAGAAGGTTATGACACCTTCTATGTCATGAATTATGACATATTGCCAATGCAAAGGTTAGAGGACTAAAAGCTTATGACATCTTACTATGCCAATAGTATGACGCATGAGCAATTCATGCTTCCACTGAAGCACAAAAATAGGGAGAGACTAGAGAGGAATTGATTAGGTGGAAATTGAATTTAGTAAATTAGAAAATGAAGTGGAAATTTAGGTGAATTAATTAATAACTTTTCATTCATTAATTAATTCACAAAAAGAGGGGGAATTAATTAGCCAATTAAATAAATATTTAATTGTTACAAGAAGACTTAGGATAAATAAATAAATTATTTAACCTAGAGGGAAAATGACAATCAAGATTAAATGAATAAATCATAAAATCCTAGAAGATGAATTAGAAATGCAAGGACAACAATTAGGTCTTGACAAAAGATAATTGATGTAGGGTCGATTTGATCATGATTCTGACTGACAAAGGACTAGTGCTGATAAATGATTAAAATTGGTTGACAAAAATCAATGACATATTGACCAAGATTGACCAGGAGATCAAATTGATAGGCACCAATTGATGACGAACAATGACTAATCGATCCAAATTGACATGATTGAAAAGGACAAGGATCGATGACGAATCAATCGCAAAATGACAAGATTGACAAGGACAAGGATCAATGACAAATCTATTGCAAAATGACGAGATTGACAAGTTGATAATCGCAAATGATTACTAACAAGCTAAAGATGATTGAAAGATTGACAAGAGGACAAAACCCTAATTTGAAAGCGAGAAAAATGAAGAATGCAGAAGAAGGACTCGATGCTCGCAAATGATAAAGACCAAGTGCGCAACATAGAAGAAATGTTAATGCGATGCAAGAACCCTAAAATAAGGCAATGTGCAAATGTTAAAGTATGACTCCACAAGCGTTGACCTTTTTTAGATGTCTACAATAACATTACCAACATTTAGGAAAAATAGAGAGAGCTGGTTTTCAAAATTGATAATTTGGTTAAGGATATCAACATTAAAGGCAAAGAGGAAAATGCAAAGGATAATAGTGCAACAGAGGATGAAAAAGATATTCTGGACTGTCTAGAAAGTGAGATTATAAAGGGAGATTTGAAGCACCTGGAGGATGTGGTGAAGAATCTCAAAGAAAAGGGTGAGTCTGATAATGATCTTATAAACAATCGGATTCAAAAAACTTAGAGTGCTCTGAGGAAATTCATGGAGCATAGCTTGGTTGTGTTTAAGGTGTCTTCTCAAAACATGAATGCTCTGGTTGCTTTCCTAGAGAAGGATAAGCAGAATAAAGATATTGTGATTGTTGATGACAAGCCAACTTCTAGTTCTCCTCAACACTCTTCAAGATGCAGAACTAGGAAAAATGCAAGAGAGTTGGAGCTGAAGACCAAAGGAAATCAACAAGTGTAGGAAAATAAAGACCTGAAAGAGGTAGAAAATGTGATGATGATGCTGGTCAAGGATGCGAAAGAGACTATAAATATTTTCACCTGAAATGTAATTTTGTTTTAGGTATGCTAGTCTCTCACTGGCCTCTTGCTATTCTTTACTCTGGCTGTTGTCTTTTGTGTTGTTCTTTTGCAACCTTTCTCTCTTTGTTCTATTTTCTCTAGTTTCTTTATTGCTTTTCTTTTCGATATGTAAGTGGGTTTTGGGTCCCTTAAAACCTAATTTTCCTTAATCAAAAAATATGGGATCAGGTAATGGAACCTATTTCATGAAATAAATCCTTCCTATGCCAAGCTCTATGGATCTTATATCTAAAAAGTAATAGAATTGTGGAGATGCTAGAGACATCTACTTACCACTTATTATGAATCACCATGAAAATATTCAACACCTATCATACAATTACATAAAAATTATGAAGAAATAGCAACTTGCAATGCACTACTTTCAATTATTCATTGTTTATAGTGAAAAATCCTAAAGGATTTGAATGGCTCTTAACATCGGATGTCACTAATAATTTTATTCCATATTTATCACCACTTCTTCCTTAAACTTCAATATATTTATATCTTTAAATGTGTAGGATATAGAAAACATATAATCTCTACATTCTAATCTACACTGGGGATAAATACTGCCAATCAATATGAAAGCCTCCCATATGCGAGCCTTCTAATGTAGGGGACATGATTAACAAAATTACTATTACCCAAAACTAACTTAAGGAACCTTGAGGCAACTATTTCATTAGAAGTGAAGGTTTAAATCAATCTTGTATCCGTGAGTTGATTTGTTCTTAAGAGATCCCTTCTAGTAATGATGCTTGATTTTCATGGTTATTATTACACTATATACCACCCAAAGAATGAAAATATAAATTGCACCAAAATACCACATCACTGATTATTACCAATAATAAGATACAATAGTTAAAAACCACCACATTATGTGAATTCAACAATGTTCCATGCATACTACATAAATGTAGAAAGATGCTTTAATATGTAATAGATTATTACAATACTATTTTACTAGACCAAGATTAATTAACTATTTCTAATACCTCAACTAAAAAATATTTTGAGTTTTCTTTGCAACCCATGTGAAAGTACCATCTTCAAATATGATGGCATTAGGATTCTCGAAAGTTGCTCTCTTATTCATTTTTGGAGCATAAAGATGAAAGCTTCCTTGATTTCATATATATGGAGGGAAAATCCTATTTCTCTTACATTATTGGTAGATAATAGGAGTTAGAAGTTGTATTTTTGTACTTAAGAGCATCAAGAGGCAATGAAGAGGGTTTCATTTGCTCCTTATTTTATTTGTTTATTAATGTTTTATTGGTTCTTTGCCATATATTATTTTGATTTAATTATTAAATTCAATCTCTATGTCCATAAGAAACACATATTTAAGAATTAGAGATACAAGCAAAGTATCCATTATTTTCTTAAGCTGATCAAACTACTTCATTAGTGTCTTGAAGGTTTGGATGTGGTATGAGAAACATGGGAAGAATAGAGGATGTCTAAACAGGGTGAGAAGTAAGATGGAATATAATGGAATGGTAGTGGAAGGAAAAAATAGACTAAAAATGAAGAGTTCTCATATGATGACAAGAGAAATGATATAAGAAATCATTATAAACATACTTAAATGAATAAAAATTATCTAACTTTAGAATGATAACTTTTTGCTTTATCTGCTAAGTTTCATTTGTAAAGGGTTTCAGGGCCCCTTCAAAACCTTTTTTTACCTTAATAAAAAACTTTAGCTTGAACATAGGTGATTACAATTTAATAACATGACAAATCTCACACATAATAAACATTGACAAAATAAAAATTTCATCAATTTCAACCTAAGCATTTCATCATTAATGATAAACCTTCTTAATCTCAGATATTCTTCAATAGTTGGCACATTGAATTTTAACTACAATTATCTATGATATAAAACATCTTAAAAATATGTACCTTGGCAATTGCAGCTACAACATGTGACAAAATTCCTCTATTATTTATCCTATGATAGATGTTCATACCTTTTTCCAAAACTTCCAATTTAGCATAGGCTGGGAGGATACTAGCAAAGCTTTATACCTGAAAATCACATTTAATTGAAAGTCTCTAAAGCCTTTCCCACAAACCAATTTTGTTCGTATCCTATAATTAGGTGTTCTGTGGGAGCAATTTCTCTAAGGCATTCTATCAAATAGTCGGTGTGCCTTATCTCATCTCACACATTTTGCATACATGACTGCTAGGGCAATTGCAGCTACACCACCTAATACAATTCCTCTACTGTTTATCTTGTGATGGACGTCCACACCCTATTCCAAAGCTCCCATTTTCGCATAGGCTGGGGGATGTTGATAGAGATTTACACCTGTTAATTGCATTTGGTTGAAAGCATCTAGACACTTTTTTGTTGCCATTATGAGAACCGACATGAGCCTTATGTAAAGTGGCATGAAGACATAATGATATTGTATGTTGTCATTGATGTCAATATGAGACATAGTGTGAACCGGCACATGAGATAAGAGAAGAAAGAGATATCGACATGTGTGAACCGGTATATGCCAAAGTGAAGTGGCACATTTGTTCAAAGTGAACCGGCATGCAGGTATGGGAACCGGCACATGGAAGCACTGTATGACTACCGGTTGGTAAGGCAGCTTCCACTTTGGGGTTTCTAGTTGGAGTATCTCAAGTCTATGTGACTCAATTGGTGATCTTTGTGTGATGAGTTAGTAGTATGATGGAGGATAGATCATGTTTCCATGTAAGCTCTATGCATGTGAAGGATCTTGCATGAAGAAGACTATTCCTATCTACCTTGGGAATGTGTGAAGTCTGTCAAATAGTGATAACGTGTGATGGGTTATCAACTGCCATGAAAATGGTGGATAATGGACGATGGAGAATGTCTTGAGATCAACTCAAGATTGGTGCATTCAATGCAATATGTTTCAACGGTTAGGATCGAACCATTTGAATTGCTCAACCTAATAGGTTTAGGGTTTAGGGTTTTTTCTACCGACCTGTATGTTCCCTATAAGGTCGATGTTAGGTTTCTGTCTTAAGTTGTTGGCAAAAAGTTGTGAGTGTGTATCCAATGAAAGTGATACAAGATTCTTGCCAGACCATAGGAGAAAAGAGATACCTGCAAAGTGTATGTGCAGAAGGAAAAGAGGAGCCTAAATGGATCTGTATTAGTATTAAGTACTGTTAACAGATTATTGTAATACCTGTTGATCTCTAACCACTTCAACAATTGCAAAATCCCCTAACAGGGTAGCCTTAACTAGCTTGATTCAAAATCCCTTAAATCGGGTGGTCTTAACCGACTTGCTGTAAATCCCTTAACCAGGTAACTCAAAGCTAATGAGTTCTGAGAAGTTAGAGAAGCTTAGGAGATCCTTTCAGCTATTGAGTTCTTAAAATCCTCTAACAAGGTGACCCTACCGGGTTTAACTCTTAATCAGGTATCCCTTAACTAGGTGATCCCTAACAGGATCGGTTCCTACCAGAACCTATTGTAATGTTCTTAATTGGACAAGGCTCCTAACAGAGTGGACTTCTAAAGAGTTCAAAAAGTATCTTGTGGGTATTCATCCCCACCGTGGTTTTTCCTAGTTGGGTTTCCATGTGAAAAATATGTGTGTCATGTGAAATGCTTTTGTCTTGTGATGCTTTGTTTTATCTGTTATGCACATGAAGTTTCTATGTTTTATACCTGTCTATAAAACATATTGAACTCACTGTTATGAAGATTTGATGGTTAGGTCTACTAGTTCATGCATGAGAATATTATGATAATGTGGTATTGAGCTAAGAGAAAAGCTTAGTAAGTGACTGGTTCATGACTGATTGAGTTATTCTGGATGCTACTGGTTGCACTTTGTTTTATTGGTATCTCTGTTTATCAGTCATTATGAGTGGTTGCTGTCAAACCGGTTTTGGATTGTATTTGTGTCTGTACTGATTCACCCCCCCCTCTCAGTACCGGTGGTACTAGTGGTTCATCATTGAGTTATCAATTGGTATTAGAGCACTCCAGGTCCTCTGTGTTGTAAGCTTAACCACTTGAGGAAAAGATCCTAGCCAAATGATGAAGAGGGAAGGTCCAAAGTTCAATAGGGAAAACTTTGGTATATGGAAAGACAGGATGAAGATATTCGTCAAAAGTATGGGTGTTCAACACTGGAGTTATGTTGAAAATGTATATGTTGTTCCTACCAGTACTCTCACTGATGACCAAAAGAGAGAGATACAAGAAAACGGGCAAGTCATGGAAGCCCTCATCAGTAGTCTATCTGACATTGAGTTTATTGATGTTCAGGACAAGGCAAATCCCAAAGAAGTATGGGATGCTCTTGAAAATATCTATGGTGGTGATGACCATATAAAATAGGCTAAGGAAGAGAGCTTGAGAGGAAAGTTTGAAGACATGAGAATGGTTGAAGGAGAGACCATTCAGTAGTATGGAATAAGAATCAAAATAGTTGTTGGAAAAATAAAGAGTGCAGGTGGCAAAATAGAAGATTCCACTATGGTAAGTAAAGTCCCGAGATCCCTGTTGCCAGTCTATGCAATAAGGGTTGCTGCTATTTAGGAGCTGATATCAATAGACAAGTCTAAGGCATCCTTGGACTCCATCATAGCCAAGTTGACAGCCTATGAGCTAAATAGCTTTGATGGTAGTGTTCAAAAGTCAAAATCAGCTTTTAAAGCTTCTGCTATACCATCCAAAAAAGGAAAAGAGGCTAGCACTAATGGGGAACCTAGTCAGAACAAAGAGATGAAGGATGAAGAGTTTCTGATGGAATTTGAAGCTCTTCTGGCTAGGAGATTCCCAAAAGGAACTGGTAAATACAAAGGTAAACTACCTTTGAAATGTTTCTCCTACAACTGGATAGGACATATTGCTATGAACTGTCCTAATAGTGACAACAAGGACAAACCAGAAAGGTTCAAGAAATTCAAAGGAGGAAACCAGAGAAATTGTTTTGTGGCAGTTGATGAAGGTGTCACAGATGAGGAATCTGAAGATGAAGAAAATGAAGACATTGTGTTCATTCCTGTAAAGGAAGATGTGATAGACAAGAAGGCTCTTGTCTCTTGGGTTGATGATTCCAATGAGTGGATCATTGACAATGGCTACTCTCACCATATGACTGGTGACCGGAGCAAGTTTCTATCATTAGAAGAGTATGATGGTGGTGTGGTTCACTTTGGCAATGGTGCACCATGCATGGTCAAAGGCAGAGGGTCCATCTCCTTGAATGGAAAGAGTAGTGCTGACAATGTGTATTGGGTTGATAGTCTCAGACACAACCTTCTAAGTGTTGCCCAGTTAAATGATAGTGGACTTGCTCTGCAATTTAAGAATGGAGTTTGCAGAATCAAAGGTAAAGATGGTAAATTGGTAGCCACCGGCATGCAAACTAAAGGTAACCTATTTCATCTAAATGCTAATATAAGTACATGTCTTATGGCTAAGCTTGATGATAGCTGGATATGGCATAGGAGATTCTGCCATGTGAACTTTGACAACATTGTGAAGGCTAGTAAGATCAAGGCAGTTAGAGGGTTGCCGGTGCTGAGCAAACTGGATAATACCTTGTGTAGAGAATGTCAATTGGGAAAATGTCTTCCTCAACTTTTAAAGGTAAATCTTTCACTGCTAACAACTTGCTTGATCTTGTGCATACTGATTTATGTGGTCCTATGAAAACTAGAAGTGTGCAGGGTGATAGGTACTTCATGATTCTAACTGATGACTGCTCAAGAATGATGTGGGTCACATTCTTGAAAGACAAGTCTGAAGATTTTGGGAAATTCAAAGCTTTTAGAGAATTAGTGGAAAAGGAAAGTGGTAAAAGGATCAAGTGTCTCAGAACTGATCAAGGAGGGGAATTCACTTCTAGTGAATTCAACAAGTACTATGAAGAATATGGCATATAGAGACAGCTATCTGCCCCCCGGACTCCACAGCAGAATGGCCTAGCAGAGAGGAATAACTAGACTATGGTTGAAGTAGCTAGAACTATGTTGATCCAAGGAAAGGTTGCTCACACCTTTTGGAGAGAAGCGGTGAGCACTGCAGTTTACACTATGAACTGGGTACTCATCAAAAAGGGCAAGGACAAAACTCCTTATGAGTATTGGACCGGTAAGACCCCTGTGGTAAATTATTTTAAGGTCTTTGGTAGCAAATGTTACATCAAGAGGAGTGAACATCAGGGCAAATTTGAAGATAAATGTGATGAAGGAAAATTTCTAGGATATTCCACCAAGAGTAAAGCTTTCAAGTGCTACAACAATAGGACTCAGAGAATTATGGAAAGCATCAATGTAAGAGTTGATGAATCCTCTGAGAAGATTGAGAAAACCGGTAGTGAGCAAGTCGTAAATGAACCAGTTTCTGGGAACCGGTTGTCAGTCAAGCGAGCTCTAGTAATAGTGTTCCTGAACCGGTGAATGTTGATACTGATGAAGATAAGGATGAAGAAGAAAAGCATGAAGAACCAATTAAGACCATTCCTCAGTATGTCAAGTTGAATCATGATCCCAAGCAGATCATAGGTGATAAGGATGTAGGAATCCTTACTAGAAGAAAGATCAGAGAAAAATTATGCATGGTCTCTGAATTTGAGCCTAAATCATTCAAAGAGGCTCATAATGATGAAGATTGGATCAAGGCAATGGAAGAAGAACTTGACCAGATAGAGAAAAATGGTACATGGTCCTTGGTACCTAGACCAAAGCATAAGAATGTCATTGGCACCAAATGGGTGTTTAGAAATAAGTTGAATGAGGATGGCATAGTGATTAGGAATAAAGTCAGACTGGTTTGCAAAGGATATGCTCAAGAAGAAGGTGAAGACTATAGGGAAACCTTTGCTCCTGTAGCCAGATTAGAAGGAGTTCGTATGCTTCTTGCATATGCAGCTTTTAAGAGATTCAAGGTGTATCAAATGGATGTAAAATATGCATTCCTAAATGGCGTACTTGAAGAGGAGGTATATATTGAGCAACTAGATGGGTTTACCCTATCTGAAGACAGTGACATGGTATGTAGGCTACACAAAGCATTATATGGTCTAAAGCAAGCACCTAGGGCATGGTATGAGCACCTACATTCCCATCTTGTGAAGATTGGATTTGAGAGAACAAGTGAAGATAGTAATATCTACTTGAAGTCTGAAGAAGATCAGATCCTGATCTGTGAAGTCTTTGTTGATGAAATCATCTTTGGTGGAGATGACAAGATGAGTCATGAGTTTGTTAATGAGATGAAGAAAGAGTTTGAAATGTCACTCATAGGGGAGATTAAGTTCTTCATTGGACTGCAGATCCAGCAGATGAAAGATGGAATCTTCATCACTCAGTCCAAATATGTCAAAGAGGTGTTGAAGACTTTTGGCATGGAAGGCAGCAAACCGGTTGGTACACCAATGGTGACCGGTTGAAAATTGGCAAAGGAAGATGATTCCACACTGGTCGATGAGAAGGAATACCAATCAATGATTGGTAAGCTGCACTATGTAGTGCATAGCAGACCGGCTATTGCACATGCAGTTGGCATCACTACAAGGTTCCAGAAGAGTCCAAGAGAATCTCACTTGAGTGCAGTCAAGCGGATTCTTAGGTATCTGAAGGGAACAATTTACTATGGATTGTGGTACCCATACAACAATAATTTCAATTTGAAAGTATTCACAGATGCTGATTGGGCTGGTAATGTGGATGACCGAAAGAGCACAACCGGTGGTGCATTCTCTCTTGGTGGTAGACTGGTCTCATGGATGAGTAAAAAGTAGAGTTGCATCTCTCAGTCTACAGCAGAAGCAGAGTATGTTGCAGCCTTCATGAACTGTACTCAGACAATCTGGATGAATCATGTACTGGAAGGCTTCAAGATCCATGTACCTGAACCGGTAAGTATATTCTGTGATAACACAAGTGCTATCAATATATCAAAGAATCTGGTTTTACATTCTAGAACCAAGCATTTTGAGCTTAAGTATAATTTCTTGAGGGAAAAGGTTCAGAATAAAGAGATTGCACTGGAGCATGTGTCCAGTAAGGAGCAGTTAGCAGACATATTCACTAAGCCTCTCCCAAAGACAACATTTGTGCATTTGAGAGGTGAATTAGGGGTATTGCCCCTTTAGGAGGCAAACTAAAAGTGGTTGTTCCACATCAGTTAGGTACTGGATAGACAAATCTTTGGTTGATTGGTGTATTTAAGGATGCTACTCCTCAGGGGGAGCAGCATAAGGAAATAGTGGTGATTGTACCTCCACTTTGGCATTGTTGTCAAAGGGGGAGAAGAAGTGAAGCGTAAAGACATCTGCAGCAAATGGGGAGAAGATGTGAACCAGAGAAGATATCTTTTTTATATTGCCATCAATGCCAAAGGGGGAGATTGTTGGCATTATGAGAACCGACATGAGCCTTATGTAAATTGGCATGAAGACATAATGATATTATATGTTGTCATTGATGTCAATATGAGACATAGTGTGAACCGGCACATGAGATAAGAGAAGAAAGAGATACCGATATATGTGTGAACCGGTATATGCCAAAGTGAAGTGGCACATTTGTTCAAAGTGAACTGGCATGCAGTTATGGGAACCGGCACATGGAAGCACTATATGACTACCGGTTGGTAAGGTAGCTTCCACTTCGGGGTTTCTGGTTGGAGTATCTCAAGTCTGTGTGACTCAATTGGTGATCTTTGTGTGATGAGTTAGTAGTATGATGGAGGACAGATCGTGTTGCCACGTAAGCTCTGTGCGTGTGAAGGATCTTGCATGAAGAAGACTATTCCTATCTACCTCAGGAATGTGCGAAGTCTATCAAATAGTGATAACGCGTGATGGGTTATCAGCCACCATGAAAACGGTGGATAATGGACGATGGAGAATGTCTTGAGATCGACTCAAGACTGGTGCATTCAATGTAGTATGTTTCAACGGTCAGGATCGAACCATTTGAATTGCTCAACCTAACAGGTTTAGGGTTTAGGGTTTTTGCTACCGACCTGTATGTTCCCTATAAGGTCGATGTTAGGTTTCTGTCTTAAGTTGTTGGCAAAAAGTTGTGAGTGTGTATCCAACGAAAGTGATACAAGATTCTTGCCAGACCATAGGAGAAAAGAGATGCCTGCAAAGTGTATGTGCAGAAGGAAAAGAGGAGCCTAAACGGATCTGTATTAGTATTAAGTATTGTTAACAGATCATTGTAATACTTGTTGATCTCTAACCACTTCAACAGTTGCAAAATCCCCTAACAAGGTAGCCTTAACTGGCTTGATTCAAAATCCCTTAAATTGGGTGGTCTTAACCGGCTTGCTGTAAATCCCTTAACCGGATAACTCAAAGCTAATGAATTCTGAGAAGCTAGAGAAGCTGAGGAGATCCTTTCAGCTATTGAGTTCTTAAAATCCTCTAACAAGGTGACCCTACAGGATTTAACCCTTAACCGGGTATCCCTTAACTGGGTGATCCCTAACAGGATTGGTTCCTACCAGAACCTATTGTAATGTTCTTAACTGGACAAGGCTCCTAATAGAGTGGACTTCTAAAGAGTTCAAAAAGCAGCTTGTGGGTATTCATCCCCACCGTGGTTTTTCCCAGTTGGGTTTCCACGTGAAAAATATGTGTGTCATGTGAAATGATTTTGTCTTGTGATGCTTTGTTTTATCTGTTATGGACATGAAGTTTCTATGTTTTATGCTTGTCTATAGAACATATTAAACTCACTGTTGTGAAGATTTGATGGTTATGTCTACTAGTTCATGCATGAGAATATTATGATAATGTGGTATTGAGCTAAGAGAAAAGCTTAGTAAGTGACCAGTTCATGACTGATTGAGTTATTCTGGATGCTACCGGTTGCACTTTGTTTTACCAGTATCTCTGTTTATCAATCATTGTGAGTGGTTGTTGTCAAACTAGTTTTGAATTGTATTTGTGTTTGTACTGATTCACCGCCCCTCTCAGTACCGCTTTGGTACTAGTGGTTCATCATTGAGTTATCATTTTTCAGTAAACTTGTTTTGCGCATATCATGCAATCATAGCATTCCATGAGCTGACATTTCTTGGAGGCATTTGGTCAAATGGTTGGCATGCCTCATCGATGGTTCCTACCATTGCTCCTCCAATTGTGGCCCCATAGAATTGTAGCCCCATAGAATTGTAGGGCTCTATTCCTGGATCCCATATAATTTTAGGCGCATGGGCACATTATGTTTATCAGAGCATTTCTGACTGCAACATAAAATTTCCCAGAGCATGTTCGATGGTAATAAGCCCTTCTGTTATGATTTGATGGATGCCTACCTATCCAAAAGCTCCCATATTGGCACAGGTAGGGAGTACGCTGGAAATAAACACCGATATGGATGGAAACCTTTTTATTCCATATGGTAAGACTTTTGGGAAAGAATAATTCGAATTGGAATGTTATCGACTGTTCATTTGAATACAATGGAAACCCACCCATTATTATGCTGGTGGGGGCGGCAACTTGTGAATGGCAAGAGGCCGGAATAATGATTATCAAATGTCTTGGTCTTTTTTTTTTAAAGTAATGCACGCAGTCGTCGGAATTTCGATGAATGCAGGCACTTTTTGTAAAAAACACAAATTTTATTGCCAATTCCTTCTCTGTCAAAACTAGATGTTGAATTATCATCGAAATTCCGACAAATGTGGGCAATTTTTAAAAAAATTCAAATTTGGTCACAATATAATGGGAAGAGGCGGGAATAATATTTATCAAATGTCTTGGTCTTTTTTTTTTTTTTTAAGTAATGCCCACAGTTGTCAGAATTTTAATGATAGCGGGCACTTTTTGTAAAAAAACACAAATTTCATTGCCAATTCCTTCTCCGTCGAAACCAGATGTTGAATTATCATTAGAATTCCGATGAATGCGGGCAATTTTTCAAAAAAAAAATCAAATTTGGTCACAATATACCTTCTCCGTCAGAATTTTAGGCCAAATGTATTAGTGAGTGGTGGATTTCTTTTTTTTCTTTCGACTCTCTCCTTTCATCCAAAATTAGGTCCTTCCACTCCCTCTCTAGAATCATGGGGGGATGCTCATACTTTCGTTCTTCTCTAACCATGTCATGTAATGGTCGCTCACATACTTTAGATATGTGCTAGCTTTTTCAAGGAGCTTGGTTTTGTTGAATGTGTCATTTCTGAACAACTCAACCATATGGTTTGTGAGTTCATCTTTTAACCTGTTTTCTTGGTCATTCCACCTTTTAAGAAAAAACAAACCTATTAGATTCAGAAATGAACTGAAGCTACCTTTAATATAGTTCAAGAAATGGATCAAAGGAAAACTATTCTAGAAATGATGTGAAATAAAAAGAGTGGATTAGGGTTAGTTCACATATGATGTTCCACCTTTTACGTATGGTGGCCCCAAACATCTGCAATGCAATGTCATTAAGATTTTTATAAAAAATATCATTTCTTGCAAAAAAATCATGGGATAATTAGTCCAAAACAAGTGATCAGTAAGTAAATTACAATTACACTATATATAATAATAATTTTAAAGTACCTGGAACCTTCTGTATCTTCAAGGGAATCAATTCTTCGTCGCTCACCACCAATGTGGTCTGCAATGATCTCATACTTGTAATATAGGAAGATCTAGGAAATGATGGTATGGTATACTAGTATTCACCTCTGGCGCATCCTCATGTGCATCTCATGTTGCAGAAAATGAATCCACTATGAAATGCCCCCAAGAAAGAACACTTCAAGGGAAATAAACACATAACAAAAGAGAGAGAAAAAGAGGGATCTACCAACAGTGGGTGTGTCAACATGATGAGCAGTAGAGGACATCTGCATACTTCCTATTGTCGATATTCCAATCAACAATAACCTCAAATGAGGCGGCCTTTCCACAGGAACATTGGCAGCACCTGAAGAATAATACATTAAATATATGACAATTGCAAGAATTGTAAACAAGGATGAACCTTTATTAAGAGTTGTAAATAAATATGAACCTTTATTAAGTGTTCAATACTAATCTTAATGATACAACAATATTGTAAAGCGGAAAAATTGAACCCTAGTCATTCTCCCCTCCCCAACTCCGAGGAGAGAGAAGGGAGAGTCACTAGGGTTGATGGTTTTCACTTAGGAGAGACTTTACATTCAAAAGAGGGGTTGAAACCCACAAGATCCAATCCCACGCAATGCAAGATTGGATTCTATATGAGTTTCAAGGGTTGTGATAGCAAGGATACCCTCTTTTGTAAAGAATGTAGATAGAAAGATTGAACTAGGAATGCATGTAAAGTAGGAAATATTCGCTTATAAACAAAGATAGGAATATGATATGAAGCTGCGGACCTAGAATTAGCAGTAAAATGTCGAGACAGCGCTGTCCTGCAAATTTGAGCAAAAGTTAACGGGACGATGGCACCCAGCGTGCACACGGTCCTCCGAAAAATCCGCAAAACGAAGGGGGATCTGTTCGTCTCTGCACAAGGATTCCAGATCTTCAATTTCAGCCGCATACCTGCAACCTACACACAGAAAAGTGAAGATGATTGGGGGGTTAGGGATTAGGGGTTTGCCCTTAGGTCAAACCCCGGTTTTGGAATTAACCAAGAAATGAGAAATGCTGTAAATGTAAATGACTGTAATATAAAACAAGTACTAGTACCTTGTTGTAAGGATGTTTGTATCCTTATATGCGAAGGTATAGATGTTGTTGTATGTTGTATGTTGTATGTTGTAGTATGTGATCTCCTCTTCAATGGTTGAATCCTTGTCTTGAATGCAACACTTAGCCTTGAATGGAGACTTAGAATGATCAATTGCTTTAAGGAATGCTTGAATGTTTAAATATTGTTTCCACGTCTTGTACACATATGTCCTTCCTCTTTTCGACCTCCAAAATGGGAGAGGAAAAGTAGTTTTTATACTTGCCAATTAGGGTTAAAAGACTGATTTTCCCGACCTTAGGCCGACCAAGAAATGTTATTTTCCAATTTGCAAACAAAAAGGCCCGAAGTCCCATAGGAGACCGGGCCCAAAATAGGGCCAGGGACCAGGGCGCTGGGCGCCATGGTCCTGGGGGACTAGGGCACTGGGCGCCATGGTCCTGAAGGACCAGGGCACTGGGCACTCTGGTCCCACCTCCCGGGACAACGGGGTGCAAGGAGGATCAGGCCAGGGTGCTGGAAAAATGCAGTTTTTGGTGTCGTGAGCAAGTTTCGGGGTCTCCATTCAGGTTCAGTGTTGTGTCGCCATCGTGAAGACCCAAATGCGGTCAAAATTGCAAGTGTCACAATTTTAGGATGCTACATTTCGCCCCCACTTTAGCGGGAGTATAAGCGTACGCTCATACTTCTGGTAAAGTACAAGGAAACAACATTGAAAAACTTTCACCATGTCAAGGAGGCAAGATACACCAAGCCCCCAGTGGACTAAGGATCTTACGACTTCGATTGACAAAGTAAAAGGGAAGATCACAAGGGAGAACCATGACTGTCAGTAGTAAGGTTCCCTCACTATGAGTCATGCAAGAAAGATATCAAAAATTTTCAAGGCAAGGCTAAATTTGCCAAGAAATTTTCAAGTATCTTGAAAAGATATGAACGAGATGTATGCCCCCCTACGTTAAAGCGATCGCACACGCCTCATCGGGGGTGATTGCTTTAAGGTAGTGATACATATAAGAAATGAGAAGGAGCATGTTATCACAAGGATTTAGCCCCCAAGTGTGAGATAAGCCCAAGGATAATAGACACAAAACACAAAGCACGAGGTGACCTCGCTTTCCTCGGGGTCAGTATGTTGTATGATAATTCATGTATATCATATGTATGTATGCATAATTGTTCTTCATTCCCCAATCAAGGAAGGTCACCTAGAAGAAGGGAACACATGTGTCTTTTGAGTCAACATGAGAGAGACCAAGAGATCTCAATGTTTTGCATCATCCTCAAGTAGACAACACTAAGGACAACAAATAGAAGAATGAGAATAACACATAGAAGAAGTAACAAAAGAGAGGAGGAGAGAATCTGCTATGCTAATGAAACTAGTCTAGCACGTCATCTACCCCCCGATCTTGCTGATCAATATTTCGGGAAGGTAGGAAACATGCTAGAGGAGGAACATCCAACACAGCAGATGGAGCTATCACAAGATCCAAACAAGGGCTATGTTCATGTTCCGAGCCACGTTTTTCTTGTCTAGGAGCTAGGATAAGTGCTTTAGAAAATGGGTTAGATAAATGGTTATCAACATCAACAAGTTCATATTCACTATCAGAATGAACAGGAGTAACATTTGCATCATGAATAACATTTTCATCTATATCATCATCATCATCAAGATTTATGAAAATAGGATCTTTAACTTGCACAGGATCAAGACCATCATGCATCTTATGTTTAGGAGATTTCGGCTCAATCGTCGGCTGAGGAGAAAATGGAATAATGCTTGTTGAAGGTGTTTTTGGGGATTGCAAAGTTTGAGAAGCAGCTGCCTAAGCTCTAAGACGACGCTTTCGTCGGCGTTCACGTGCAGAACGATATCGTCTAGTCTTAGTAGGAAGTTGAGAAGATTGAGGAGGAGGAATGTTCTCATCCTTATCACTTGGGTGTTTAGGTTGTGGTCTCTTAGGTTGAATAATAGGAGAAGAGAAAGGTCTCTTCTCTCCATAAGAGGAAGGAGGAGGAACTGCTCCATATAAGGGAGGAATATTTGGTTTAGGAAGGAGACCAAGTCCATCATGACGAGGAGGGATAGGTCTACTTTTAGGAAGTTTATTAGATATAGGCATAGTCACATCCATAGGAATGGGTTGGGAATCTTCTTGAGGAAAGACATTAGTTTTATCTTTCAAAGGAAGAACTTCCTTCTCAAGAATGATAGGAATGTCAAGTTTGGGTGTTCTAGGTTCACTTAGAGATAGGATCATATCTGTTTAGGCCAAAAATAATCACTTCGCGGAGGAAGAGATTGGAATTGTTTAGGCCAAAAATAATCAATAGGGATGCTAGAAGTTCTTTCAGCTAGTTTAAAGAGACTATGATTGACAGTAACAACTTCACCATTATGGGGAAATTTCAAATACTTGTGAATAGGAGAAGCAATAGCTTTCATGGAAGATAGCCAAGGATAGCCAAGCTTCACACGAAATTGTTCGGAAGATGGAATAATAGCAAAGTTCACATCAAGGGATTTGTTACGGACCTCAATAGGTAATGTAATAGAACCAATTGCAAGAGAAGAAAATGCATCAAATAATTTCACAATCACATCTATTTTGTCATAGATCACTTGATTCAATTGCAAAGTAAAAAGAAATTCTTCAGTAATGACATTAACCATACAAGAAGGATCAATAAGCACTCCACGGCAAGGTGTGTTCTTGACTTTTGCAACTATATATAAAGGACCATCAGGTGCCCTGATAGTTTCACTGGAATCAAATGTGATGGAAGGTTCTTTAGGGATTTTCTGTTGCTCCACAAAATTAATCACATTTAGAGTCATAGACACGAGATCATCAGGTGAGACAGAGGAATCAATAGTATCAATCGCATTAGAGGTATGAAAAGGCAATGGATTAGTAAAAATATAAAGATTTTGGTTAGGAAGAGCTACAGATTTGTTGCCTTTATCATTCACACCAAAAACAGAGATAGTATTATTATCAATCAAATCTTGAATTTTCCCCTTTAAAGCAAAACATTTTTCAGTATCATGCCCAGGTTGACGATGAAATTGACAAAAAGATTTGTTATCAAAATAGGGTGAATTAATCTTTGCAGGATCAATTTTCCTTATAGGAGGAAGAGTAAGCACATTTTGTTCCAATAACTTATTCATAATACTATGCAATGATTCATTCAAAGGAGTAAACTTTCTTTCTTTCTTGAAAAACTTAGAAATAGGAGACACACCTGATGCTGTATTCACATTGTTGTTGATGATGTTTTCATTGAATTTAATGGACTCTCTGTTCGGTTTAAACTTCCCAAATGGTTGTTGACTACTATCACCCTTATCACTCGGAGCCATAGGATGTGATTGTTCCATTTGACTCACAGTCAGTTGATAATTGTGAAGAGTTGCGCACAACTGTTGGAAAGAAGTAAACTCAGAAAACAGGAGTTTTTCTCTAATGTCTTTTTGTAAATTAGAAATAAAGATTCTTTGAATATCATTATCAGGCACTGGAAAAGAAATTTGAGCATACAAATGCTTATATCTACCAATGAAATCAGTCACTTTTTCTTTAACACCTTGTTTACAATGCATTAAATCAATCAAAGTAACTTTAGGACTTATATTGTTTTGAAATTGTTGAATGAAAGCATTTGCAAGTTGTTCGAAAGAAGTAATAGAATAGGAAGGCAATGAGCAATACCATTGTAGGGCTTTGTCTCTTAATGTTCTAGTAAACAGTTTTGCAAGCAACCTTTGGTCATAAGCAAAATCAATACATATTGTTTGAAAGGTCTTAACATGTGTTAGAGGATCACCCTTACCATTATAAATCTCCAAATGCGGAATTTCAACATGTTTAGGGGGGATAGCTCGAACAATATCAAGAGAAAGTGGGCTCGCAACATCAAATGTGGGCACACTAAACTTAGATTGATTCATAGAGGCAATTAGTTGCTGTAAAGAAGAGACAGTTTGTGCAAGATTGTTAATGGTCGCTTCAGTCGAAGATTTCATATTAGACGTGTTAGATTGTGATGGAGGTGTTATGTTATTGAAAGAAGGTAGAGAGTAAGGTGGTGGGACACTGTGATAGTTAGTCATAGGAGATGATTGGATAGGAGGAACACTACAAGGAGGAATGGAAAACGAATTGCCCCCTTGTGTCATGTTCATTTGTGGAGATATAAGAGGAACACTCACTGAAGGAATGAATGAAGAAGTTGGATTGAATGAAGGAAGAGGGTTGATTGAAGAAGAGGGATTTCCCCCATGACTGGTGATCATAGGCAGAATGTCTTGTATTGAAGTAGTCATTATGTTTGATGTAAAAGTAGGTATACTAGCAATAGGAGTCGTCAAAGGAATAGAACGATTGTCTTGAGTAGGAGGTTGTGTATAACCTAAGGTTTCAGCACAACTCTTCATAGGCATCACATTCGAATCCACAATGTGTGCAATACCACACAAAATATCAATTCCATTCTTATCACTTTGAAGCATACATTTTAGACCCTCAATTAAAGGAAGAGCTCGACTATCAGGGTATTCTTGAGACATCCACTGTCAAAAATCATCAAATTGGTTATCCAATTTTGAAAGTTGTTCTACAGAAACCTCATGGAGAGCTTCTTCATCATTAAGAGGATTAGAGGAATTATCCATGTCCTCGTTAAAAAGACCATTCAAATTAGGTTCCATCTCCTCAGTAATTAAACCTTGGAAAGACTTAATTCTACGGCTTCGTCTAATGGGAATAGTGTAAGTAGGGCTTATTTTTGTAAAACTCATGCACTAAAGAAAGAGAGAAGATTTTGAATTTTTAGAGGTAGCAAATTTCAATAAAATCAGCCAATCTCCTAGATTTAAGCTGTAAAATGCAATCAGGACAATCTCCCGAAATTTCAGAAAAAATGTCCGGGACCGTGGCGCTCGGAGTGCACACGGTCCTCACAACTTTTTTTGAAATTTTCAGGGATGAAAGTAATGATGATTTTAAAGCTAATCTGAAAAAATTGAGTGATTTTACGATCTGTAGATAGGTCAAATTAAAGTTGCAATCTCAAAATTGAACCCTACCAAGATTGTCGAAAAATGCAAAATTTGAATTTTGAAAAAGAGAGGGAAACTGAAATTTTGAATTTTATGATTTTAGAGGGAATACCAAAAGCAATGCAAGTGTTGAAATTTGAAAGTTGACTCAATTTCACGCAAAATTCAATTTTGAAAGCGGAAATCAAAGTTGTTGTAATTAAGCACTTAATTTCAAAAGTCACAAATTGCAAAAATTTGAATAAAGCATTGAAATTTCGAATGAATGCTAACACACTTTTCAGATTTAGGACAGTAAGAAACACAATTTTGATATGAATTTTAATTTCAACAATTTTTGAATGATTAGAAGCCTCAATCCAAGCAATCGCTAGACCAACTTTGACTATAATTTTGAAGGTGTTATAATTGATAAAATCGGCCAAAATTCTAGATTTTAGCAGAAAAATACAGTAAGATCTAGCTCCCGAAATTTTGGAAAAAATGTCGGGGACGATGGCGCTCGGAGTGCACATGGTCCTCGCAACTTTTTTCCAAATTTTCAGGGATGAAAGATATTATGATTTTATTGCGGAATCCAAAGTTACAGCTGATTTGGAAATGTTTTGATCAGTGAAATTGTCGGACAAAGGTTGAATCAAGAGGGTTTCAAAAATTAGGGTTTTGACACTTAACCACTTAATTTTCAGAATTAAAGCACAAATATGAATTGACAATTTGTAATAGAAGGGCAGATCTGAAACAAGCATTTAACAATTAAACATTTCACAAGTTTAATTACTTAAAAAGAAACTTTAGGGTTTTTATGCAATCAACCTCTAAAATTTGGAAAAGATCAAACATGGAAATGTAATCAAGGAATCCAATTTTCAGATCTAACTATGAATACTCAGAAAGGATGTTCACGTTGGGTTCACCAAAATGTAAAGCAAAAAAATCGAACCCTAGTCTTTCTCCCCTCCCCAACTCCGAGGAGAGAGAAGGGAGAGTCACTAGGGTTGATGGTTTTCACTTAGGAGAGACTTTACATTCAAAAGATGGGTTGAAACCCACAAGATCCAATCCCACGCAATGCAAGATTGGATTCTATATGAGTTTCAAGGGTTGTGATAGCAAGGATACCCTCTTTTGTAAAGAATGTTGATAGAAAGATTGAACTAGGAATGCATGTAAAGTAGGAAATATTCGCTTATAAACAGAGATAGGAATATGATATGAAGCTACGGACCTGGAATTAGTAGTAAAATGTCGAGATGGCGCTGTCCTGCAAATTTGAGCAAAAGTTGACAGGACGATGGCGCCCGGCATGCACACGGTCCTCCGAAAAATCCGCGAAACGAAGGGGGATCTGTTCGTCTCTACACAAGGATTCCAGATCTTCAATTTCAGCCGCGTACCTGCAACCTACATACAGAAAAGCAAAGACGATTGGGGGGTTAGGGATTAGGGGTTTGCCCTTAGGTCAAACCCCAGTTTTGCAATTAACCAAGAAATGAGAAATGTTGTAAATGTAAATGACTGTAATGTAAAACAAGTACTAGTACCTTGTTGTAAGGATGTTTGTATCCTTATATGCGAAGGTATAGATGTTGTTGTATGTTGTATGTTGTATGTTGTAGTATGTGATCTCCTCTTCAATGGTTGAATCCTTGTCTTGAATGCAACACTTAGCCTTGAATGGAGACTTAGAATGATCAATTGCTTGAAGGAATGCTTGAATGCTTGAATGCTTGAATGTTTGAATATTGTTTCCATGTCTTGTACACATATGTCCTTCCTCTTTTCGACCTCCAAAATGGGAGAGGAAAAGTAGTTTTTATACTTGCCAATTAGGGTTAAAAGACTGATTTTCCCAACCTTAGGCCAACCAGGAAATGTTATTTTCCAATTTGCAAACAAAAAGGCCCGAAGTCCCATAGGAGATCGGGCCCAAAATAGGGCCAGGGACCAAGGCGCTGGGCACCCTGGTCCTGAAGGACCAGGGCGCTGGGTGCTCTGGTCCCACCTCCCGGGACAACGGGGTGCAAGGAGGATCAGGCCAGGGTGCTGGAAAAATGCAGTTTTTGGTGTCGTGAGCAAGTTTCGGGGTCTCCATTCAGGTTCAGTGTTGCGTCACCATCATGAAGACCCAAATGCGATCGAAATTGCAAGTGTCACAATTTTGGGACGCTACAAATATGAAGGAGAATAAGGAAGGTAGGTTTTGATGTAGGACAAAGGTATGTAAATTTGTGCCAAGAGGGCAGTCTAAGTGATAAACTAGTATAGTCCTTACAAAAGATAGTACGTGGAATCTATTTATTTAGATTGATTCAATGTGCTATCTCATGTTGTCAAACTTCACGCTATCTTATTCGTCTTTGTAATATCCCTACTTTGAAATATAATTTAATTATACTAAATTGAAATACAAGTGATCAGATCAGATCAAATGAGAACATCTAATTGTGCAACTAAATACTTTATTAACAGTTTAATTAACTATGATTACAATCATATATACACACAAAACTTATTATTATTCATTCTAAAGAGAGAGCAATAGTATAGATAGGGAAAGGCCTGTGTAAATAACACTAGCGTTAAAAAAGCAAGTTCACAAGTCCAAAGGAGTAGTTTTAATGTATATAACATGGTCATCACCTGCACTACCTACAATACCCTGATCATGTCCACCAGGTTGATGATCACACATGAAATTCTGTAAAAACATGTACATATTTTAGATAGTGACATAAAAGAGTATAAAATATAAACCATTATTGAACTTTTGTTATAATTAAAGCTTTCATTACTGTTTACTCGCATGTTTTTTGTTGCTTGCATCATTTGATTCAACCTATCTTTTATCTCATCAGTCTGAGGGCTCGTGCATACCAAAGCAGCAATCTCTTTATTAATTTGTGTGATAGACATTTTTATCACTTCTACAGGGTTTGTGGAAATTTTGTAGTCCTCATCACTTAATACTATGTTGAGGTGCTGATGTAAGGGAGGTTCCTTTCCCTTTCCCCGCACATCTGTCTATGACAAGAATATTATTAACACTATCAAAATTACTCCAAAACACTCAACAAAATAACATAATATTGTAACAATTTGTTTCTATCTAATTTGTACAATTATAATGAGGTTTGCCTGCTCGGTAGAAGTGTCAGGACCTACATCCCTGTCTGTGCTATGTGGCGAATCCAGGTCGCCCTGTGAAAAAGAAAAAATATAAACATGTTAGCGAAATCAAACCAATAGACTTATCAAAAAAACTTAATAATAAGATGGTTGTTGTGCTCTGTGAAGTGTACTTGTATCTACAAACACAATGCACTCAATAAATCATTACAAGCAATGGTTAGTAAATTGAATCAATGAAAGACAAAACCATAGCTAAGTGATCTATCGCCTCCTAGTAAATGTTAGTATGAATTTTGCTCTCAGATCTTGGTATGCAAATTCCAGTGACTTGACTACACTTAGATGGAGGATTTGAATGATGGAAATGCATGATCTAGCAAGAATAGCATGATTAAGCTATATGATTTAATGATTATTCTATAAAATAAGCTTAGAATGAAGATGCAATTAAGCTACAATTGAACATGATAACAATGCTTGAAATGATAAACTAGAAGCTAGATGCCTATAGTAACAATGCTTGAATGCAAATGAGATGGGATCCATATTGCTCCAAAATGAGGTCTATTTATAGGATTTCCCAAGGCTAGGGGTGATGTGGCAAGAATCAACGGTCAAGATTGATCTGAAGATATCAATGGTTAAATTGGACGAGGATGGCAAAGGGGGTTGGTTTAAACGGAACATCTATCATCTCTATGGTGAAAAGTGTCAAGAGGCTTCTAGAAGAGGTTAGATGAAAAAGAACACTTAGTGACAAGTGTCACAAGGTTCTAGAAGATGTTGAATGAAAGGGGACATTGTGGGTAGGTAGAATGGGTTAGGTTTGGGAATGGTTAGGTTAAGGAGTGGTAGAAGTTAGGAGAATTTGAATTTAAAAATTCAAATAATAGGAAAAGGCTAATTAATTTCAACAACTCATAATTGATTTGTTTTAATTAATTAAAGGATTTAGAAGAAATGATTTTGATGGGGGGAATTAATTAATTTGAATTAATTAATTAAAGGGGATTATTGGAATGAACCTATTAAATAAATCCTTATATTTATTAATAAGTAGATGAAAGGGTGGAATTTAATCAAATTGCTTAGTGAATTCAATTAAATTAGGGAGGGGGATTAATTAAATAATTGCTTATTTAATTAATTATCTTCAAACCATTTTTAGGTGTATACATTTTGCCCCTCTTTGAAGCGAGGTGTGATGGCGCATTGATTCAAAGAATAATCTTATTTTGATGATTATATTGGTTCGATAGGATGCCCGAGCTCTTGATTGCTAAATTCTGGTACAATGATGCCCCTCAGGAGATCAATTGAGATAATTGATCTTTGGAGTTTTTGCGAGATTGATATCTCGATAGATTTGATTTGATTTCTACATCTGTGGTTTGATGAAAATGCGAGTTCTTCGATTATCTTGATTGTTTAGATTGATAAGATTGATAAATCTTGATTGATTAGATTGATAAGATCGAGATTCAGTCTGGTTTCAGGAAAGATTCATCCTATATAAGACAATGATGATCAAAGCGTTTGGTTTCAGGAAGGATTCATCATATATAAGACATGATTAGAATGTCTGGTTTCAGGAAGGATACATCCTGTATAAGACATGAATTAGAATCGATTAGGTTTGATTGATTGATTTGATTTGATAAGGTTGATTAGATAAAGAATTGACAGTTTGTTGATATCAAGTTGTTGAAATATTTGGATATACTGATTGTTGATTCTGTTGAGGGAGATAGCCAAAGATTTGGCTGGGTCGATAATATCTAGAGAGATATGAGTCGTTAGTCTGATTGCATATACACTTGTGATGATACTTTGATGATTCCTGCGAGAGATTTAACCTTGGATAAAAGGAGCTTGTATGATCCCATGCAAAGATGAAATGCAAGCTAAAATGCAAATAAAAATACGAAGCTATGACCGGACTAGTCATTGGATTATTTTGCATTTTTGTCATCATTGAGCTTTGTGAAATGTGGGAAGTGAGTGCAAACATCGATGGTATAATTAAACCATGATGACCTGAGCACTTCTTTCCTGGATTTTGATAGAGCAAGTTAACACAAGCATCAAGGTATAATTGAACCGAGATGACCTGAGTGTTGCTTGTGTAAAATAGGTAGTATTAATCATTTCAATATGCAAATCAGAAATGTCTTCAATGATATTCTGATGATCATGTCCCAAGACAAATTTGCACATATTAATGATCAATTTTCAAACATCATACAAGAAAAATATAATGTTTCTTCCTTGTTCCTCTAGTTAAAGACATCTTGGAGTCACTCAAAAATTATGATAGCGAAAAACAATTATAGAATTGTTGAACACTCATGTTACAATCATTTTTCAAAAAGATATTATCCACTGAAAAGTGTGTGATGTGCTTAGATTGATTTTGTGATAGTTTGATAATTGATAGTTTGATCTCATGTTCAACGTTGGACGTGTCTCAGTTTTTCGCTTGATAAGAGTCATCTAATTGTTTGTTCTACTTGTTTGATTAAGCTCAAAATGATCAAGAGTTTGCCCCCAACTAAGTGCAGGATTTTGCCCCAAGCCTAGAAACAAAGTTGTTATCATATATCCAATGATCCAAACCATGGTGAGAGAGCAGTTGTGATATCTGTGTATGTACAAAGGCTTTATGATGGATATGGATAATGCTGATGGAAAATGAATGCAAGCGGAAAGATGCATGAACTAATAGATAGAAGAGCTAGCGGACAATTAGCGCCTATTTGCCAGATTTTCACCGTCTATTTTTATTGCACTTTTTCTCATATTTGATTTTTTTGGATTTTTTGCTTTTTTCTGCTTTTTCAATGTTTTTTATTTTTTTTATTTTTCATTGTTTTTTATTTTTCTAGTTTTTCACTGTTTTTTTTTTTTTTTTCTAATTTTTTCAGACATAGAATTTCTTCAGGTGCATGCTATTGATAGGTTCCTTGAGCTGATCTTTGTTCTGGGTTGATAGCTGATATGCTCGTGATCCAAATACTACTGTAATCACAAATGGACCTAACCAGTTTGTTTCAAATTTTCCTTTCTTTTCTCGATCTGCCTGGTTGCATGGATTTTCTTTCAGCACTAGTTCGCCAACTTGAAAGATTCTTGGTTTGACCTTATGATTATAGCTCTGGCACATTCTTTGCTGATATACCTTTAAATAATCAAAGGCATTTTGTCTTCATTCATGAATTAGTTCTAACTCTTGCAGTTTAGATACCCGTTGCTCTTCATCTAGGATGAGTCCTTTTAGTGACACACATAGAGAGGGTATATCTACTTCGATTAGCAATATGGCTTTTGATCCATATACAAGAGAGAAAGGTGTGGTACATGTCTATGTGTGGATACTGGTGCAGTAGGCCCAAAGAGCAGGGTTTAGTTGAATATACCAATCTTTCCCAGCATCGTTCACTGTCTTTTTGAGAATTTTTAGAATAGTTTTGTTAGATGCTTCTACTTGCCCATTTCCCTGTGGATAATATGGTGTGGAGAATCTATGCTAGATTTTGAACTTCTCACATAGCTCTTGTACATCTTGATTCTTGAATGGTCGCCCATTATTAGTGATAATGGTCATTGGTATTCCATAGCGACAGATGATGTAGTTCAAGATAAATGCAACAATTTATTTTCTTGTGATATTGATGAGAGGTACAACCTCAATCCATTTTGTAAAATATTTTGTAGCTACAAGGATGAATTTGTGACCATTAGATGAAGAAGGATTTATTTTTCCTACCAGATCAAGTCCCCATTGACAAAAGGCCAAGATGTTGCTAAAGCATGAAGTTCTTGTGCTGGTGAATGAATCAAGTTCCCATGGATCTGACATTGTTTGCATGTTCTTGCTATTTTAAAATAATCTCGTTCCATAGTCGGCCAATAATAGCCCAAGTGTATGAGTTTTTTTGAAAGGGTAAGACCACTTGAATGAGTGACACAAATACCATTATGGACTTCATGTAATGCCTTCTCAGATTCTTCTTGTTTGAGGCATCGTAAGAGAGTACCATCTAGATCTCGTTTAAACAGGGTATCCATGACGAGAGTAAAATGGGAGGATTAGCGAATAAAGTTTCTCTTTTGATTTTTTGATAAGTCAGGAGGTAAGATGTTGTCTTTTAGGTATGTGTAAGTTTGGCCATAGCGAGAGGAATCGTGTCCAATAACTTGACAGATGGTTTGGGAATCAGGACAATTATAGGTGGGATGAAACAACTCTTCAACCAGGAATTCATAACGCTGTTGATTTTCCTGTATCTGCAATAGAGAAGCAAGTGTTTCTATGGTGTCTACTGCTTTGTTGTCATTTCTGGGTATCTGTTCAAATGTTATTTCTACAAAGTATTTCTTGATATCATCCACTATCTTTTTATAAGGCATTAGCTTTTCGTCCTTTGTTTGGTAGTCATCATTAATTTAATTAATGATGAGTTGAGAGTCTCCAAAGACCTAACGTTGTTTAATGTTCCATTCTATAGCCATTTTGATACCTGTTACTAATGCTTCATACTCTCCTATATTGTTTGTGCATGGACAGATTAATTTGTATGCTTCCAAGATTGTATGACCTTGTGGTGTGATGAGTAGAATTCCTGCTCCTAATCTGTGTTGTGTTCTATTATTGATTCCTGCCCCTGGACTGATATTCGAGTGATGTATTGTAAGATATGGATCAAACCCTGGAATGTTTGTATATGAATAGGTAAAATTGACTTCCATCTTTTAAATGGTTTCAAGTATTTTTGTCTTGCTAGTTATGATAGAGAGATTGTTGGATGTAGATCAGTTGTGCCAATGATAACTGCCTTTGTTGGTGCTATTATGATAGATAACTTCTCTTGATAACATTCAGGTAAGGTGTCAAATCTCCCATCTTCCAGTGCCTCGAGGAGATTTTCACCGTTAGATGCGTCCTTTATTTTTACTTTTTTTTTTATCTAATGTTGCCAAGAAATGGTTTTCAGCATCAGACCTGATATTGTTTTCTTGATTTTCACTTTTGCGACTAGGAGATTTAACACCCACTTGATTGGAAGATACATTAGCAGAATCCCTGGTCAAAGTTGTTACGGGTTTGATTTCATTAAGATATAAGGATATGGCATGGTCATTAGGTAAGGTATCAATGTCAGTATGTTCTTCATTTTCCTAGTCCATAGGTTCAAGATAGCTTAAGGATAAATGATCTTCAGGTTGAATAGTTTCAAAGATATTAGGGGTCATAATAGAGATGTCAGAGCTTTCAATATGTATTTCCATGTCTAGAATGATACTCTCATCAGAATGACATCGTATAAGAAAATATTGATCGTCCTCGGTTAAGTCCATGTCAGCCAAATGCGATTTTGATTCAAGTAGGCTAGTTCCTAATGTTTGTCTAGCATACGTGTGAACTACATCGACTTCTATATCTTCTTCTTCATCCCTCTCAATTTGAAGTTGCTCTTGTTTGTTTTTCCATGATAGAAAATATTCTCCATTTCCTTGATCTTTTAGCTGCATTTGTTCTTCCATGTTTGACAAAATTGATGCAAATGATTGTTCCTTGGATTGTATGCTTGAAGCTGCTACCTCTTTGTTATGTGAAACAATGACCTCTTGAGCTGATTTCTGATTATTACAACACTACAATGGATTTGAGTCTACCGATATTCTGATTTCCTTCCCACTGTAGGGAAATTTTAAGCACTGATGACATGTTGATTTAATAGCTTGTATGCCTTGTATCCATGGTCTCCCTAAGAGTATATTGTATGGTGGGTCCACGTCTAGAACTTGGCATGCTATGTCTTTTTGTAAGGGTCCCACTTTGATAGGTAATATCACAATTCCTTTGGAGTAATGTTCTTCTTCACCAGAAGTTTTGATTTTTATCTTTTTCCTGGGATCAACTACATCTTCTGAATATCCTAGAGCACAGACAAGACTCAAAGAGCAAATGTTCAAGCTAGCTCCCCCATCTATTAGGACACGTTTAACAAGTGTTCTGTGAATAAGGACTTCAATTTGCAAGAGAGCATTATGGGGATGTTGCACTGAATTAATGCTTGGATATGAAGGAGATGAGCTTTGAATAGGATCCTCTAAAATAGGTTTGATGGGAATCATGGATATCCTTTGGGGAACTTCATCTTTGAATGTATTCTTTGTTGATGATGCTATGGAGGGTTTTTGCAAGCTTTCAGGAGGTGTAGGAATAGATGCCTTTGGATAATCAATTTTCTTATAGGGGGGTGAGCCATTGCTAGACATAGGTGTGCGATCTTGATCTTCTTTAGCCAAATCTTTTAGAGATCTCTTTAAGAGGTTCATAAAAGAGCCACTTTTATTTGGAGATGTATTCGAATCCTTGTGAGGTTTTAACATAGTTTGATTTTGAACTTGTTTGATTTCTCTGATATGTTGGTTTGTCATGTTTTATTCTTGTGTTTTTCTTTGGTATGTCATGTTGATATGATCTTCTGATATTTCAAATGTTTCTATTTCTATTTCAGGGGTTCGATTGTCCAAAAGGTTATTTTGAGTAAGTGATCAATAGTCAATTTCAAGGCAATAGAGTGATATGACACTAAAAGAGAATTCAAGTGTTTAAAAGTTTGCAAGTTTTTTGATCTTCGGTTTAGGAGTGAAATGATGGTGATCTGATAAGAACCAAGTCCAGTAGGAACGATATATCCTATGATGTGGGACAAGATTTTCCTGACCAAACATTTCAGTTTCATGATACAGGATGATTGATCCTGATGAGAAACTATGTTTGAGTGACTAGTTTATCAAATAGGGTGATAATGCACTTTGGGATGTTTAGATCTTGAACTTGTTGGGGGTGAGCACCTGAAAATATTAAGGTGTATATTTTTTAAAGTCTGATTTTGACGAGTGATAACTTGACTAAGCAAACCAAGCAGACAATCTAAGCACATACTAACAGATAACATGTGTTTATATTTACTGCAAATTGATCAAGCAGAAATGACAAATCTGAGATAGGCATGCAGGACATAGCTCTAGACTGACAAATGCAGAGTTTCATGTGATAAGATATGCAGCTTAGAACAATACAAGATATAAGTCTGTATGATAGAACAAAGTTTTTCATATAAACAACAACAACTCGTATGACACACTTTTATGAACCAGACAACAAATCAACTAACTTGTACGACACAAAATATTGTGTAGAATGACACAAGAGTTTATGCAAACAAGTTCGTACAACAGAGATCCTAACTCGTACGACAGATAACCAGACATAGATAAAAGTGTTTGTTTGGTTGAATTTTTTATCTTTGAATTGTGATGATGTTTTGCTGATGTTTTCCAGTCTTTAGTGTCTGATTTTTCAATTTAGGGATGAATACACAACAAACACATGATGTGATAAATGACTCCCAATCAAGCTAAACACTACGGAAGTTGGCTGAGAATGAAAACCTTTGCTTGTTGACTTAGGTACACACCCAATAGCTAATCAAAATATGGCTGCTGAGTCTCACACAATGGATTCTTAATGCCGTATTATCCAACTCCAAATGCTAATGGGGGCATGATATGACAAGTGTCTTGGGAGAGTTACTATCTATCTTGCACAAATATTATCACCCTTTCAGAGGTGAATAGGGTAGCTTCTATTTTAACCAGCACTAGTAAGGGATCTGTTTGGCACATCGGGTTATAAACTCAATTAAGAGGTCTCCCAGCCTTGAAAACCAAGGTTTGATATACCTGAAGGTACGAAGGAGATCTATTCCTGATCACTACCATTGCTTTGATTTTCATCAAAAACACATTTATTTTATAGTGGGTTGGATTACTTGGCATTAGCCATTCCCACTTAGGTCGTTCCCCTATCACTGGCCTTAAGGGCTAAGAGTTAATAACTCCTCAGGAGGGCAGGCCTGCTAAAGAAATGCACTAATGAAAGCAAAAGATGAGTCTATCTTTCTGATCACCTAAGAAAGGTGAGAGCATACTCACCTATCATCAAAGACATGAAAGATATAGTTGTTCATTTCTTTAATCTCAAATTGAAATGTGCCTAGAAAACTTAACAAATACATAAAGTTTTTATTGAATCCTTGGGCAACCTGCAAAATAGATCCATTAGTAGTCGTGATTTGTGTTTTTGAATTATGTCTTTGACAAGCGTCCTGTAGAAAAGAGTTAGGCTGAAAAAATCTCATAAACAAACTAGAGTTAGTGTTAGAAAATTTCAGATCAGAATCAAAAAAATCTAAAATGCAGTCTGTTAAAAATCACAAAGCCAGAGACTCATATGACACAAATTTCTAGTTAGTACAACACAAATTTAGATCTCTAACACAAGCCAAAACCAGCTCATATGACACATAATTATGGTTAGTACGAGTAAAGAATTTACAAGAAATAGACTCGTACGAAACAACTTTAGACCTAGTACGAATAAAGAATTTGCAACATAAAAGATTGTACAACACCAAATTATACCTAGTATGAGTCAGGATTACATGTCATCCTAGGCTGAAAGGAAGTTCGTATGATCTAAAAAGGCAACTCATACGAATATCTGAACCAGAGCCGGACAGAGATAAAGTTTGCTGAAGATTAAGAGGCCAAAAGTGATGATTCAACCCCCATGGTGGGCACCAAAATATCATGCTCTATGAAGTGTACCTATCTCTACAAATAAAATACACTCAATAAATCATTACAAGCAACAGTTAGTTAATTGAATCAACAAAAGACAAAACCATAGCTAAGCGATCTATCGCCTCCTAGTAAATGCGAGTATGAATTTTGCTCTTAGATATTGGTATGCAAATTCCAGTGACTTGACTATACTTAGAAGGAGGATTTGAATGATGAATATGCATGATCTAGCAAGAATAACATGATTAAGCTATATGATTTCATGATTATTATAGAAAATAAGCTAGAATGAAGATGCAATTAAGCTACAATTGAACATGATAACAATGCTTGAAATGATAAACTAGAAGCTAGATGCCTATAGTAATAATGATTGAATGCAAATGAGATGGGATCCATATTGCTCCAAATTGAGGTCTATTTATAGGATTTACCAAGACTAGGGGTGATGTGGCAAGAATCAACAAAATGTAAAACCATAACTAATCGACTTATTGGCTCCTAGTAAACGCAAGTATGAAAAATACTCTCAAATTTGATTATGCATATTCCAGTGACTTGACTACACTTAGATGGAGGATTTTAATGATGAAGATGCATGATATAGAAAGAATAGCATGATTAATCTATATGGTTTCATGATTATTCTAGAAGATAAGCTAGAATGAAGATGCAATTAAGCTACAATTGAACATGATAACAATGCTTGAAATGATAAACTAGAAGCTAGATGCCTATAGTAACAATGCTTGAATGCAAATGAGATGGGATCCATATTGCTCCAAAATGAGGTCTATTTATAGGATTTCCCAAGGCTAGGGGTGACATGTGGCAAGAATCAACGGTCAAGATTGATCTGAAGATATCAATGGTTAAATTGGAGGAGGATGGCAAAAGGGGTTGGTTTAAAGGGAACATCTGTCATCTCTATGGTGACAAGTGTCAATAGGATTCTAGAAGAGGTTAGATGAAAGGGAACATTAGTGACAATTTTCACAAGGTTCTAGAAGATTTTGAATGAAAGGGGACATGGTGGGTAGGTAGAATGGGTTAGGTTTGGGAATGGTTAGGTTAAGGAGTGGTAGAAGTTAGGAGAATTTGAATTTAAAAATTCAAATAATAGGAAAAGGCTAACTAATTTCAACAACTCATAATTGATTTGTTTTAATTAATTAAAGGATTTAGAAGAAATGATTTTGATGGGGGGAATAAATTTATTTGAATTAATTAATTAAAGGGGATTATTGGAATGAACCTATTAAATATTTCCTTAGATTTATTAATAAGTAGATGAAAGGGTGGAATTTAATCAAATTGCTTATTGAAGTCAATTAAATTGGGAGGGGGATTAATTATCTTCAGACCATTTTTAGGTGTATACAATGGCATATTGGAGTCATTAATTGGATGTTGGTTTAAATGGTATATAGTACGTACCACCCCCATGTTAGTAACTTTGTTTATATCTATACAATTCAAATTGTAACCGATTATCAGCTCTTCCCCTGCACTTATTGATTTTATCGCACATATGAATACACGATTTCCCTCGTGGGCCTCAAATATGCAATTGGGTTGCTTATTAGTTGACCCATGTCATGTACTATTTATAAAACTTGCAATATTCCATGTTGCTTTTGGCCTTCCATCAATGTATACATCCACTCGTTTACTTTGATCATTATCTAGTTGTATATAATAAAATTGACAGTGGATACCTACGCATACTTTTTTTATATTGAACAATCTGCATCCAATTTTTGTAATTGTAACAAGGTCTGACATACTCCATCAATTCAACAACTTTTTTGTAATGTACACCTTTATGCCATCCATGGAAAATAGGCCCAAACCATGTAACGACGAAGGTGCTATGTGATATATCCTCTCATTAACACAAAAATCAGTGTTTATTGGAGGAAGTTCCTTTGGTACCAATTGTTTCTCTAGATGTTTGTACCTCAAGGGCACCTCGATGTCGCCTTTTGTCTCATCATCATAAGAACATGATCCCCCTTGAGCAAGGAAAAATTCCATGCGTTTACTGAATTTTCTTCTAATATTTTGACCTCTAGTTGATCTCCCTATTTTAGACCTACTACATGTCTCACTTCCATTGACTATTCCTACATTTTCCTCACTCAAGGAAGACACCTCTGACAAATACCTATTTGGTGGTACTTGCACTCCATCAAATGAGAGAGTTAGTTGGTAATGAGAGAGATATTTTGCAAATGAGGGTAATATTGATGAAGAAGTTGACCCTAAAGTTGACGTTGAGATTAAAAATTGAATAAGTCGAACTGGGGCCTCAAGTGTTGATAACTGTATTAGATTTGCTATTAATGTCAAAGTTTAAAGAACTGAGGAAGTTTGTTTTCCTAGAATTTTAAAAAAATAATATATAGAATATTTCCATAGGGTGTATTGACTTATACCTGTCGATCCATGAGACTATGCAGGATCCTCGTCAAAGGGGTTCAGGTTCCTACATATGTAATTCAATTAGCTTATGTTAGATAAAAATTACATGATATGTATACTAAAAATTACATAGTACACAACATGAATAATATGCAATCATCATAATCATTGCATATTTTTTTATTCCTTACCTTTACTTTATGTAGACTATGTAGGATCCTCAACTAAAGGGTTGATGATGTCTATAATCAATTACCTGTTTACACCAAGGGTGACAACATCACACAAAATATATACATGAAATCGACACCAACAATTGAGCATCATAAGCATTACATTTGTAATTTGATAAACAATAAATACATATGTATCACGAGCATCATAAGAATCACATATGTATCATCATATATGTAATTGAGCATCATAGGCATCACACATATATCATCATAAACATGTAATATATCACATATGTATCATAAATCACCATCCATCACATAGCCAATAGACAATCCACAATCCATAAATAAACACAAAGTTCAAAAAATGTCAAATGTATCATCATAAACATGTAATCCATCACATATGTATTTTAAATCACCATCTCTCACATAGATAATAAATATTTCAAATTCCATAAATAAACACAAAGTTCAAAAAATGTCATACATTTCATTCATGTCATTGATCTTATTCTTCATCCAACTCATCATCATCACAATCATGATCATGATCATCATCACCATCATCATCAACATCACCATCATCATCATCACCATCACCATCATCATCATCATCATCATCATCACCATCATCATCATCATCATCATCGTCATCATCATCATCATCATCATCATCATCATCATCATCATCATCATCATCATCGTCATCGTCGTCGTCATCATCATCGTCATCATCATCGTCATCACCATCACCATCACCATCACCATCACCATCACCATCACCACCACCATCACCATCACCATCATCATCATCATCATCATCATCATCATCATCATCATCATTATCATCATCATCAATAACAACATCATCATCATCATCTACATCATCTACATCATCTTCTACTTCTTTGGTACCTTCTTCTTCCATCTCATTATACATTATCAGCCTTCCTCTTGGATCATGTCTAACAACAAATGACCAACCTGGTTTATGTGGAACCTCTGAGTAAAATACATGCTCACATTGGCTTGGAAGAACATAGGGCTCATCCCCAACTGGCTCAAATGACCTTGTATTAACCATTGTAAATCCATTTGTTTGTATTTTGGTATGGTTTTTTCATTGATGTCAACACCTACTAAAACACTAGCACTTTGGAGATCCAGCAACATTCACCGACAAGCAAGTAACTATTGCACAGTTACTGGTATATGGTACACTGACAATATATAATGATCACCGACACTTGGAATGGCATGGAAAACACTTGGTAATGTCGAAGACATCATCTGGACATCTTGTCCTGGAGTTTTGTTCATTGGTATATTCACAGTTGCATATTTCCTATTACCGGCAAATAGGTCTAGGGTTACATCGGTAGGTTTATCTTTTCCGGATCAACATGGTACGCTATAGAGATGATTAATTATTGTTGTAAATGTATTAAGCCGACATGTTCAATCGGTTATTGGATCGGATATTGTATTTAAAATATTTTTATGGTAATATCTTGTAGAGCCGACCTACTAAAATTGGTCTTAGGTTATGGTATAAATGTAAGATCTTATTTGTAAGATCAAATGTGGAATGCGAAAAAGGATTGTGTGAAGGTATATGCGAGATTAAGAAGAGCTATACACAAAGACATCATTTGAAGGTGAAGCTAGGTTTTTATGAAAGCATATCAGTATTACACCGGTACTAAATCCAACATATGGAGATTCTATTTTGTGTAGTACATTCTTATTGGATTTAACCATCCAACTGTAGTCAGTGTGACTCCCATTTTGTGATTGAGCAGTGAGCTCTAGGTTGTTGACCTTTCTACATGTGTAGACCCCATTTATGTACATTTACCATCTACAGTAGTATCATCTGATTGTGGGTAAGGTTTCCCACCATGGTTTCTCCCCTTACAGGGTTTCCATGTACAAATATTGGTGTTATGTGTTGTGGATGACTTTGTGTTTATATTTCATGCACTAATCCTTACCGGTATAGCAATTAACTGTTATAACTATCTACCGGCATACTTAACTAGTTTACTGGTATTAAGCATTAAGTTGGTTAAGCTTTTTTTGGTTAAAATTTATTTGACAACTGATTCACCCCCCGCTCTCAGTTGTTTTCGGGACCTAACAATTGGTATCCAAGCTTAGTCCTCTTTTACAATAGTTTAATAGCTTGAGGAGATCCAATGCCTACTAATTATTTCAGGGAGGACAATCCTAAACTTATTGGAACCAACTATGGCATATGGAAGATCAGAATGGAGACACATCTAAATTGCATTGGAAAAGACATCTGGAAAGTTACAAAGAATGGTTATACTGCTGTTGTACCTGGGCAGCCCAGTCTAGCTAACTTGACAAAAGATGAAGAAAATGATTGCAAAGCAAGAGAAGAACTTTTGAGCGCATTATCAAATCAACAAATCATGGGACTATCATATAGGTGTAATGCTAAAGTTATTTGGGATCATTTGGAAACACTGAATGAAGGAGATTCCACAGTCAAAATTGCAAAAATTGAAAGCTTCTGAGTCAGGTATGAACATCTGAAAATGGAAGAAGATGAAAGGATTTCTGCTTTTATGGAAAGAGTAAATGAAATTGTTTTGGGTAATAAAATGTTGTGGAGGAACTTTAAGTGAGGATGAAATTGTTTCAAAAGTTTTAAGAGGATTGCCACCGGCATACAAAATGAAAGTCACTGCTATAAATGGGTTAAAAACAATGCCTAATACATTAGTTACTAGGGATACATTGATTGGGAAACTTTCAGCTTTTGAAATTGAAGAATTTGGTCTTGTTGCTACTATAAAGATAAATTTGGCCTTTAAAGCATTAACATCATTTGCTCCATCATTTGAAAAATCTAATTGGAAATCCTTTTATGCAAGAGAACTTCAAGAAAGTAGGAAAGAAAATGAAGAACTTGAAGAACTTGAAGCACTATTTGCAAGGAAAATGCCTAAAGGTCTAGTTGGAAGTAAGTATGAAGGTAAAGAACCCTTTAAATGTTTTAATTGCAATAAGATTGGTCTTATGGCTTCAAGATGCCCTGATAGATATGCTAGACTAAGAGAAGAAGATAGAAGAACATACAAGCCTAACCTTGAATATCAGAGATACAAATTTAAGAAGAATAAAGACAAATCTTGTTATATTGTTGATGAAGGTGTGATTGATGATTCTGATGAGGATCCGATAGACAATGGATGGGTTTTTGTTGCTATAATAGAAGATCAACTGGCACCTACTGCTAAACCAGTAGTACAGGCCTTGGCAGCTAAAGTTGAATTAAAATATGAATGGATCATTGATTTAGGATGCTCACATGATATGACAAGAGACAAAGGTAAATTCTTGAACTTTCAAGAATACAATGGAGGTTTAGTAAGATTTGGAGATGACAAAGCTTGTTCAATCAAAGTTAAGGGTACAATATCTCTTGATAGTAAGCATAACACTGACAATGTCTACTATGTTGAAGGATTAAAGCATAATCTTTTGAGTGTTGGTCAATTAGTTGAGAAAGGATTTCAATTACAATTTAAAAATGGAAAATGCAAAATCATGAACATAACTAGTTTGGAAATTGCAACCGGTAATTAGACTAGAGGTAATATATTTCATTTGAATAATAGTGAAAAGACATGTTTAATTGCACATATAGATGAAAGTTGGTTATGGCATAAGAGACTCTGTCATGTAAACTTTGATTGCATGGTAGAGATTAGTACTACTAAGGCAGTTAGAGATTTACCTAAACAAACCTTAGAATACAGTATGTAAGGAATGTCAATTTGGAAAACAAGTTAGAGCTAGTTTCAAAAGTATTCCAGAAAAATCAAATAATGCTCTTGATTTGATTCACACTGATTTATGTGGTCCAGCTATAACTAAAAGCTTACAAGGTGATAGATATTTCATGCTAATTATTAATGACTATTCTAGAATGTGTTGGGTTACTTTTCTCAGAGAAAAATCAGAAGCACTTGGAAAGTTCAAACTGTTCAAAGCATTAGTTGAAAATGAAACCAGTAAGAAAATTCAATGTTTAAGATCAAATCAAGGAGGTGAATTTACATCTAAGGAATTTAATACATTCTATTAAGTAAATGGAATCAGAAGACAACTATCAACACCTTAGACACCCTAACAAAATGGAGTTGTTGAAAGGAAAAATAGAACTATCTTGGATGCAACAAAAAGTATGTTATCAGAAGAAAACCTACCACATGTGTATTGGAGAGAAGCAATCAGCACAGTGGTCTATACATTTAACAAAGTTCACATCAAAGGTGAAACCAGTAAGACCCCTCATGAACTATGGTTTGGTAATACTCCTACTCTTAAGTATTTCAGAATATTTGGAAGTAAATGTTATATCAGAAGAGATGAGTATATTGGAAAATTTGATCCTAGAAGTGATGAAGGAATATTTCTTGGTTATTCATCTAAGAGCAAAGCATATAGATGTTTTAACAAGAGATTGTGGAAAATTGTTGAGAGTACAAATGTAAAGATTGATGAACAATTCAGAGGAACTTCAAGGTATATAGACTCTGAACCGGGAATAAAATTTTTGACAAATGAACCTACTGTAAATCCACCTGTACAGAATGAAGATCAAGTTACCCCAGTACCATCTGAGGATTCCACAGTAATTGAGGAACAACAACAAACAAAGACACCCCAGTATGTAAGACTGAATCATTCTAAAGATCAGATAATTGGAAATAAGTTTAAAGGAGTTATGACAAGAGGAAGATTGGCAAATGAAGAGGTATGTCTTATTTCTCAAATTGAACCATGATTTGTTAATGAGGCATGTGAAGATAAATTTTGGATTAAAGCTATGGAAGAAGAATTAGAATAAATTGAGAAAAACAACACTTGGACATTAGTTCCCCGACCTAAAGATAAAAATGTAATTGGAACCAAATGGGTATTTAGGAAAAAACTTAATGAAGATGGCAAGGTTGTCAGAAATAAAGCAAGACTAGTGTGTAAGGGATATTCTTAGAAAGAAGGAGTTGATTACAATGAAACCTTTGCACCGGTAGCTAGAATTGAGGCAGTCAGATTATTTTTGGCTTTTGCACCACACAAGAACTACAAAGTTTAACAAATGGATATTAAATGTGCATTTTTGAATGGAGATCTTGAAGAGGAAGTATACATTGAACAACCTGATGGATTTTCTTTGATAGATGACAATGATATGGTATGCAGGTTAAGGAAAGCTCTGTATGGACTAAAACAAGCTCCAAGAGCTTGGTATGCAAGATTGGATAAGTATCTTTTAAAGATTGGTTTTACTAAAGGAAATGTAGACAATAATTTATATTATAAAGTAACTAATGATGACATCTTGATTATAGAAGTATTTGTTGATGATATAATCTTTGGAGGAGAAGATGGATTATGTAAGGAATTTTCTATTAAAATGCAGCAAGAATTTGAAATGTCTATGATTGGAGAAATAAAATTCTTTTTAGGATTACAGATTTCACAGACTAATAAAGGTATATTCTTGAGTCAATCCAAATACTTAAAAGAGTTACCAAATAAATTTGGGATGGAGAACTCTAAACCGGTAAGCACACCTATGACAACAAATGACAAATTATCACAAAGGGATGAATCTACATGTGTTAATCCAACTAGATACAAATCTATGATAGAAGGTTTACTGTATTTGACACAAACTAGACCTAATATTATGAATGCAGTATGTATTGTTTCAATATTTTAAAGTAATCCTAGAGAAAATCATGAATCAACAGTAAAAAGGATTTTTTGGTACTTACAAGGCACTATAAATCCTAGATTATTGTATCCTAGAGATGAAAACTTTGAATTATGTACATACAGAGATACAAATTGGGCAGGAGATGTGGATGATAGAAAAAGCACCACCGACGGAGCATTCTTTCTTGGAAACAGACTAGTTTCTTGGTTAAGTAAGAAACAAAGTTGGACATCTTTATCAATAGCAGAATCAGAATATGTTGCAGCAATAACTAACTATACATAGGTACTATGGCTTAAGCAAATGTTGAAAGATATAAAGGTAAAATGCAAGGAACCTATTACTATCTATTGTGATAATACTGCAGCAATTGATATATCTAAGAATTTGGTATAACATTCTAAAACCAAACATGTTTCTATCAAACTAAATTTTCTAAGGGAAAATGTTGAAGCTAAGGAGATAAAACTAGTTTATGTGAATACTAAAGAGCAGATTGCAGATATTTTCACTAAACCTTTGCCTAAGGAGACTTTTGAATATCTCAAAGATCAGCTTGGAGTCATACCACCACCGGTAGAGACTTAGATAGTTGATGATTGTCATTAACTGACAGAATTAACAGAGAAATCTTTTTCCGGTCTTTGATGAGGAAGCTACTTCTCAGGGGGAGTAGTTGGTATATTGAATAGATTGGTATTTTGTATATGAACTTGGTTTTATTGTAACTTTGGCATTTGATGTCAAAGGGGGAGAGATATCTATGGAAAAACACATTATCTTTTGGGGAGAGATTGGTTTGGAAAACACATGTTGCTCCCAAGGGGAGAGATTGTCGTTTAGGAGAGATTATTACTCTCTGATTTCTGGTTATGATCTTTTTGGAGATTGTTGGTTTTTGATACTTGGCATTCCTGTTTTGGCACTTTGATGGTTTTTCCATCTTGTGTTGCCATCAATGCCAAAGGGGGAGATTGTTGGTATTTTGGTATGGTTTTGTTATTGATGTCAACACCTACTAAAACACTAGCACATTGGAGATCCAACAACATTCACTGGCAAGAAAGTAACTATTGCATAGTTACTGGTATATGGTACACCGACAAGATATAATGATCACCAGCACTTGGAATGGCATGGAAAACACTTGGTAATGTCGAAGACATCATCTGGACATCTTGTCCTAGAGTTTTGTTCATTGGTATATTCATAGTTGCATATCTGTTGTTACCGGCAAATAGGTCTAGGGTTACACTGGCAGGTTTATCTTTTCTAGATCAACATGGTATGCTATAGAGATGATTAATTATTGTTGTAAATGCATTAAGCGGACATGTTCAATAGGTTATTGCATCAGATATTGTATTTAAAATGTTTTTATTGTAATATCTTGTAGAGCCGACCTACTAAAATTGGTCTTAGGTTATGGTATAAATGTAAGATCTTATTTGTAAGATCAAATGTGGAATGCGAAAAAGGATTGTGTGAAGGTATATGCGAGATTAAGAAAAGCTATACATGAAGACATCATTTGAAGGTGAAGATAGGTTTTTGTGAAAGCATATCAGCATTACACCGGTATTGAATCCAACATATGGAGATGCTATTTTGTGCAGTACATTCTTATTGGATTTAACCATTCAACTGTAGTCAGTGTGACTCCCATTTTGTGATTGAGCAGTGAGCTCTAAGCTGTTGGCCTTTCTGCATGTGCAGACCCCATTTATGTACACTTACTATCTACAGTAGTATCATCTAATTGTGGGTAAGGTTTTCCACCGTGGTTTTTCCCCTTACAAGGTTTCCACATACAAATATTCATTTTATGTGTTGTGGATGACTTTATGTTTATGTTTCATGCACTATACCTTACCGGTATAGCAATTAACTGTTATAACTGTCTACTGACATGCTTAACTGGTTTACTAGTATTAAGCATTAAGTTGTTTAAGTTGTTTTTGGTTAAAATTTATTTGACAACTGATTCACCCCCCCCCCCCCTCTCAGTTGTCTCTGGGACCTAACACCATTATCATGTTCAATAATAGTTCTATCAGGATCATTTTTATTCTGTCATAGCCTATACCATTTGATGACGAACAAAACTAATTTGAAGGAATTAAAGTCACACTCAAGTATATCATCCAAAATGCCATAGTATTGATTTTGAGACTCTTGAGGATGTATGCCATTTCTAGATGAAATATTGGTCAGCTCAAAGACTGTAGTTATCCCATAATCACAAGTTTTCTTCGTGTCATCCAACTTTTTGATGCAAAATTTATGACCATTGCAACACATAGCCTTGTGGTGTTTGACCTAAAATATGTCTAACATGTTAAAATTATTTCATCATGAGTTGATAAACATACAGGTGATTAATAAAATTATACGTACTTGTTTATCTCTTAAACCATATGCTAAATCAATTTCCCTTTGCATAACATTGGAATCTCCATTACAATGAGATTATTTAACCAATGAAGCCACACCTTCCCATGTTAATGTGTGACCAGACTGTTGACATCATTCAATCCACACCATCATCCAATCAAGATTGTTTGCAATATACAAATGTAGTGTATCCCACTCTCGACCAACTGTACAAATAATTAATAAATGACTTAGAACCAATTTATTTAGAAGATTAAGAATTAATTAACTACAATAACATCTTATAATTACCTCTCACTTTCCTTAATCTACCTTTCCCCATCAAGTACTCTCCTTCAATTTTTTAATGGGATTGGGATCCCAAATGCGATCTATGTGGATGCTTGCTACAAACTTAGGAAGATATTCAACAATGTACACCATAGTCTGGTATACCATATATCCCTCCACCATAGAACTCTCAGGATGTGCTCTTTGTCTAACAAAAGCCTTCAAAAATTTCAAGTGCCTCTCAACCATCCACATTGACCTAGTGTGTACAGGCCCACACAATTCAATCTCCTTAACTTGGTGTATGAGGTAGTCTTCTTGTGCATTAAAAATAGTTGAAGGTAGACACTTTTTCATATCACACATTAAATGGGGAATTTTTCTCTTCCAATATTTAATATCTTCTTTATGGATTTCTTTAGATGACAACCACCTAGAAGAGATTCAAGACACAAAAATATATAAATGAGAGTTTACAAAATAATATAAAATATATTACATAACAAGTAAAAAAAATTGCAAATGTATTATCTATACAAAAAATTGAACAAATATCACTACTTACCTCCTGTATTTTCCAAGATCATATATGACTTGCTTGACATTATTGTCAAAGTTGTCAGGGAGAGATAGAGGTAGAATGTATTGCAACAATTATCAAATGATCTTTTCATTATTTTCTAACATAATACAATGAAAAGTACATGCATAGTATACAAATATTTAGTAAATACACAAGAACATGAATTACCTTAATGAAGGTATGCCAATCACGTGTTTTCATCCCTGGCCCAAATTCACTTTTCTTTGATATGAGATTGTTTATGTTCGTAGGAAATCGTGTGGGAAATTGAATTTTTTGTATGACTTCTTTTATAGCATTGCTTTTCTGGTTCGTTAATAACCAAGGAAGGACACTTATATTAATTTGGTCTCCATTTATACTTGATTGAATGACATTCTTCATTGCATGATTGGATTCCTGAATGTCACTACAAATTTTGACAATTTTTTCTTTGTCACGCCTTCCCTCCAATATTTTCCATAATGTCTTTGTTATATTCTTTCCAATATGTATAGTATCAAACAAATGCACAATTTGTAGTTGCTCGTAGTAGGGAAACCTAATAAATTGTCTCGGATAACTTTTTAGTCCATTTGGAAGGTGGTCATTAATGCCTTGACGACCTTCACGATCATCAATTACATCATTAGTAAACAAAATACAATAAAAAATACAAATTCCAAACATAAACCATTAGATGGAATGGCATTACCTTGATGATTAATTCTATTATATTCCAACTTCCATAGGCAAGGTGTCATTCTTCGTGGCTTTGATGTAGTCTCTTCTTTCCCATTGAAAAGATGTTTTTCAGTATTTTGATACTTATGATTTATGTGGAGGAAGTGCCTATAATCATGAAACACCTGCTTTCCTAAACTTTTTGAATGATGGGATTTCATCTTTGGACCACAAACTAGACATGCAAATTTTCCCTTTGTTTGAAGACCTACAATATAATGTATAATTGGATTAAATATGTTAATTTTTATAATTATAATTATAATAGTATAATACGCAACTTGAACATTGTAACATACCACAAAAATGTGTTAGCCCTAGGGCATCATGTATTGTCCATACAAGCATTGCATGGAATTGAAATTATCTTTGTCCTATTGGTCTAGAGACATCATACATAGTGACACCATTCCATAACTCCAGCAACTCATCGATAAGAGGCTCAATATACACATTCATATCTTTAACTTTGTACTTAGCTAGTTGAATGAACAAAAACATTACATAATTATTATGACCATTTTACTACAATATTTATAATTAAATGTAGATGACTATTAAATGATAAAATACCTAGAACAATCATCACCAACATTATGTGCTCCTTTTTTTTTGACATCCATGGAGGAATGTTATTGTTGATAACAAAAACTGGCCACACCGAGTAAATAGATCTCATCTCTCCAAATGGATTGACATCGTTCGCTGTCAATGAAAGCATGAGATTACAAGGTTCTTCTTTAAAGTGTGGCCACTTTCCCTCTATGTCCATAAATGTTGATCCATTCGTAGGCATTTGAATAATGTCATCTCATCTTCTATTGCATGCATGGTAATCCATAACTTGTGCCAAGCTAGTGCACCTGAATAATCGTTGCATACGTGGAATAATGGGAATATAACGAAGAATCTTGCAAGGCACCTTTTTTGTTATTTGATCTATTCGATATCTACTGATATGATATTCAAGGCATTCTGTTGCAAATTCATGTTGTTTATGATATATAATATGATCATTGGGACAAGCATTTATTGCTTGATACTCCATTCAAATATCTTTCAGAATGGAAGATAATTCTCGGTATGAGCGAGGTAGAATATTTGATGGTGGTAACAAAAACTCACCTATCAATCTATAAAATATTAATTTGTTAATATAAATAATATTAATGGTACATGATTCACCCTTTATTAACTATAATGACATATACGACATACCTTAACATACATGAGATTGTTATGTTGGATAAGCCATTCATAACCTTGAAGTTCACCAACAACAATACAGCAGAGAGAAAAGTTATTTGGGAGCCTTCATAAAGGGACTCGTATGCCTTCTCAAGTATAGATAAATCATGAACAACATCAAAGTCATCTTGATCATCATGATCAGTTGTGCCAGTACTAAATGTGTCATGGATCAATGTATTTGTACCATCATCTTCAATTGTGTTTTCTGGCGCATGATCGTCATCTTCCATGGGATCATTATCTTCAACTTTGATATTCATGCCTCCATGTTCCTCCACTTCAAAAAATGTATTCTTCGAGTTGTGTTGGTCCATATCATGTGCCCTGGGGAGCTCAACCTATATAAAAATGCTCAACATAAATTAATCATGATAATGATCTCATCATGAAGTGATTTCTTATGTATATAAATTGTTAAAATGATATAATGAACAACTTACCAATGGATGATAATCATGTCCCCCTTCAATGTGAGCATGTTGCCTACAATGTTTCTTAGTTGTTTTGATTAGAAGTCTTCTAGTCTTTAAGCCCTTACAAATTTTGCAAGGACAATAACATTTTCCATGACCTTTTCTTTTCAAGTTAGACCATAATCTAGCAATTGTCTCCTTATTTTTTTCTTCACTGATATTTTCTGACATGGTCTTTCTTCACACGCAAAAAAGTTAGGCTATCGAAACTTCAGTGCATAACCTTCACAAACTATGCAAAAGGATATCACAAGTACAAAAGTCTTCTTAGAACTATTTATATAGAAGTCGAAATGTTACTTAAACTTAGACTCTCTTCAATTATGAAGACTATTTTATTTAGATAGTTTTCTTGGCTCAAAAAGAAGCTTCATTTTGGCAAGTTGATGAAAAATATTTGAGTTTAAAAAAAAGAGAAACCTTTTTATTGTGTCATCTAATAGAATCAACTTAGGAATGATGAATTTACAAAGAAGTCAACATGAAACCAACTTCATATGAAAGAGAATTGAATTGACTATTAGAATCCAAAATATGAAGAAACTTGAGCAGTTACATTAAGAGAATCAATTCTTTTGTTGCAACCCTGTCAACAAGGGTTTTATGATAGTTTTGACAAAAACCATTAGAACTTTCTTTATAATCCATGGATGACCTTCAAACATGTCTTGAATTAAAGATAATTCTTCATTAGACAACCTCAAATAGGTTATTAGGGGCCAAATTCAATCCAAATATTATTAGGAAAAACATCTAAAGCAGCAAATAATCATGACTGTCAAAAACAATAGTTAAAAGTATTGAACAAACTATCAATTTTCTCATTGAATCTTCATCAAAAGAAGTTTCAAATACATACTTTATAGAAATTAAATTCCTTCCTATTTATCCAAAAAATAATTACATGGAATTTTTACTTTCAAATTGATATACAACCCTGTAACTGTCACAACCTTGTAGAATTAAGTGACAGTCAGAGGCTTTATTTGATCTAGCCTTACAAGACTTTCCTCCAAATCTGTCACAAACACTTAACCTGAATAAATGATGGATTTTATATCCTCTCATGGTTCTATAACTGTTTCAAGTACCCCTAAGACCAAAAGATACAATTTGACAACATTTTATGCATTGTTGCATTACAACTTTTTAGTGACACCTTGACAACTTTTGCCTTTTGACATGAATGACCACTAAACATTACTTAGATACTTTGAACACCTTAGAATGGACTAAAAACAACATATTAAACTTTTATTACCCTTCCATGGGTACATTTACATTATTTGAACAATCAGGACCTAAATAGGACTATTTGATAACTTTTGACAAAATGGCATAATTAGCCTTACACATTGATTTCAAGCTTGACAAGCTTGTTTATTTCTCATTACTCATGATGAGTATATAGTTTCTTAATCTTAGTACCATTTAGTTCTCCATTTTCTTTAAGAAACAAGAGAGTATGGATGTCTAGAAGTGGAAGAGAAATGGAAGAAGTCCATTAGAATTCCACAAGTTTGTAAATCAAACCATTGGTGTAGCCTACCCTAAAGAAAGCACCCTAGAAAATCCAAAGGTCATACAGAAGTGATTAACTATCACTAAAAGGGGATAGGATTTATTCTGATATCCAATAGGCACATCAGTAGGATATACACTGACCGAGTCATTACTAAAGTATCATCGATGTGGCTTTCACTATCAGAACATGAGAATTGTTGTCTTGTCGATAGCCGATAAGGCTATCGGTAAGAGTTACACCGATAGGAAGAGAAGCATTAGTCGTCGATACAACTTAAAGAGATCAGGGTGTAAGATTTCAAGCTATCCCAATGCCCAATGGAAACAATAGAGCAGGAGATTCATCAGGGAAAAAGTAACTATCGACAGAGACTGTTCAAGGTTATGTCGATACCCGATGGAGGGCTCGGGAAGACACACACCGATAAAAAACAAAGCGACTTAAGGAATGAAATATTGCCGATGGCGCCAAGGGAGTAATTCATCGGGAAAGCATATACGGATGAGCCACTACAGATACAATTCAAAACTAAAACCAAAGCAACTTGTATTTAATGCGTGCAATTGAGTAGATTGATGGCCCACACGAGGAAAATTAAGAACCAAATGTAGGTTGCGTCTTAGTTAAAAATACACAAGGTGATAATTATTGCTTACAATTCATCACACATCATGGAATTTGCAAGTTCATCAGGAAGAAAGAGGAGTGCTAAGGGTTCCAAGTCCACGTCTAAAAAATCCAAAAGAGTGGAAGTCCCTCCTGCACGAAAACTGAATCAAGATATCATTGATCAATTGCAGTCGCCAGGCCCAAAATCAAGCAGGTCAAAACAACATTTTCCCAGAAAAGACTAGCTTGAGGACATGTTTAAAGGGATAGCACCATAGATGAAGTTTTTAGCTTAGACCCTAACCCTGATGTACCCTTGTCATTTGAAGAACTAGAGGAGGAATTTTTAAAAATGGATACTACTTATAAAGGGTGGAACTTATCTTTCCACGAGGTTCAGAAGGGCATTATAACCAAAGAGGATGGTCCCCCATTCAACATGGACATTTTCAGACACTACTTATAGTACACCTATATGTCATGCAGACAAGTTGGAGATATAGAGGTCCCTGATGTAGCTAATATTAGGCCGCTGGTGTTAGTAGCAAATGTACAAATGTATGAGCCAAGATCATTTGATTATGCTACTTATGTTGTAGAAAAATTACATAAAGGTTTCTTGAACCTCAGAGATAATAGGGAGCCCAATTTCAAGTTTTACTCATTGTTAATGCATTTGATTTGATTTTATGGAAGATTTAGGGGTATGTGGCCAATGAATTTAAAATTGATCACAATGGACAGAGTAGGTAAAGAACAACCAGTACAAATGTGGACATCAGTTTGCGATTCATGATATGTGAAATCAAACTACATCAAGTTTGAAGAGCAAATAGTAAAGCCATTATACCAAATGTATGGTGTCTTGTGTGAAGGATCTACTTCCACTGAAGTTAAGAGATTTCTTAGACCTATTATTTTTTATGAAAGAGGTATTGTCAATCACAACTGGGGCGATTGGTTTGTTCACAAGGATTTTACTTGCTTCAGTTTTGAAGGAACCCCATATATGTTGCCAAAACTTGTACCAGACATAATTGCTTATCTGGAGATTGTGAGACAATTAAGTGTTTCGAATGCCAAACATTTTAGAGGTATGCATAAGTAGACTTTCCTTCCTAGGACTCTTATTTTTGGGGATTTTACCATTGTATCAACAAAGACTTATGAAGCCATTGATAGGAAACTGATTGAAGAATACAATTTTCTCAAATATGGTACTAGGGTCAATTACGACCCCAAGGGATATATTCACAATTGCAAGAAAATTCAAAATCTGGGAGATTATATTCATGTTTACTTGGAAGCAGAGGACATGTTTAGAAACATGGAGGAGGAAGAGGCCCAGACGTCCATTGATGAATTAAACAAGAAATTGGAAGAAAAGAAAAAGAGATTGCAAGAAATGAAAACTGAAGAAGAAGAGAGTGAAGGTGAGTTTGAAGAAGTTGAGGTGGTATCTAGGCATCAAGCACCAGACACAACAGAAGAGCCAGACTTGCAAGAGAAATTTTTTGCCAAGTTGAACATCCATAGTGATGCAAGATATGATGAGTATTTTGCCTTTGTGTCTGATGATGTTTTTATTAAGTCAAAAAAATTTAAATCCTTTTTATATAATTTCAAAGGGAAAAAACTGAGAGACTCTATCCCAAATGTAACCCTTGAAAAAGAATCAGAATTGTTGTGGAAACTAAAGGAAGAAATCAGTTTAGAATTGACCACTCTAACCCCTCAAAGGGGAAGAAAAATTCTTAGTGAAGCAGGCATCATCATCTTTCCAGGATAGGACATGAGTGCATCATTTATTTTTGATAGCGTGTTACATTCTGAGAATAAGGATTTAAATTCGATATTCAGGGGGTAAATGATGTGGATGTCGGCTCTAGATTTGACCAGAATGAAGAGGTTTTTCTTTTATGGGCTCTTTACCCTTCAAATAAGAGGCCAAAAATAATTGATGTGGATAAAGCCTTTGGTCACATGATGAAATTAAAAGTTGGTGAATTAGATCCCATTGTTCTGCTAATATGGGTATTGATATTTCAAAATTTAATAAAGCACAATTGGTCAAAGTGATCAAAGAAAGAGATCAATACAAGGGATTATATGAAGAATTGCTAAAAGAGAGGAGGACAACCTGGGCCACAAATCCATGCTGGGTTTCAATGGAAAAATAAATGTGAAGAAGTGCAACTGGAAAATAAAAAGTTGAAAAGGCAAATGCAAAGTGTGAGGGCTGACACAACCTCTGTTTTATTGACTAAGAGATTTGAAAAATTGTAGGGTTTCCTTGAAGATTTTTGGGTTGTTTATCAAAAGAATATGGATAATGCAATATGTCACAACCGGATTTATAACAAACTAGGAACTCTATTGCATGATAAGACAATGGCCAATACAGATGCTGAAGTCATTAAAGGAATACAAAAGTTATTGAAAAAACATGAAGACTTTGACACAGAATTGCCAAATGAATTTAATGAATGTAAGGAAATAGTACAACATGGTTTTCCAAAAATTGAGGATCAAAATGGACAGATTAAGGATAAGGATAAACGAGTTGTGGAGTGCCAAAGTCTTCTCAATGCTTCCCTTAATATTGCTCGGTATGATGTACTTGACATGACATACACAATTGAGCAGATGGAAAACTTCATCACTTTGGAGATTGTGGTCAGAGATATTATCTACAATGTAGATACCTACAAATCAGAGGGATATTTGAAGCACATTCAAAAGTGCAATTAGATGCTTAGAGACCAGCCATATATATGAAAAGATGTTTAAAGATGTGACTTTGTATTTTATAGTTTTAGTTTGTTAGGGCGGTTTTTAGGTAGTTAGTTTTTTATTAATTTTAGTTTAATGAAAGGGTATGCCCTTTCATTTTTCAAACCGAATCCTCATCTATATGTGGAGGATCTTTTAGGAGAGACAAATATCATCAGTTTATAGTTTTTTTATCAAGACAATCTCTATGCATTTTCTTATGAAGTCGTTGTTTGGAAGTACCAAGTTGATGGAGGATATGCACTGAAATCAATTGGTTTAAGTATTTTATTTTCAATATAAAGATTCAAGTGTTTCTCATTCATGATGGTATCTATCTTTTCAATGGATTGATCAATTCCTTGGATTAATCTATTTACACAGATTGTTTCATTGTGCAATCTTATGTTGTTGTAATTAAGATTGATTTTCAGTTTGAATATCAATTTGAAGGATTGGTTGGAAAACTTCAAATTGTCTTATTGTTCTTTCAAAGTAAAGTTAAATTCAGTAAGACTAACTGGATGCCACATTTTAATTGCAATTCATATGGAAGCCTTTGAGATGATGGTCTTGTTACATTAACAAGTTATTAAAACTGTCTCTAAGATTAAACGTAGGATTTTTCATTTGAAATGATATGAAACCAATAAGGAATCAAGGCACTGGTCTTTTATTGATTTTATATATTTGAATCAAGTATTTCCAAAGCAATTTTCATTAAGGAATCATATTTCTAATTCATACAATCACTACTTTATAAACATTCATTTACAAGCAAGCAGATGGAAAACATTCATTTGCAAGCAAGCAAGCAAGCATATTGATTTGGGTATAGTAAATAGGGTTTACTTTTTTAAAAAAAATTATACAATACTTTTAGCCTTTATCTAACATAATCAATAATTGGAAGACTTTTCAATAACTAGGGATGGAAAACATTCATTTACAAGCAAGCAAGTAGATTGATTCTAGTATAGTAAATAAGGTTTACTTATTTTTTAATTTGTATACAATACTTTTATCCTTTATCTAACATAATCGATAATTGGAAGACTTTTCAATAACTAGGAACTACAACATTAGGAAAGTAAAGAAAAATAGATAAATGAGAACATACCTATAGGATGACAAGCTCAAATTTATGTGACACACACTTTGAAATGAACTTGGCTGCAACCAACTTTACTTGATTCAAACACACAACCTACAACTCTACAGCAATTTAACGACATGCAAAAGTCTATAGGAATTTCTCCATCTCCAATAGTTTGATACCCTCCAAACTATAGAATCAATCCTTCATTTTCACCTACTAGACAACCCAATTTGCAAAGGCAAATGCAGAGGAAGAGGCAGAGGCAAAATAGGCAAAGGAAACGTCGAACCCAATTTGCAGAGGCAGAGGTAGAGGAAGAGGCAAAAGAAACAAAGGAATTGGTAGAGGTAGAGGAAGTCGAGAGTTAATTCAATCTGTCGTGCATGGTTTTCAAGTGAACCCACACTTTTTTTTTTTAATAATGCCTCTGGTCATCGGAATTTTGACATCGGAAAACGTCGTCGACATTTCAACGTTATCGGGCATTTAAAAAAAAAAATTACATTTGATCACAAAAAGCCTTGTCCATCGGAATTTGAGGCCAAATGTATTAGTGAATGGTTTTTAGAAAAGAATAATTTACCTTTTTACCAGTCCGTGCCTCCTCTAGAATTCCACCATCCAAAGGATTTAAAGATCCCCTGTCCTTCAAATAAACAACAATATGTACACTATATGCCCAACAATGTAGGGGCAATATTGCATCCAATCTCATGCTCCTTGCTTCCTCCATGATTGTCTTATACATTCTCTCAAACACACCATTTTCTTGTGGGGTTCCTGGAACTCTCTTCTACCTTTAGATTCCATTGAAAGAACAATAATCTTCAAATGCTTTTCTGCAATACTTGCCTCCATTATTAGATCTGAGATACTTCAACTTTTTTCTTGTCTCATTCTCAACAAAAGACTTTCTTAAGTTTCAAAAACATTTGATTTTTGTCAACAAAAGACTTTCTTAAGTTTCAAAAATATTTGATTTTTGTTCTAGGAATGATACGAATTATGGATTCGGATGACAACACCTAAGTGAGAACCTGCGGTATTGTAAATTATATTTACATGAACAAGAAAGCATAGAATTGAAGCAAGCCAAAAAGTGTTCTATTCAATTTGAAAATCCAACATATATCAGTCTAAGGGATTCCAAGGGTCACCAAAAACTCCTTGAGAATCTAAACCCAACAATCACATCTTGTTTATTCATAATAAAATCTAAAATTATGAAAATTTCAAAAAAACTATATAAAATTTTGTCCTAACTTTAACTAGGCATAACTTTCTGCACACCACTCAAATTACGAGCCATTAACTCATTGGAAAGGTCTCCAAGAGTTGGAGGTGAAATCCTAAAAGAACCAGCCTTCAATAATATTCTAAAGGATAGGCCAAACTTTCAAGGGCTAAAAATGCCCGGAAGGCCTTAAAAAATGCCAATTACTAGCATCTAAAAAAACTAAAAAAAAATATAAAATATTTTTCCACTGTTTTAAATTTGCTTCTGATCATTAATTCCCCCTTGGAAAGAAATGGGCCCCATTGCATCAACACTCTGAATGAGATGAGGAAAACATTCTTGAAGCTGCTCCTTGGTAAACCACTTTCCTTGTTGAGCAATCTGCCCTGCTCGAACCACTTTGTACAAGTAAATATGTTGTTGTTTGAGTGTTTTCACCATGGTGTCCACAATCTAATCACATTGGAATGGGGTAGTTGCATTTGGATTCAATTCTGTAGTGGAGATTGTTTGTGCCACATCTGCAACATCTAATAGTGGAGGAAAATATGGCTTCAAGAGTTCCACATTGAAGACTAGATGAAGACCCAGAAATGGAGGTAAATTAAGCTCAAAAGCATTATCACCAACTTGCTTGATGATTGTGTATGGCCCATAATGCAGAGGATGAAGCTTCCTATTGGCACCTTGCAATCGTTCCTTCTAGATATGCAACCACACCTTGTTCCCGACTTGAACATTATGAGGAGTATGATGCTCATCATGTCTCTCCTTATATTTCTTATTGGTGTGCTCCAAGATTTCATGAACTTGTTGTTGTAGATGATGAATTCTATCAATGAACTGGGCTATCGTATCTTCCTCCTTACCAACACGTGGAACCAGATCAGGTTGAATAAGTGGAATGGCAACATCCATGGGTGCAAGTGGCTGATAACCAAGACAAACTTCAAATGGGTTGTGGCTAGTTGAACTGTGAATTTCCCTATTGTAGCTATGTTGAACATATGGAAGGCTTCCATCCCATGTGTGGGGATGTTTTGAGTGGTACATTTGTAGGATGTGTATGATCATTCGATTCACTAACTCTGTTTGGCCATCTGTTTGAGGGTGGAAAGCAGTAGAATTTGTTAATTTTGTGTCCATATTTTCCCATAGTGTAGACCAAAACTTACTAAGAAACCTACTATCCCTATCTGAGATAATGGTATTCAACAAACCAAAATGAACCCAAATGTATTCAAAGAAGAGCTTTGCAGTGTCCTCTGTAGAAATTGTTTTTTTACATGCCACTATTATTGCCATTTTTGAGAACCTATATACCACAACATACACACAATCATGGCCTCTTTTGGTGGTAGGAAGACCAGACATAAAGTCCATAGAAACCGAATGCCAACGTTTTTTAGGAATAGGAAGTGGTGAATACAGCCCAAGTTTACGATTGGTAGGCTTAGCAATAGCACATGTGGTACAAGCTTGAATATATGAAATAACATCATTTCGCAACTTTGGCCAATAGAAATACTGCTGAAGTATAGAATTAGTCTTACCTATACCAAAATGACCAGCAACCTTACTATAATGAGCTTCCCATATCAACGTTTTGCGTTTTGCATTGGGCACACAGATTTGGCCAAGGTGACAAAGCATTCCATCCTAAAAATATAAGTCATTCACTTGATGTCCCTTCACCAATTGATTAAAAATATTTGCAAATTCAACATCATTCTCATATAAGCAAGCCCAGGCTTCAGTTTGATGACCACATGAGATCAAAACCATACTTATGGTTGCAATTGGAGGCCTGCTCAAACAGTCCACTACTTTGTCAGTGCTTCCCTTCTTGTGGTGATTATTGAGGTGAAATTGTTGAAGATATGCTGACCATCATTGATGTCGATAATTCTGCAACTTCCCTTGTGTTTGCAAAAATTGAAGAGGTTTGTGATTTGTGTGGATGACAGTCTCCTTACCCAAAATGTAATGTTTTCATTCTTTATAGGCTTGAACAATAGCATATAGTTCCTTTTTGTAAGTGGCATACTGACACACTGTATTAGAAAAAGTCTGACTATGATATGCAATTGGATGACCATGTTGCATGAGGACTACTTCTAGAGCATATTTTGATGCATCTGTTTGTATTTCAAATGACTATTGTAGATCAGGAAGAGATAAAACTAGTGCAAAACATAACCTTCATTTTAGCCCCTCAAATGCTTCTTGTTGAGCACCTGTCCATTTAAACTTTGCTTGTGCCCCCCCGTAAGGACTGATTTAGAGGCCAAGACAAATGAGAAAATCCCAACACAAATCTGCGATAAAATTTTTCCAACCCGAGGAAACTTCGTAACTTTGTGAGATTTCTAGGAGATGGCTTGTCCTTAATCACTTGTATCTTCTCTGAATCAACATGGACACCCTCACTATCAATAGCATATCCTAAGTATCTGATACTCTGTATACCAAAAGAGCACTTTTCTTTGTTTGCATAAAGCCCATGATCTTGTAAGGTTGAGATAATTTTTTCCACATGTTGCAAATGTTCCTCTCAATTTTTGTTGAAGATGAGTATGCCATCAATATATACCTCCATGAAGGAATCAGTGAATGGTCTAAGTATATCATTCATCATTCTCATGAATGTCACCGGAGCATTTGTTAGACCAAAAGGCATCACTAGCCATTCAAACAATCCCTCTTTAGATTTGAAAGCTGTCTTCCACACATCTATTGATTCAATTGGTACTTGATGGTACCCTGATTTCAAATCAATTTTTGTGAAGAATCGGGCGCCTCTAAGCTGGTCCAAGAGGTCATCTATCTAGGGGAGTGGATACCTATTTTTGACTGAAATTTTAATCAAGGCCCTATATTCAATACAAAGTCTCCAGGTTCCATCCTTTTTCTTTGCTAGAACAATGGGGCTGCTACAGGGTGATGTACTTGGATGAATATGTCCCTTCTCAATCAATTCTTGTATTTGCCTCTTAATCTCATTATTCTCTAATACTGACCTATGGTAGACTAGTTCATTAGGTAATGGAGTTCCTGGTATCAAATAAATAGTGTGTCTCACTTGGCAGTGTGTAGGTACCCTAGTTGATAACTTAAACATATTTTCATATTTCATCAAAATGTGATCCATTGATCTTTTCTGCAGTGTTGTAGTATTTGTGATGGCATTGGAATTATAAATTGATTTCCTTTCTTCTTCAGAAAAAATCATCAATAATATGAATGATCTCGTTTTGGCAACCAACCTCTTACATTAATTGGCACCAATCAAAGAGGTAGTTGATGCAGGGCTTACCTCTGGTATTTGGTATTTCTGCTCACCTAATCTCATTTTTACGCTACGAGGCTTGGACTTATAAACACCATATCCCTGGTACAAATATGGTTTTCCCAATAGAACATCACAAACATCTAAAGGATCCACATCATAGATTACCTCATCTTTGAAAAGCGACACTGCTGGTGCACCTGGATATCTCTCCCTTGACTTACCCATCCCATTTAATAGGGTTGTGGGTGGGTTGTTGTTTTCAGATTTAGTCTCTTCACAGTCTCTATTGATATTAGGTTCTTTTGACTTCCGCTATCAATGATAAAGTGCAGGGATTTTCCTCCGACCCACATCTGTGAATGGAACAATCTTTCCTCATCCTCCTGGGGCAATATTTTTATAGAAGCTACCGTTGCATATGGATCAACCTCAATGAACTGTTCATGACTTTCTTCTATGCAAGTTTATACCACCTTAGGTTCTGCCTTGTCCTCATGCGTCTCCATCATTAAGCTTTTTATGGTTTTGCAATCTTTTGTGTTATGAGAGGGACTCTTATAGAATTCACACCACATACCGTTCTTTTGTGTCTTCTTCATAATGCATGTCTTTTTTGTTGGTGAATTGGGAGAGGGTTCCTTAGAGGTTTGTTTCCATGTAGTTTTGCCACCTTCACCCTTCCATCTATTGTTTGCGAAGTTATCCCTCCTTCCTTTTTGTTTGAATTTCTCCTCAATTTTTGTAGCAAATTTATATGCACTAGGTAAAGTCTCTATGTTCATAAATTCCATTTCGGTTTGGATATACCTGTGGAGTCCACTCTGATATTTCAAAACTCGGTGCTTATCACAATCTTTGATACCAAGCTTTGCTGCTAAGGTATGAAACATATTAGTCTATTCCTGAATAGTTTGGTCCTTCTTCTATCGAAGCAATTGCCACTGCATTTATTTATGTTCATATGTATCAATAGGAAAATATTCCTCCTTTATGTGCTCCATGAATTATCCCCATGTGGGTTTTTGATGAAAAATAAAAGTACTGCCATTTTCTGCTGCCTTGGATGCTAACTTCGCTTCCCATGAATCTTTCAAATGATTTTTATCTTTGAGGAGGATGGAAGTTATTTTCTCTTCATCTGAGAACTGATTGACAAAGAAATACCTTTCTAGTTTTGAAACGCAATCATCAACAACATCTGCATCGATCTTTTCTTGAAATGTGGGTATATCAAAATTCACTTGCACCTTGAATGGCGTATACCATGTGAATGGTGGGTTTTCTTGTGACCCATGACTTTCCAGCATTTTCTTGAACTTCTCCATCATTTCTTCACGTTGGTTTGTTAGTGCATTTGCAACCAATGCTTTAATGTCATCATCGATCTGCAACTTAGCCATCTGCGATTGTGTGCATCTCAAAGGAAAGTATTCTAAAGGATTCTTTGTTTCCAACCCCAATCTTTGATATGTTGATCACATGTGATATGACATATAGGAGTGAACTTTCTCTGATACCACTAATCCGAATTATGGATTCGGATGACAACACTTGAGTGAGAACCTGCGGTATTGTAAATTATGTTTACATGAACAAGAAAGCATAGAATTGAAGCAAGCCAAAAAGTGTTCTATTCAATTCAAAAATCCAACATATATCAGTCTAAGGGATTCCAAGGGTCACCAAAAACTCCTTGAGAATCAAAAATCAATAGTCACATCTTATTTATTCATAATAAAATCTAAAATTATGAAAATTAAAAAAAAAACTATATAAAATTTTGTCCTAATTTTAACTAGGCATAACTTTCTACACAGCACTCGAAATTATGAACCGTTTAACTCATTGGAAAGGTCTCCAAGATTTGGAAGTGAATTCTTAAAAGAACTTGCCTTTGGTAATGTTCTAAAGGACATGCCAAACTTTCAAGGGCTAAAAGTGCCCCAAAGGCCTTCAAAAATGCCAATTACTAGCGTCTAGAAAAACTAAAAAGAAATATTAAAATATTTTTCCACTATTTTAGATTTTCTTCTGATCAAGGAAATACACACATGTTTTCCTAGTTGCATCATCTATAAAAATAACATAATAACAAGAGCCATCAATAGATGATACCTGAGCCGGTTCACATATATATGAATGCACAAGCTCTAATTTCTTTCTCTTCTCCTCTTTCCCAACCTTGAGAAATCTTACTCTTTTTGTTTACCATAAACATAGTTTTCATAGAACTCTAAATCAATCTACTTCAATCCTGGAAACACTTTTTTAGAGAAGGATTTTCAACCCTTTCTCACTCATGTGTCCAAGTCTATGGTGCCACAATTTTTTATCTATCCTTGCAATATCTATTGTAGTTGTCCCTACAACAACTTTTTCTGTAGCAGCTAATGTAGAATAATTATTACCAATACACAAATATAATGTGCCTACCTTTGCACCTTTAATGACCTTCCATACATTGTCTATAAAGGTAACTATGTAGCCTTCACTGCCTAGTTGTCCTACAAAAATTAAATTACTTCTTAAATTTGGAACATGCCTTACCTCCTACAGCAACCAATAATTTCCATTTTGTAACTTCATTTTTATCTTGCCTTTTTCAAGAATCTGAAAGGACTCATCATCACCCAAGTATACCTATCCAAAATCACCTTGAACATAATCTAGAAAATATTTTCTATGGGGTGTGGCATGAAATGAAGCCCCTAAATCTATTACCCAAGAATCATTAACATTATCTAAACACATAATTAAGGCATCTTGTAAAGTATTACTTGCATCATTGGCTTCCTTACTGTCATCTTGATTTTCATCGCCTTGTTTGTTTTTCCATGACTAACAATATCTGTAGTACAAACAATCCTTTCCTCCCCTGGATTGAGAGTGTCCTTTCTTTGACTTCCCTCATGATTTCTCACAATTTCCTATGCTTTTTCCTCTTTTATTTGGTCTTCCCCTACTCTCTAATTTCAAAGCAATACCTGATGATGTTGAAGTTTCACCTATGCTTTTCCTTCGCATTTCCTCGCTTAGGATAACACCAATGCCATCATCAAATTCAAAGTGCTTGTACTAGAGACAAAGTTACTCACAACCATAGCCAAGCTATTGCAACTTTATGGCAAAGATCATAAAATTAGGTGAGCCCTAACCTCGTAATCAAAGTTGACTTTTATAGAAGTCAATTGGCTAGTAATTATATTAAATTCATTTAAATGATCTACTACAAATCCCCCTTCATTCATTTTTCATATTAAACAATCGCTTCATAAGAAATACCTTATTCAAAGTTGAGGGTTTCTCATACAATTTAGCCAGTGCTGCCATCAAGGCTTCAATCGTTGTTTCTTTTGATATAGTGAATGCTACAGATGGTGCAAGACACAATTGAATGGTCCCCAGTGCCTTTCTGTCTATAATATGCCAATCTTCATTTGACATCATGGTAGGTTTCTTTGTCTTTCCTTCCAACGGCCACCACAGATCCTTTTGATACAGGTAATCCTCCATCTATATTTTCTATAACTAATAATTTCGATTGTTGAACCTCTCGATCTTAAATTCAGTTTCTTCCACTGCTCCCACTCAAATCTGAAATTTGCTACCAATTTATAGAAAATGCACGACCCGTATACCAATTGTTAGGGTTTAGGAAGATCAGGAGTGAATACAAATTAACAACTATATACAAATTCGAATACACAAAAATGAAGAATCATACACAACACAAAATAGCACAAAGTATTAACATGGTTCACCCAAGGTGGGCTACATCTACAAAACACAGTCATCTAATCTTTTCTTATTATCCAATAAAACAATACAACACCATTACAATGCCCTTTTCATTCCAACCGCTTATAACATGCAATATTTAGGGCTTTTCAAATGTTAGTTTTTCAAAAATAAAATAAGCCAAAAAAAATCTTGGGGGTTGTGCCCCCAAACACCCACTTAGCGCTTGGCCCTGCCCCAAACCTCAGCAAGGATACATTACGAGTGTACAATACTTGCATGATCAATTGCCACATACCAACAAAGTTGCACAAAAAATAAAGGGTAGAGAAGGTAATTTGACCCAAAATTTTATATTATTGATAGAATTGACCATAGGGTTCAAAGAAGGAGACCAAAGCCAAAATGAAAGAGAGTGCTAGCCTCATATATCCATACTCTTTCATCCAACACAAAATCCTTTCTTCAAATGATATGTATGTCACCATGAGAAAACCCTTAGCATAGGGATAAATCTCCATTATATCCTCTAAGATAGGTTACAAATGCTCTAAAATACAGAAATGCAAGTTTGAGAGGGAAGGACATAGATTGCTAATTCTACAAACTAGACCCTTACTAGCAAAAAAAGATTGTTACCCAACACATCCTTTTCAAGAACCACCATAGGAGTGGACATATAATAGGGGAGAGGCAATAGTTTATCTTGAGGAGAAGGGCAAGATCCAAGCATAGTGGATTTTAGCTCACTATTGCCACTTATGAACTTAGAGAAGTCTAGGAAAAAGGTTTCCATCCTCTAGCAAAGGCTTGCATTTTACAACACAATTATTTGGATAATTCAAAATACCCAAAGATGTTGTATTAGTAATTATTCACAAACAACTAGAATAGATACCAGAATTAAAAAATAAAAGTGTCTTATAAAAAAGATAGAATTATGTACAACTAAAAGAACCAAAGATATGTTTCATAAAATTATTCACATTTTTTTAGAACAATTAAATTTTTAAAAATAAACAATAACATATACTTTAACGAATCCAAACTTTTGACAATTCTCTCAAACTATAATTCAATTTTAATCAAATTTATTATATAGTTATCATCTACTGCTTTTTCTCTCTTAAATATATAAATATATTATATCAGAAATTAACTTTATTTCCAATAACTTTGTCAATTAATTAATGAGTAGTCATGTTAGTTTCCCTTTACTGATATGAATTTTATCTTTATTTCTTTCCTAAATATATACACGTTAGAATGTTGGTTTGAGGTTTAACACATATTTTTTCCATTGGTGCTTACTTTACTTACAGTTTCTTTTTATCCAGCAATGTTGAACTATTCTCAAACTTATTATATGATTATTTCCATCCTTTGTCCGACAAAACCAACTTTAGCCACCTCAATTTTCATACTCTATTTTTTTTCACCTGGCAGATCTTGTCCGCCATTAACAACTACAGTTATCTCACTGTACTCGATGAGTTTTCTTTAAAAAGAAATTATGCCATTAAGAATGTAGAGTTAAATATTATATAATATAGTTGAATACAAAGAAACACCAGTTATTATGTAGTGACAAAGGAATAATGTAGCTTGCAATTATATATGCAATTCTCTTTCATATATATTATGTATTCTTCATTTTTCATTCGATTAAAAATTAGTTAGCGCTATGTCATATTTATCTTTCGTATATATTGTGTTTTCTTCGTTTTCTTTTTTTAATGATAGTTTACTGTGTTAAATCTTCTTTAGCTGTGTTAAATAATTTTAAATCTTCTGTGTTAAATATCTTTTCAATTTAAATATTTTAGAGGTTGCTAGATATTTGCTTTTTGATGATTGATATTATTTAATGAAAATAGATTGATATATTAGATTGCATAATTCATCTTTCTTGTATGTTCTTATTTATTGATTAATATAAAAAGTTCTATTTAAAAAACTCTAACATTTGATGGATAGTTAATATTGATTCGTATTTTTAAGTGGAATGAATGTTGTACTTACTTGATATTTTCAATTAAGATATTATTTTTTTTAGATTGAAATGATTCTATTAATATTTAACTTAAAATTTATGTGAAATCTAATAAAGAAATATACTTTCTAGAAAGTAATAATTTGAAAACTTATTTTCACATTATAATGATTTTTAAAGAAAATATTTTATCAAATATAATTTATTTTTTAATGGAAATATTTTATGCTATATTTTCATGTCAAGATAGGACTGGGGTAATAAAAGGTAAAACATTTTCTATAATATGATACTTTGTAAATAGTGCTGAGGATGAATTTTTGTTTATTATATAAAGGAGGTTACATTACTAAAATTAAGGAGACAAGATTAGCACACTTTGATTAAAGTGTGAATGACCTCTAGTTTTGACTAAGATATGATTGAATTATAGTTTGGCTTGTGTCAATGCCATTGTTTATACCATTTCCACTTTGTGGGATGTATATTTAAGATATTAATATGCCTCTTGCCCTACAAGTCTTAGGTTTCAACTTAAACTCCTAAGCGATAGGATTAGATTTTACTTACGAACCATTATGATAACTCCAATTATCAAACATAATAAATTAATCTTATAAGGACGATATCCTTTTTGATATTAAATAAATTCACGAAAATGTCTCGTCAATTTTAGTTACATTTTATAATATTTAATTCGCCCAAATTCTACTAAATTAACATTAATGTAATTTCTTGAATCAATAATTATTTATCAAATATCAAGTTTCCCCAAACATTGATATTATAATCTCTTCGTTTATAACTTAATTAATTCTTAAATCTATTAATTCAATATTAACATGATTTCAATGTATCAATATTAAATAACTAGGCAAATAAAATTAAAGTGCCAACAATACAATACGCTCTCACTAAAACAATAATAAACATTCAATGATCTTCATTATATTATGCCAACTAGTGTATACCATTAGAATTTCCAAAAGGCATTTTTATAACTTGAATAAGCCTTGAATCCATTAATTCAACATTATTCTAAGCTCAGGTATATTAATATTAATTAATAGAGCGAATGAAAATAAATATTAACTATCAACTATTTAATATTCGACCAATTTTGACCTCACAGTTTACAAATAACCAATTTACTTTTTGATTATTTCCAATATTAAAATTTACAATGAAATTTAACTTAAACATATATATAGTCTCACATAAATCTGTCCACTTAATTAAATGAATATTTAGTATTTATTTGATTATTTAACCATCAATCAATAATTAATTAAATTAATATTTAATTAATTCATCTTAACCCTCTTCTCTTATTAATTAAATAAATTATTCAATTTATTTGATTTAATTCACTTAACCAAACTCAGGCCATTAATTAAATAAATAAATCATATTTGTTTAATTAAATCTTCTCTCACATTTACCCCCAAAATTCCATCTCTCACATTTAAATAAATTAACATTTATTTAAATCACCTTTATCCTCCACCCACTTGCATTTCCTACAAATGCAAGTTGCACAACTATTTTAAATAAATAAATAATTTATTTAAAATCCTATTTATCCTCACCCACTTGAAGCCTTTAATGGTTTCCCTTAAAGTCTTCAAACTTAATGGCTTCCTTTTAGAGTCTTCTTAAGCCTTTAATGGTTTCCCTTGAAGTCTTCAAACTTAATGGCTTCCTTCTAGAGTCTTCTCAACCCTTTAATGGTTTCCCTCAAAGTCTTCAAGCATTTAATGCTTTATCTTCCTTTTTCTCATGTAAATAAATTAAGAATTATTTAAATAAAATCCAAAATTCACATTCACATTTAAATAAATTAATATTTATTGAAATATCTATCCAAATGCAAATTACACCATTTAATTGAAATAAATGATTTTACTTCAATTGAAAATCTCAAAATTCCTCCCACTTGCATTCTCCTACAAAATCCACTTGCATGCCTAAATCCCTTGTAGATTCTTCTAACTCCTTCTAATTAGCCTAATCTTATCCCAATCATTGTCACATTCCTAAATAAAAGGAAGTCACTTCTCAAAAACCTCCAAAGTCTTCAATAACCATTAAAGGCTTTATGTCTTCAAATGGTTAACCTCTAAAATCTTCAATAACCATTAAAGGCTTTATATCTTTAAATGGTTAACCGCTAAAGTCTTCCAAACCATTAAAGGCTCTTACATAACCATTTATGGTTAACTCACCTTTTACCTTTGGTTAGAGACTTTCTTCTAACTTAACCATCCTTTTGACTCATGGGTCTCTTCAAAGCATTTATTTCTTTGACTAAAGTAACCATTTAACCCTTGCACATTCATTTATCCCTTGGATAAAAGGAATATCCATTAACCTAACCCTAACCGAACCCTCTAGGGTAACCATCATGTCCCATCAAGCATTTAATGCTCCTTATCTCTCCTCTCAAGCCTCCTCATGGTGACACTTGTCAACATGGGATTGGGTTTAAAGTTTCGCATGGATTGAATATCTTTCAATCCTAACCCTTGTTAAGATTGCTCAATCGTAACCCTTCATTTCCCCATTTCCTCTATAAATAGAACCCTTCTCCTCAAGCAAAAAAGGAAGCATTAGAGTATTGCTGTTATACTAGTATTAGCATAGAGATTTTTCATAGCATCACTACCTACACTTGCATAGCATTTGTTTATCACATCCAACCATCTTGAATCTACATATGGCATCCATGACTAGTGCTAAAAGCTGAGAGCTACACTCATGTGGAACTTGGAGAGGGGAGGAACAAGGGAGGAGCAACTATGAGCATCTTGATTAGCATTTGGAGGACTATAGTTTATCTATTATATATTTGTATGCTTTCTATTTCATGCTTAATATCTCTCTTGATATGCCTGTTTAGGATAATCTTTTATTGCTAACACTAACGTTTGTTTCTTGTGCTCTTGTGTGTGTTGCCATCAAATAGATTTTCTAATCCTTTTTGCAGAGCATCAATATATATATATATATATATATATATATATATATATATATATATATATATATATATATATATATATATATATATATATATATATATATATATATATATACATATTAGCATATATATATATATACATACATAAATATAATTACGTATTATATAGATTTCTTTTAAGGATAATAATCCCTAATATAATAAATATTAATTATCCAAGGCTCGACATTAAAATTACCTCTTAAACTTAATTTAATTCTTCATACTATTTAAATTTTTCCTTAATAAACTCCTCAATAAAATTTACCCAAAATATGGGAATAATATAATTATAAATAATTAATTCCTAATACAAAAACAACCCATATAAATTAATAAAAATTTAAACAAAAGGGGATATCCCATTTCAAATTTTAAAAGGACGCTCCCATCTTCCCCCCCCTTTTTATTATTTTATAATTATTTTCTTTTATAACCCTAACTAGAGTTTGTTTTATTCTTTTTCTTTTTAAATTATAACACTCACATTCTTCTTTCTTTTCTTTCTATTTGTCTTTACCCTTACCCGAAATTGGTTTAGGGTTCTTTTTTTCTTTTTCTTTGTGAGCAAGTGGGAGATGGCTCAAGGCCGAAGGAGGCGGGTTGCAAAAGGCCAAAGGGCCAAAGGAGAGAGAGGTCATGATGAATGAAAGGGGAGTTGAGCTTGTGATGGCGCCGCCAAATGTGGCATCTATCACTGTCGATGGTGGCACCACATATAGTGATGTCCACCACGACTGGGGTGGCACCATAGTCTATGGTGTCCATCACAGATGGTGACGGCACCACAGATGGTGGTGTCTGCAACCAGCTGTGGCGGTGCCACTAACTATGGCATCCGTCAGAGGCCGTGACGAAACCACCAAAAGAGGTGTCCGCCACCGGCTCCGGCGACACCACAGACTGTGGCGTCTGTCATAGTCTATGATGGCACCTCTGGTGGTGACCACCACGCCCCAGCAAGGGCCATCAAACCCTTTTTTTCATTTTATATATATATATATATTTATTTATTTTTTAATATGTAAAGTAATATATATATGTGTGTGTGTGTGTGTGTGTGTGTGTGTGTGTGTGTATAAAGATTGTTGGCATTTCAATAGAGAGGAGATTGTTGATATTCATCAAGGATATTGAGAAGGTTGTTGAAGATTATTTGATATAACTGAAAAAGGATGATAACTATCTTTATAACATTATTTTGTCATTGATGTCAAGAAATTGATTTTCTAATTCAGTATGATGTTGCCATATCTTAAGAAGATTCATTTGAAGAGAATTAAGATGTCGGTAAGTGCCACAGAAAGAATGTGATGAATAAGGGGAGAAATAAGTTATTCAATGGGCAACTATTACCAAGTTAGACAATGATGAAATCATGATGTTTAGATTGTTTTGATATCCTAAATATGTTGTTAATTGTAAGGTTAATACTATACTATGTCATGAAGCAAAGAACCTAGTCAGTAAACCCTAAGGTTATCGATATCAATTAATGAAGGCGGAATGTCTACCGAGTAAAGTTTAGTATTTATCGAGTTGCAACCAAGTTATGACAGATTGTATTGGATGAATACAAGCATTATTTAATGAAGGACAATGATGAGTTGGAGATGAATAAATGATTGGTATGCCGCACATGAAGTTTGTTTAGGATCTATGGCAATGGAAGATCGGGAGGAAGATCTATAGCTCAGATTGAACCACAATAACCTTGTGCAAGTTCCAAGAAAGGAATGCAAGTCCCTAGGCGAGGTAAAACATTTTTAGATCGAAGGATACATTGAACCTAGTCAAGTTTGAAGATCTGATGGCTAAGATTGATCATGGGAAATGTGATCAAGGAGATTAAGTGGTTAGAATTGTTTATAAATAAGGAATTGTTGATGAACAATGTAGGCGGGCAAGTGTAAGCACAGGGATGCTACATATTGATTACCGAGCACAGAAGCTTGAAGACCTATTTTGAATAACAGAGTAAGGAGCCCAGCAGAGGAACAAGATAAGTCCTATGACAAGATTGTTTTGAGCAAATAAGAATCTTCTTTAGCATTTTAGATGTGAAGTTGCAGATATATATTATTACTGTTGTTTATTCTGTAAGTAACAGGAAATATCTTAACCGAGTGGACCTAACAGTCTTATTTGTAAATCCTCTAGCAAGGTAACATTCTAGTTGAGTGTTTGAAATCCTTTAATAAGGTCACTTCTAACAAAGTGAAGATTCTAACAGATCTAAGGGAAATCCCTTAACCGGGTCACATCTAGCAATTTGTTTGTAATCTTTGAAAGGATTTTCTTTTAACCGAGCATACTCTAGAAGAGTATATTTCTTAGTGGGTTTGAAATCCCATAGTGGTTTTTCCCTATTTGAGTTTCCACATTAAATCTGGTGTTATATGTGTTATGATGATTATGTCTTTATGAGTTTGCATGTTTATCAGTTTTTGGTTATATTGTTGAAGTATAAGTTACCGAGGTTTAATCTGTTGATTTTATGGAAGATTAAGTTTTTATGATTCACCCCCCCTCCCCTCCCCCTCTCATCTTGTTAGCTATTGGCATCAAAACTTTACAATTGGTATCAGAGCTTTGGACTCTGGAAGAAAAGTTTAAAGGTACTTGAGGCAAAGATCCAAAGATGTATAAAAGGAATGCCCTAAAGCTGAACAAGTCAAGTTTCTCCACATGACAGAAAAGGATGAAGCTGCATTTATCAAGAATTGGAGAATATGCAACATATTATTTGGAGAATGATTACATACCACCAAGCACCAACCTGATGACCTTAGAAGAGATAAAGGTGAATCAAGAATATATTCAAGCTATGATTGAAATAATATCAACATTGACTGACTCAGAGTTTAATGATCTAGAAGGTTGTAATGATGCAAAAGCAATGTGGACTAAGCTTATATCTGTATATGGCAGTGATGAACATGTCCAAAGAGCAAAAGTAGATAGTCTAAGAGGACAACTTGAATCCATGAGAATGAATGAAGGTGAGAACATAACCCAATACAATACAAGGTTAAAGGAGACTATCAGTCAAATCAAAGGAGCAAGAGGAACTATTGAAGAAAAGGATGTAACAAATAAGTTGTTGAGAACCTTTCTACCTGCTTATGCTATTCGAGTCTCTGCAATCAATGAATTGAGGGCTGTACCTAACATGTTAGTTTCTTTGGATGCTACTATTGGTAAGCTACATGCATTTGAGTTAAGTAATTTTGATAACAGTGGGTCTTCGGTAAATAAAGTCGAATCTACATTCAATTCTTTTCATCTTCATGAATCTGATGAATACAATGATAGAATGAGTAAGTACTCTAAAGGGAATCATAGTGGAGAAAGTGAAATATTTCATAAGAACATGGAATAAGTACACAAATTATATGAAGAAATTAAGAAGTAAGAAGAGTTTGAAGCATTATTAGCCAGAAGGTTATCGAGAGGCAAAGGCAAGTATAAAGGAAAGCTACCTTTAAAATGTTTCAATTATGATAAAATAGGTCATATGGCTTCTAACTAGCTTGACAAAGAATCTAGTGAAAAGAGAGAATACCGAGATAACAAGCAGAAAGACAACCAATACAGAGGACACCGAGACTTCAGAAGGAGAGACAAAAAGACATGCCTAGTAGCTAATGAGGAATCCAACGATGATCAATCTAATGAAAATGATACTAAGGAAGTTGTTTATGTGGCTATTAATGATGGATCTGATGAAGAAAGGTATGAAGAAAAATCCCTAATATCTCACATAAATAATAATGATTCTTGGATCATAAACAGTGGATGCTCACATCACATGACAGGTGATAAACACAAGTTTGTTAAATTAGAAGACTATGATGGAGGCTATGTAAGATCTGGTAATGATGCACCATGTCTGGTGAAAGGTAAAGGATCTATAACACTTCTTGACAATGCTAAATGTGATGATTTATACTGGGTTGAAGGTTTGAAATACAATTTGTTGAGTGTAGCACAACTAAACAATACAGGATACCGAATAGAATTTCAGAAAGGAATTGTCAAAGTTCATGACAAGCATGGAAAGTTAGCTGCTACTGGGACACAAACAAAAGGTAATACATTTCATCTTGACTCAACTCAGAACAAGTGTCTTTATGCTAAGATAGATGATACCTAGTTATGGCATAAAAGGTTTTGCCATGTAAATTTTGATAATCTGATCAAAATAAGTATGAAGCATCGAGTAAGAGGTCTATCGAGTCTGGAAAAACCTAAGAATGCTATGTGTCGAGGATGCCAGATGGGTAAGATGACAAGATCAAGCTTTACATGTAAGTCCTACACTTCTAAAGGAATTTTAGATCTAGTACACACTAATCTTTGTGGTCCCATGAAAGTTCAAAGTTATTATGGTGATAAATATTTCATAGTATTTGTGGATGATTACTCAAGGATGATGTCGGTTATGTTTTTAAAACAAAAATTAGAAGCTTTTCAAATGTTTAAATGGTACAAGGGAAGAGTTGAAAATGAAACACCAAGACAACTTAAATGTCTTAGATCTGATAGAGGAGGAGAGTTCACTTCTGATGAATTTAACTTAATCTGCAATGATCATGGTATAAAAAGGCAAGTATCTACACCAAGAACACCTCAAAAAAATGGGATAGCTGAGAGAAGAAATAGATCAATTGTAGATTTTGTCAGAACCCTAATGATAGAAAAGAGGGGTACCTCAAACATTTTGGAGAGAAGTAATCAGCACTGCAGTTTACACCTTGAACTGAGTTCAACTGAAGAAAGGAACTATGAAGACACCATATGAGATCTGTTATGACAAGAAACCTAATTTAAGTTATTTTAAAATCTTTGGAAGTAGATGTTATGTTCACAAAGATGATATAAATGAAAAGTTTGATCAGAAAAGTGAGGAAGGAACATTTCTTGGTTATTCTTCTAGAAGTAAAGCATTTAAATGTCTGATCAAATCATCTAATAAAATAGTGGATAGTGAAAATGTGAAAATTGATGAATTTGTAGAAAGAAATGATGAAGGAAATTCCAAAGAACCAGAAAATTATGAAGAATTTGTTTATGTTCAACCGAGAAGTCCTACGAAGAAAGTTGTTGAAGAAAATGAAGATAATGTCCAGTTACCAAGTGATGAAGAACATTATAGAGAGCCTACCGATCCTATATTATCCAAATATGTCAGAAGACATCATGCATCAAGTCAGATTATTGGAGATAAGGATGATCCAATGATGACAAGGAAAAAAATGAGACAGAACACATGTCTGATATCTGAATTTGAACCGAGAATAGAAAAAGAGGCATTTAACAGTGAAGATTGGGTAAATGCTATGATAGAAGAGATTGATCAAATCAAGAAGAATGACGCATGGACACTGATCCCAAGACCGAAGGACAAAAATGTAATTGGTACAAAGTGGATCTTTAGAAACAAGCTAAATGAAAAAGGTGAGGTCATTCAAAACAAAGCAAGACTAGTTTGCAAAGGTTATTCTCAAGAAAAAGGAATAGATTATGGTGAGACTTTTGCACCTATGGCTAGACTTGAGGGAGTAAGAACATTGTTGGCATATGTTGATTTCAAAAATTTCAAAGTCTATCAAATGGATGTTAAATCTACATTTTTGAATGGTATACTAGAAGAAGAAGTCTATATTGAACAACCTGAAGGATTTGTTGAAGACAAGAGTAAAGATCAGGTATGAAAAATAAACAAAGCTTTATATGGTCTAAAACAAGCACCTAGAGCATGGTATGAAAGATTTCACTCTTATTTGATCAAGATTGGTTTTATAAGGACAAGTGAAAACAACAATATGTACATGAAGAATGATGAGGACAATGGAATGCTGATCTCAACCATATTTGTTGATGACATTATATTTTGTGGAAATGACTCTATATGCAAAAAACTTGGTAATGAAATGTGCAAAGAATTTAAGATGTCATTAATCGGTGAGATAAAGTATTTTATAGGTTTATAGATACTGCAAATGAAATATGAGATTTTCATTACTCAATCCAAGTACATAAAGGAAATCTTGAAGAAATTTGGAATGGAGAATTCTAAACCAGTAAGTACTCCTATGACTATTAACTGTAAACTATCAAAGAATGATGAATCTGCATCTGTTGATGAGACACTTTACCGATCTATGATTGGGAAGTTGCAATATGTTGTGCATAGTAGATCGGATATAGCACATGCAGTAGGTATTGTTGCAAGATTTTCTGCAGATCCCAAGGAAACCCACATGACAGCAATCAAGAGAATTTTTAGATACATGAGAGGCACTGAAGATTATGGCTTAGTATATGAAAAGAGGAATGATTTTGATTTAAAAGTTTATATTGATGCTGATTGGGTAGGCAACTTAGATGACAGGAAAAGCACAAGTGGTTGAGCTTTCTTTCTGGGTAATAGACAAGTAAGTTGGCTTAGCAAGAAACAAGGATGCATTTCACAGTCAACAGCTAAAGCTGAATATGTTGTTGCAGTATTGAATTGCACAAATATAGCATGGATCAAACAACTATTGGAAGGTATAAATGAAAAGGTTACTGAGCCAGTAACTATATTCTATGATAATACGAGTGCCATTAACATTTCAAAGAATCCAATAATGTACTCTAAGACAAAACATATCTCTATAAAGTATCATTATCTCAGAGAATAAGTTCAAGAAAAGAAAGTTGTGCTGGAATATATCAGTTCAAAGGAGCAATTAGCAGACATCTTCACAAAGCCATTGCCAAGGGACACTTTTGAGTATCTCAGAAGCAAGTTAGGGGTCCTACCCCTATCTTCTACTCACTAACAGAGTTCGGTGAAAGCATCAATTTGATGAATCTATAGAATATTATGTATGGATTGATGCTGATTTACGCACTTTAGAAGGTTTTCTAAAGGTGTGCAGGAAATAGTGAATAGAGACAAGTTGCTTTGACCGAGACTGAAATGATACGTGTGTAACACAACAAAAGCAAGCACTTCATAGAAAAAGACATCATGCATTAGTTTTTTACTTTTTGGAATTGTTATCAAAGGGGGAGAATAGTAAATGGTTGACTGAATGGTAAAGCCCTAAATGAAGAAGATAACAAAAGACTAATGATAGGGGGTGAAGATTACAAAGCGGGAGAAGACTTCAGAAGATTTTAATAGCTCAAGGATAACAGGAGAAGTCTAACAACAATTTGAATCCAAATCAATTTGAATATCTTGTTGGTATTACCATTTAAAAGTTGGTTTTTCTATCAATGCCAAAGGGGGAGATTGTTGGCATTTCAATAGAAAGGAGATTGTTCATATTCATTAAGGATATTGAGAAGGTTGTTGAAGATTATTTGATATAACTGAAAAAGGATGATAACTATCTTTATAACATTATTTTGTCATTGATGTCAAGAAATTAATTTTCTGATTTAGTATGATGTTGCCATATCTTGAGAAGATTGATTTGAAGAGAATTAAGATGTTGGTAAGTGACACAAAAAGAGTGTGATGAATAAGGGGAGAAATAAGTTATTCAATGGGCAACTATTACCGAGTTAGACAATGATGAAATCATGATGTTTAGATTGTTTTGATATCCTACATATGTTGTTAATTGTAAGGTTAATACTATACTATGTCACTAAGCAAAGAACCTAGTCGGTAAACCCTAAGGTTATCGATATCGGTTAATGAAGGCGAAATGTCTACCAAGTAAAGTTTAGTATTTACCAAGTTGTGACTGAGTTATGACAGATCGTATTGGATGAATACAAGCATTATTTAATGAAGGACAATGATGAGCTAGAGATGAATAAATGATTGGTATGCTGTGCATGAAGTTTGTTAAGGATCTATGGAAATGGAAGATCGGGAGGAAGATCTATAGCTCAGATTGAAAAGCAATAACCTTGTGCAAGTTCCAAGAAAGGAATGCAAGTCCCTAGGCGAGTTAAAACATTTTCAGATCTAAGGATACATTGAACCTGGTCAAGTTTGAAGATCTGATGGCTAAGATTGATCATGGGAAATGTGATCAAGGAGATTAAGCGGTTAGAATTGTTTATAAATAAGGAATTGTTGATGAACAATGTAGGTGGGCAAGTGTAAGCATAGGGATGCTACATAGTGATTACTGAGCACAAAAGCTTGAAGACCTGTTTTGAATAACAGAGTAAGGAGCCCAGTAGAGGGACAAGATAAGTCCTATGACAAGATTGTTTTGAGCAAATAAGAATCTGCTTTAGCATTTTAGATGTGAAGTTGTAGATATATATTATTACTGTTGTTTATTCTGTAAGTAACAGGAAATCTCTTAACTGAGTGGACCTAACAGTCTTATTTGTAAATCCTCTAGCAAGGTAACATTCCAGTTGAGTGTTTGAAATCCTTTAACAAGGTCACTTCTAACAAAGTGAAGATTCTAACAGATCTGAGGGAAATCCCTTAACCGGGTCACATCTAGCAATGTGTTTGTAATCTTTAGCAGGATTTGCTTTTAACTGAGCATACTCTAGAAGAGTATATTTCTTAGTGGGTCTGAAATCCCACAGTGGTTTTTCCCTATTTGGGTTTCCATGTTAAATCTGGTGTTATATGTGTTATGATGATTATGTGTTTATGAGTTTGCATGTTTAGCATTTTTTGGTTATATTGCTGGAGTATAAGTTACCGAGGTTGAATCTGTTGATTTTATGGAAGATGAAGTTTGTATGATTCACCCCCCCCGGGCCCCCTCTCATCTTGTTAGCTATTGGCATCAGAACTTTACAAAGATATGTGTGTGTGTGTGTGTGTGTGTGTGTGTGTGTGTGTGTGTGTGTGTGTGTGTGTGTGTGTGTGTGTGTGTGTGTGTGTTAATATATATAAGACAGCAGGTTATAAAATATAATATATAGAATATATACATATGTTTTTAGCAATAAGGCATATGTAGATTTCTAGTAACATTTTTAAAATATACAAATGTATATTTTATTTATATATATATATATATATATAAATTCATATACTTATGCCCATATGTTTAATCTGTTTTAAAGGCTGATTTATTTAACCAGATTAAATAAATCTTACAAATGTATGCACAAACTTAATGATTTATTTTTCTTAGAAGAATACTGTAGCTTAGTATTTCATTTAAATCATTAGGTATTTACTTAGATATCAATATATATTGTTGAGGATATATATACATATATATTTTCATGGTTAATCTGCATTTTCATAACATAGAGAAAAATATTTTATTTAAACAGAGTAGAATAAATTTTAATTTCTTTAATACACATAATATGCTATTGATAACAATATCTAGATTTTTATGTTTTCCACTATACTTGCTTTTCTAAGAATATCATAATGATAACTTTAGATCTAAAGTAACCATATCTAGATTTATTTACTTTCTACTTTACATGCATTTCCAGAATAATAAAATATAGCAATAATGGTATTATTTACAGCTACAACTAACTTTTCTTTAAAATCTATTAACTCAACAATAGCAGGGACCAAATATAGCATTTAAAAGTATTTTCTCTTTCTGCATTTTTAACACTTATTTCTTTTTGCAGATTAACATGAAAATGAAACTACTTAAATATACAACTATTTTTCTTTCCATCTCCAACATGCATATTATTCATTATCTAATAAACATAAGTAAATTTCTTTCCATTTTTTTTTGCAATAAACAATAAAATGAAATAATTCAAAAGCCTTTAAATACATCTCTATTCCTTGAAATGAACTAATCAAATAAATATGTTTATTACATCACGATCTCCTTCACTAAAATAGGAAGATTACAAAATCAAACCTCCCATTTCTACTAAATGAGGGCTTCCCAAATACATATATTTTCTTAATACAAATAACGATAGGATCCACTCAAAGCTTCTCCTTCCAATCTTTTTCCAAGCAAAACCTGCAATAAAACTTGAAGGTTGTGACCATGGAGGCTCACCTCCCAACCTAGCCTTACTAGAAGCCACCCTCAAGCTAGGAGAATCAAGGCTAGATAGGAAACACACATTCAAATACATACAAGCAGAAAACTCATAACAACAAGAGATACTCCCAACCCAAGGATTAAACAATGTCACTTATGTGACTTTTCAGGTGGGGTGAAGGTGGACTAAGTACCTTGAGGAGAATTCTACAAGTAGAGAACATAGTGTCATAACAAGGCTACAAATAAACACATCCACAAGTTCTAAACTTATCCCTATAATCTGTTATGTCCCCCAAGACATACGAGCCAACAAAACTCCCCTTATGACCCCCATTTCTTAAATAAATCACTATGCAACAAGGGTCACAAAATCCCTTGTGATTCACTCTATTCCAAAGAGAGCCTCTCACTCATAGGCTATTAAACAACCCTTCACCCCAAGGCCACTCTACCCTCCCAAGGGTGAGTTTGGCCTTGAAAAACTCCCAAAACAATAACATAAAAACTCAAGAAAACACAATAACAAAAAGAAGGAAAACTCATAGGGAAGAACTTCAACAATCTTCCCACACACAAGAAACCAACATTAAAATCATCTTATAACAAAAACTTTCAACAACACAAAAACATACAAGAATTAGAAAATAACCGACCTCAAATCTACCAACAAAAGGGTGATGAATCCTTTAGAGAAGAGCTGCCCAAATCCCATATCTTCCTCCTTCAAGACTTAGCCAAAGTTCTTCCCAAAAACTTACAAAAACTACTCAAAAATCTAAGTCTCCAAAAATGGAGAGTGGGTGATCAAAATTCTCTCTCCCAAACTATTCCCTATGAAGACACTCCTCACTCTTTCCAACCCACTTGGGAAGGGTGAAGGTTGTTCATTGGTTGGTCTTCCCAATACCTTCCAAACTCTCTAGCCAATGTACCTCAAAAAGGGTAAAAGGAATGGGGAAGAGCAATGTCACTCATGAGGAAGGTTACCTGACCTAGGAAGGTTCCTCTAAAGTTGAAATTCGGTCAACTTGGGAAACTCAATTTTTGGGGAGGCTAAACAGGCCCTAGGGAGTGGACACATGGCTAAATTTGGCCTTCATCCATAGGTACATCATATGGCCCACTAAAAATGTCCCTAAATTGACTCTAGGAGTTAGTTTAACCCCCTGAAAACCCACCCAAAGTTTACCTACGGGTCAACCCTGAGTTGACCTTACTTATGGCTCCCTATCCAAGACATTCTTGGGACCATACTATGATAATAAAATAATGCATAGGTAAGGCACTCCATCCAAGGGACATGTCATTGCCAACTCACTATACAAAACATGTCAAGTGACACCATAAAAGAAATTACACATCACTATAATACACATGGCAAATGTCCCTTTTTAAAATAAATAAATTTAAACAGTTTTTAAATAGAACACACATCAAAATATTTACAAAATGAAATACATTTACAAACGAGGTGTTGTCTCTCCAAATAGACAACCCTTGGCACCACATACGCACATAGGTCTAGGCTTGATTCTCTGAATAGTTTCCATGGTCGCATGGAATAATTTTCCTGCACATCTCACTTGCACATTAGTAATTCCAAAAATCACATATAATATCATCATATGCAAAGAATACAAATCAGACATTGCATACAATCTCAATCATCATAATCAAGTTTCCAGTTATCTTATGACACCCAAAAATAATCTACTACATGGCATAATCATAATCCTCACAAAATTCAATCATTAATATGTCATGCGTCCATGTTTTCTAATATAAAAAGAAGTACTGCAATTTTAGAGATAGCTGTCATACGTCATATCAAGATTATCAAATCAGTGGATCATATAGGATCTAGATCCATAACACATCAAAGTGTGCACCGCAAGGTAAAATGATTCCAAAGCATGGTTCAATTACTTTTCTCACTAATTTATCCATCTAACATAGCTCATCCTATTGAATTATTGCATTTATTAATATGGTCAACCATGGTCAACTAAGTTAACCAAAGCTTGATTGGGGAGGGGCTCTACAAAAAGAGACCTACATCAATCTTCCTAATATTTTTTTTTACATATGAATTCATTAATTAAAAAAATTGAGGATTTTTTTGTTATTATATGTCCATCCCCCAAGTCTTTTATAGGAAACCTTGAGCCACCTACTATGGATGAGAGTTATATTAAATCGTTGAAGGAAAGAAACTGTCAACCTATAAACTCATCAAACCTAGTAAGTTGGATCTTACAAGAAAAACCTACAAGTATGATCTTACATCTAATTCAATTTCTCCTTGTAAATGGGATATTCAGAAATATGAGGAACCAAAGGTGGCCACAACCACTTTTTTTTTGTCTATCTAAAACATAATGTGAGTGCATTATAATGACCATATTAATTTTAAGATAAAATTAAAATTACAAAAAGACTAAGTTCATTTTAGCGTGACCTCTCACTTTTCTTACAATAAATCATGAGTGAGAATATCACACACACATTGTAGAATTGATCAAGCCATTGTTAAAATGTTTCCACAACATCCTCAAGGTTGACAAGGTAGATTTTATTAGTTTTTTAGTGTAAAAATTGAATTAAATATTAATTTAGGATTTTTTTTATTCAATGTTGTTTAATATTTTAGAATTGAAATTATCTCACCATTTTTAAAACATATATTTCAATAATTCATGAAAACCGTATTGAAGAACAACCTTAGTAAAATCCAAGAATTCCTCAGCATCCTCTTAAGATGTAAGAAAATATCCTAGGTGATATTGAAAACAATAAAAAATATCTTCAAACATTGATTGAAAGGTTGAGAAATCTGAGTGAAACTACATCTCATCAATTTGGACTCTTACCACTTCATTGAAACCTATCATATCTTACAAAGATATCATGAGTGGAAAAAATATGAGGCGTTGAGCACAAAAAAATTATCCCTTCAAATTATCTTACCAACAAGTAAAACAAAACAAAATATTAAAATTTGATTTGTGTGTAGTGTTCATTGCTCCATTAACTAATACACTCACACATGGTAGTTGCAAGAGGATCCTTATTGATTGTTGTTGACAATAAGGAATAAGCAAAAATAACTTGTAGAGGTGTTGCATACATTTTTACCATCCTTCATGAAACAAAAATTCAAGGTCCCATGATATTTTTGAAGAAACTCTATTATGATTTTACTCTCAATAAGACCTTGAACTAATTTTATGTGTGTGAATTATAGGGTGGAGAGGGGGAATGTTATGCTTAGGACTAGGCACAAAATTTTCTTGGTATGCCAAAAATTGATCATCTGATAATCCCTTATGTTATGAAGGAAACTATTGAAGTAGACACTCTAGAGCCCATCAACTCTCTCACACAAACCTTGTTACAACACATCAAACCTCTAGCATTTGTTGATGAGGAAGATATTTTCAAGTCTCATTTTTCACCTCATGTTTATAAAAAATATAGGTCTATTTGTGATAGTAGATTCAAGGATTCTTGGGATGCACATGTCCAACAACAGATACATCCATGATTGATGAAATGGTGTTCATAGATGATCAATTAGATATGACATTTAGCATTGGTGGATATGTAAATTTGAATAAGATTAAATATAATTTAATTATATTTAATTTTCAAAAGTAATCTAAATTTATTGTAATAAAATTTCAAGGTCAAAGTGTTCCCTCCATAATTGGCAATACTTTAACTTTGGATTACATGAACATGTTGAGTGTTGGAGTTATTTGTCAACCCCACAAGTACATCAATTACTTGCAAGTGAAACACCTATCTATTTAGTTAGTGAAATAGGTGATCCGCACTTTCAAGTATGAAATCACTTATTTTCACACAACACATTAAAGGAAGAGAGAACCCAATAGATCCAAGCCCAATTCTATTAGGAAAAGGGTTGAATGCAGATTGAACTCTACTCCCCTTTGATTTAGTTGAGGATGCAATTGATATAATGTATTTTGAAGGCTAGATCTAGGGTAAATGATATGAATTTGACATAAAATAACATAAAAAGAAAGCTATAGGTACATTATGTAGACATAGAGCTAAATATGAGTAGAAGGAATAGAGAGGACCACCTATGATTGTAAATTTATCTCAAAAGTATAGGACCGGGAGGCAATATTGACCTAGCCCTTTAGCTATTAGATGTAAAAAAATATGAAACTTTTAGAATTATAATGTCACTTAGTCTTTTTTCCCAAAAAGTTAGTCAAAAATTTGTGGGACTAGGAGGCAATTATTGATATGGTCCTCCACTTTTTGCTCCTTCAAAAATTATATTTGATCTTCATCAAATTATTTGTTGAAATCTTTGTCTGTAGCTCCTGAATTTTTCATGCACACACAAGAATAAGGAAAATGGTGTTTTCGATAGGGGTTCGGTTATGTTAAACCCCAGGTTTGGAATTAACCATTGAAATGAAATTGAAATTGAGATTGAAATGGAATTTAACTAAATAGGAAAATCCTACCTTTTGAGGGCAAGGCTAAATTTGAATTAAAATTATTCAATTGGAACTTGATACCTTGATGAATATTTCCTTGAATTCTTCATGCATAGGTTGATAATGTCATGGAGAATATCTTCATATTGTCTTGATCATGGATGCCATTATGAATGCTTGAAATCTGAACTTGGACTCTCCTTCATTGCCTTAAGGATTAGTGATTGCTTGCTTAATTGAATTTGCAAAAGTGCAATTGAGAGATTGATAGAGGTCCTTTTAAATGAGGGAGTTAGGTTTTCTTTTATACATCCTACACCAAACATATTTCAAATTTTGAAGCAAGATGACACAGAGAATGTTTTCCTACCTCCAAAATGTGACCATTAAGTGGTCCAAATTTGGGCCCATTTTGGGAGGACCATGGTACCTAGGGTATCCTTGTGTAGCATCATAAATTATAACTGGTACAATTCACACCTCATCATTGTGCTCCTACTTTAGTGTGTCCCATTTTCATTCCCCGTAGGCTCATTTTGGCCAATTTTTACTTTGAATTTGATGTCACTTATATACATAGCTGATTGGACCCCATCCCATGGCTATGTCCCCTATGTTTAATACCTTCTTCTCCTACTTTTGAAGGATAAGGGCGTTGTGGTACCCCTATATAAACCAAGGTACCATGGCACCTTGGTCCCCCTTAATCAGGACCCTTTTTAAATATGGGTTGGCACTCCCCCTCCTTAATTGATTTTTTTTCTCATGGTTACACTTGACTATTGGAGGTCGGCCTAATTAGTAATTTACCTAGGGAACCCTATATAAAGACATTATATCAATTCATTTTTACATAACACACATACCCCATAATTCGTCCATCCATTAAGCATTCAACATCAATAATTCTCAAGCACTCAAGGTAGCATTTTCATCCTTCAAGAATAATTGAGCACATTCACATCAATCTTCATGAAAGAATGTGTGTTTTAGAAGTTCATTGATGTTCATGTGTTTGTCATTCTATTACATCCAACATTTGTGATCATATCTAAAGACTAGCATTGCATCATCAATCTTCTTATCAAGCATTACAGATTTGATGTATATCTTATAGCATTTAATTAAATATTTACATCATTTAATTCAAGGTTAATTCCTAAACCAGGGTTTTTCCCAAGGAAAAACCCTATCCACAACCCCTTTTCCTTACTTTTTGTGTGTAGGAAATTTACTTAGGAGTTGTGATCAGAGATTCTGACAGAGCTGACAATGATGAATAGGTTCAGATTTCGACAAAAGTAAAAGTGGAGGACTAGGACAACCTATCATCTTGGTCACAAAAATTTTATCTGAGCTTCTAACAATGAATCGAGTGTGTCTTCCTGATCCTAAAAAGATCCTACATATATGCATTAGAGTTAAAGGAACAAAGCGATCTAACATCCTAGTCTTCAAAATTTAGCCCAAACTTTTAGGTTTAGGTTCGAATCTTATCTTTCTACACAGATCCCTATCTATGGCTCTATCTAATATATGTAGAATTTTTTATTATTGTGTATCTTCAATTATCCATTGTTTAACCTAAACCCTACAATTCACATCTCAATCTCAACTCAAAAGAGGGAGACATCAAATTGGCAAATCTAATAAGTATTCTTAGCCTTTTTCCTAATTGAATTGTGGCTAGATCTATTGGATTTATCCCTTCTTTTAATGTAACAACCCCTTAGGTAATATTAGTGGTTTTATTGTCTTAATTGGTGAAACTCTAATTTTACCAACCATTACATTTTGGTGAACCTGACTTGCTTCATGCTTATCATTTATTTATTGTATTAGATCTAATTCATATGCACTTTTACATTCATATTTTCTCTCATAATATATACTTACAATTGAATTACATAAATTTAGAGGTTAAATTCATAAAAACCCTAATTTATTCTTTTGAAATTGACTTGTGGGTTGCATAATTGTTCAATTGTGTTTTCAGATCTGATTTGAAATATTTTCTAATGGAATTTACTAAACCCAATTATTTTTCTATTTCACATGTGATTACATTTCTTCTTAGTTACATTTATTAAAATCATATGTTGGATAATGGTTTCTTTCACTTTACATTGCATTTTTTTCCTAGTTGCAAATCATCTCTCAAGGATTTTATCCATGTTGTATGTTGTATCCTAGGGTATCTCATGAGAATGAGGAAAGAGCCGATACTCCTATCAATGATTTCTCTAATGGAGAGAAAGCATTGAAGAACAAAATGACACCATCTTCTTCTCACACATACTCTAGTGCAATGGGGTAAGGTCAAAATGTTAGTATATCAATCACTAGATCCTCCTTATTCTCCTAGAGCTTATATTAATCATCAACATATTTGTAGGGAAGTTGATGTTATACATTTTTTTCATGATCTTTCTCCTCATATAACATTAAGCAAAGATGAAGCCCTAGATGATAAATACCCTTCTCTCCTAAAAACCAAAGAGGACATTAATAATGATGATAGAAAGGAAAATTTACCTATAAGGGATCTTCCTTCTTCACCTAATCATCCATTTGGCCCTTCAACTTGTCTTTATAATATAAATTTGAAGAAACACATAACGAAATCCCTTCTCCTTCAAAATTGAGAACCTCCTATAAAGTTGGATATGATATTATTTGAAAACAAGGCTATAGAGGACAAGGACTTGGAAAACATGAACAAGAAATTAAGATACATGTAGACCCTCCCACATAATTTACTAAAGAATGCCTAGGATATCCTAATTCTCAAACATCTATAGAGGATTCTCATAAGGTTCAATTTTTTAAGGATTATTTTGCAATACATAAAAAATATCACCCATACAAACATGATTCTACCTCAAGTAATCCTCCTCCTTATTTACCAATTCCTTTACCTTAAGAAAATAATCCTCTTCCTTCTTTACCAATTCTTTTGTCTCAATAAAACAATCCTTCTCCTTCCACTAGAACACTTTGTCCTCTATCTCAAGAGACAAGATCTATCCATGTTGACAATCGAGAGAATTAGCTACAAGAAACTTTTGGAGATTGAAGTATGATAAAGATGTTACATTTCCTTTTATAAGATATAAAAATAAGAACAAAGAAGTTGATGAGTATTGTCTTTTCCATTGTTGTTATTCTCATTCTCTTGGAAATCGTAAATCTTTTAAAGAATTTTTTCAAGAACAATATGATTGAGCTTTCATAGCTCTTACAATTGATCTTGCAATTTTTATTGGTGAAGAGGTAGTGCCTTTGCACTCCCTTCACCTTATTATGTTTCTTCTCGCCCTATGGCATTATTAGTTTAACCTTATTGGGGAATCTTTGTCATGTGTGGTGATGCATCTTCAATTCCATTCATACTTGGACAACGACATGATAAAACTTCTTTGTCATTTCTCTTGGGGGGTAAGGATCATATATTCAATTATTTCCCTCTTCTTTTTAAAGATTTTCTCCTCTTTTGAGTTGTATTTTTTCATAACTTGATGTCTTTATCACATTGAATTGATCCTTCATGCGAGTACATGTGTGTCCCTTGGTTCAAACCTATTATTTTCTTGAAATAGTGCATATTTTATGTATAATATATATTTAGAAGGTGCATAAAGCTTCTCTTTATCCTTATTCTTGGGGGCATTGATTCCATCTCCTATCTCCTATTATTTCTAAGGATCCACTTTTTCTAGGATGAGTGGTGTTTCCTTATGATATGATTTTATTCCATATGTGAAATTATTTTTTTCTGAAGGATTCTCTCTTATGTAAGAGTTGTGTACCCCTGATTGCAACCTCTTATTTACTTTGAAATGTGTGTCTATTATTAACAAACCCATTAGGTTAAAAAAAAATTTATCCTTCATCTAGAACCCCTTTACTTAGCATTAGGAGGAAGGTATGCATTCTTTTTATCTCCTTTATTTTGGTCAATGACGTTACATATTCAAAATATACTCTTTGAGGTAGGTGACTTTGAGAAAATATCTCTTCATCCTTCTCCTCCAAAGGATTCGCTTACACTTGTTGCAAGATATCTCTTTTAAAACTATGATTTCCTAGCTTAAAAGAGTCATGCCTCTTTATCTTATATTTGTGTACATTGTTGCCTAAAGGATATATCCTTGGTGATGAAGGTGTGTATCCTTGTTTCTAGCTTCCTTAAGACATCAACATACTTCTATGTTGACATCTTAAGGGGTTCATATATCATGCCCTCCTTGTATAATATTTTTTATTTTGTATGTCGTATATGGGTTATTGCATGCTCAAAACCAGGCCTAATTCTTTTACAAGATGTTCCCAAAAACTAGACATATTTTTTTTCAATTGCATGTCTTATACAGGTTGTTGCATACTCAAAACTAACCCTAAATTTTAAACAAGATGCTTAACTCTTCAAACTATATGGAAACATATGCAGCAAGGTGAGTTGAGTAGCATAATGCACCTTGCTAGACTTTTAGGTTCTTCCTTTTTAAACTTCTTTAAGGTAGGTTGACTAGCATAACACAACTTGCTAGACTATTCAACCTTCCTTGTGCAACATTTTTGAGATGAGTGGAACTATCATAACACAACTTGCTAGACTATTCTAACTCTCCTTCTCTACATGTATCACACAAAATAACACAACTTGTTGTCCCATGAGTATTCATGTTCACGTGGATCACCTAGCATAACATAGATTTATAGCCTTTGGATTCCATGATCTCTCTTTCTTTTCTTCTCATGGATCACCTAGCATAATGAAACTTGCTAGCAATTTGCATCCATGTTCTCTCATTTCTCCTTCCCATGAGCTTATAGATTTTCTATTCATTGTGTCATGGCTCATCACTTGATGCATGCTCTTGCTCTTTTCATGTGACCACTTGTGTTCTTGTAATAGCATTATGATGATGAGATTAGTGGTTGAGACATTTTGATTATCGAGGTCTCTTCAACTAGTTGACTTGGAGCCTTGTATTTTTTAGTACTAACTCCTTGTGTTGTGTGTATTTTGTCTTTGTTTGTCTTGTTTTATGTGTCCTTGCATGTGATTGTGTGATTTAAGATCCTAAGATTGGAGGATTGGTTCCTCAAAAATTAGTGATGTCTTATCTATTTTAATCTCACTCCTAGTTGTTATTCTCTTTGTTCCTCATCTTTCTACTTTACCATGAGTGTTTTCATAAGATCACACTCCTATTAAAGTGGGGGATAAATGTAGCATCATAAAGTGAAACCTATACAATTCACACCTCATATTTGTGCTCCTACTTTAGCCTGTCCCATTTTCATTCCCCTTAGGATTGTTTTTGCCCTTTTTTACTCTAAAACTAATGTCACTTTAATACATAGCTGATTGGACCACATCCCATGGTTGTGTCCCATGTGTATAATGGCTTCTTGTCTTGCTTTTGGAGGAAAAGGGAATTGTGGTGTCCCTATCTGGACCAAGGAACCATGGTCCCCTAGTCCTCCTTAATTAGGACCCATTTTAAATATGGATGAGAACTCCCCCCTTCTTGATGGTTTTTGGTCCTTGTGGAAACACTTGGCCATTAGAGGTCAGACTAATTGGTAATTTACCTAAGAAAACCTACATAAATACATTGTATTAATTCATTTTGACATAACACACATACCCCATCATTCGTGCATCTGTCAAGCATTTGTCACCAAACATTATCAAGTATTCAAGGCAACATTTTCATCTTTCAAGCATTATGGAGAAAAGTCACATCAATCTTCATGCAAGCATGTGTGTTGATTAGGTCATTGATGTTCATGTATTTTTCATGCTATTAAATCCAACATTTGTCATCAAATCTAAAGAGAATTACATCATCAATCTTCTTACCAAACGTTGCAGATCTAAGGTATATCTTACAACATTTACTTCAATATTTACATGATTTAATTCAAGTTTAATTCCTAAACTAGAGTTTGACCCAAGGGAAACCCCTATCTACAACCCTATTTCCTCTCTTTTTGTGCATAGGGAATTGATTTAGGAGCTATACTCAAAGATTCCAATAGAGTTTACAATGACAAACAAGTTCATATTTTGATGGAGCAAAAAGTGGAGGCCCAAGGTGAACTAGCATCCTAGTCCTAACAATTTTGCCTAAGATTTTGACAATGAATCAAATGTATTTCCCTAATCCATAATAGATCCTACTTGTTTCCATCAAATTTAAAGGAACAAGGGGACCTAGCATCCCAGTCCCAAAAATTTAACCCAAACTTTTAGGAATAGGTTTAGATCTTATCCTTTTACTCAAATCCCCATCTATGGCTCCATCCTATATCCGTGGCAGTTTGTTAAGAATATTTCTATTCAATTATACATTGTTTTATCCTAAACCCTACAATTCACATCCCAATTTCAACTTAAAAGAGGGAGACATCAAATTGGTAAATCTAATTAGTATTCTCGATCCTTTTCCCAATTGAATTGTGGCTAGATCTATTGGATTTACTCCCTTGTTTTAATGTAATGGCCCCTTACGTAATATTAGTGGTTTTATTATCTTAATTGGTGAAACCATAATTTTACCAACCATTACACATAGTCCTACCAATCAGGACTCAAATTTGAGCAGTGTCTCACAAAGGTACAAAAGATACATATTTTAGATGGGTGTGAGTAGAATAAAAAAAGAGTCAAGGTACAAAAGGTTAGAATGTAGAAGTGAGACCTAGGTTAGTATGAAATTGTATAGGGATACAATTTATGATGTTACATTTAAACCCAACTTTAGCAAGAGTATGAGCCTGTTAAATACACCATAAGAATTAAAGGGGGTAAAAAAGTCTAGACCTCAAAAATACTTGATTTTTTATCTTATAACTTTAAAATTCAACCATGTAATCATCATAGTAATAAATCATGAAACAACAAAGCACAAAAAACACATGAACACCAAATTTATATGGAAAACCCAAGTATGAAAAAAACATAGTGAGAATTACACTTAGAATATAAATATTTATTACAATGTTGCCACTAGAACCCACTACTCCTAATACGACTTGCAAAACTTGATGGTATGATGAAAGAATAAGTATCTGGTCAACTACTAAGAGCGGGGGGGTGAATGAGCTGATAGAAAAACTGATACTAACTTCACCAATCTCAAAATCAATCTCTCAAAGTAAACTATCAATGTAATACCACTGTCAAGATAAAACCTCATAAGATAAACCCATTGACTGTTACAACAAATTAACAGTAAACAACTTCAAACTCATAAACATCCAAATTATTTTTCATATGTCAATAGACTTCATTTCTCAATGCTTTTGGTTATCATGACTTATCAAAGTAGTTAAGTAGTTAAGAAAATCAACCATAAGAACATAAGCACAAAAAAATTCACCACTTGACACAAATATTTTTGATGTGGAAACTCAAATGGGAAAAACCACGGTGAGATGAGACTTACAAGATAACTATCTGAACTCTTCTGAAGTTCGCCCTGTTAGGAGCTTAGCCTATTAAAGCTTTACAAAAGTCTTGTTAAGAATAGATCCTGTTAGGGACCACCCGGTTAAGGGATTGACTACAATGCCTTGTTAGAAGTAATACCCTGTAAGGAGTAACCTCGGTAGAGGATTTGAAAATCCAAGCTAATGGATCACCTTGTTAGAGGATTTGAATAGCATTAAGCTTGTTAGAGCTTACCGGTTAAGGAATATCAATTTTGCGATAATTGTTAGAAAACAACAGGAGTTTGTTGATCTGTCTGAATAACACTATGTAGTACCCCTACTCGTTTGAACTTATTAGACTCATATTTTATTATTGTTTACTTTCAGTGGATACATTACCATGATGTGTTATTCAGACTTTTATGACATTATTCCATGCTTTATCTGGATATGAGATGCATAATTTATTTATAATATTTCAGTACTTGTGATTTATGACATTTTATGGATTATTGCTATGTACTGACACTTTACTTTATCTATGCAATGTGTAATTATATGTTGCATGTCTGAGAGTGTATTGGATGCAAGGGGATGCTTTTCCTAAACTCATTTCAGTGAGACAAGGAACGTCGTGATTCTCCTTCATCGGTGTGTTTGTCATGTTTTCTATACTGTATATATGCATGTGTGGTTCGATGATGCAGGGTATTATAGGTACAAGTACTGGGTAGGTACGAGGTATCATCTCCACCTAGCTTCATAGGTTTGAGTGTGCCTTATATTTTTTGGTGGAAGTGGAGGAGATAGTAGTTGACCCTATTTTACTCATTTACACTCGTGTGAGTGTCGTCAGTTGGTTGTCTAGTTAGTTAGTTTGGCCTTCGTATTTTGTCGTTTGATCTTTATATGAGTATTTGCTTGAGATTTGTTTAGTTTGTGTGTTTTAGTGGATTTGATTAATTAATTAAGTTTATGGAGTTATCTCATAGTTGATTTATGTATGCATTGAGATTGTAAATTTAATTAATTAAAAGAAGTTATTAAATTAAGTTCAAGCTGCATGATATTAGAAATATATTTTATTTAAATTTTAGTGAAAAATAAATTAGATTAATTTCATTTATTGTTCCTAGAATTTTAAATAAATAAAAGAATAAAAGAACAAATGAATAAAAGAATTAATTAGAATTAAAATATTGCTTTAATTTCTTTATTTAGAAAATTAATTAATTTGCATGAGAAAAGAAAAGAAAGAAAAATGATTTTTAATTATTGCATGTTAACTTATCTTTTGTTAGAAAATTAGAAAAGAAAATAAAAATGCTTTTATTACTAAATTTAGGTTTTTGAAAAAAAAGATATTCAACCTAGAATTTTTTTTAAAAAAGGGGAATAGGTTTTTATTTTAGGAGACAGGAAACAGGTTAGGGATTTAGGTGAAGATAAATTTATTTGGAAGCTTGTTCCAGGAAAGCTATACTAGGTTGGGTGGCTTCGTTTGATTGTTTGTTTTAAAGAAAATATTTTATTTCTTTCTTCATTCTGAATGATGTGTGTGTTAAGATGTTTATCAAATCTAAAATCATGTCTCATTATTTCTTGTTCTTGGCTAAAGTCCATTCCTGAAGTTAATTTTTGGTTTATGGAAAGAAGTTATTTTCTGGGTGTTTTTAGATTAAAATTTTGAGAAGATTTGGAAAAGTTATTATGGCAAATTTTGCCAAGATTTTTATTGTGCATGAAAATTGCAATATTTGGGAGGACTAGGATTTACCAAAGAAAATATTCCCTCTTGTTTGATTTTTGTTTCGATTCTTGGCTATGGTAGTCCTTTTTAATATTTGTGTATCTTTGTGGAATTATTTTATTTATTTTAGAAATAAATTTAATCATTAATTAAATTTATTTTGTTATTAAAAGTTAAGGGAAATTGTTTTAATATATTATTTTGGAGAAATTATGTATTAATTAATTTCCCTTTTAATAAATTTGAATGGAAATAAATTTTGGTTGAAAATAGAATTTACTAGTATTTAGGTTATTGTATGTAAAAAAAATTAAAAAATTAAAAAAGTAAATAAATTTTTTTAAAAAAAATATAATAATAATATTATATATATATATATATATATAGTATTTTCTGTGGTTTTAATTATGTTATTTTGGAAATGAAAGATATTTCAAAATTAAATCTTCTTTTTATTATATATTTTAATGTGATATTATTATATAATATTATATTCGTAGAATATATATATTTATGTAATTATATTATATTAATTTTTAATTTTTAATTTAATTTAGATTATTGATACAATCCAATCGGGTTTATTTGTAAAGTAATCATGAACATATATTTAGGGGGTTTATTTTTATGCGATTGATTTAACCTTATTGGACAAATGACAAAATTGATTTCTTTGTATTAATATAGTTGTATTTTCTTATTTTTTGGAAAATCTTTAATTGCAAGTTATTTATGCTTTTGGTTGTTTAAAGAAAAGATTGCCTATATTAGGATCTTGTGTAAATGGTGTTTGTAGTCAAGCTTAATTTCATTGCAATCCTGGTTGAGTTGTCATTGTGTCTTATGTTATTATATCTTCTTGGTCAGGTGTTGTTGTATAACCCCATTGATGTGAGCCATTGTGTGTTTTATCTAAATGGTCAATCTTGGGTTAGTGATTGTGTATCCTTCACCTGTGGTTTGTCATGATTAGTTATGGCTGTCTATTTCATCATAGAGTTCTTGTAGAGAGAGACCTTTCCTATTGGTGTCCTATGATAGAGAGTGGCTTTCAAATGGGGGTCATGCCCGAAGTGGATGACAGGATAACCCATCGAAAGTTAGTTAAAAAGTGATAACCTAATAATATTTTGGGGGGCGAGTGAAATAAATATTAATTAAGATAATGTACCTCGTGCATAGGTGAAGTGCTTGTGTAGTGCTCATAATGTTACGAGAAGGCCTGGAATGGCAAACTTACCACCTTGTCTTCACGAAAGGATTGGTAGGGTCTGCATGAGACTTACTTGGAGCCAGAAGTCGGGAGAGGTTACTAGGATAGAGAGCCGGGACCTAGGAGGCCTACCATGGTAACCATCAAGCTATGCGATGACACTCTCTCCTTAGAGTCACTAGTGTTGTGAGTTGAGTCACATGGATATTTGCGGAGTCTTGTAGTTCTTTCGTACTTGTCTTACTTTTCTTGCTTGAGGGTTTTCTACTATCTCCTAGCACGGTGGGGTGGTTCCATTTCAAGATCACATGGTCAGGTGGTAGTGGCGCTTCCCATCGGATGTTTTGGATTGTATCTTCAGGCGAGGAAAGGCTTCGCCAGTGTTTCTTGGTTCGTGGTTCATGTACCAGCTCATGTCCATGATCATTGTTCAGTTGAAACCTTGTGGTCATTGTATCAACTTTTATGTAACCTTGATATTGTAACTTTGTAATTTGTGGTATTATTGGAAGCCATGTATTTATGGTTATTGTAATAGTATGTCAATGGAATGTATGTTAATTCAATTGTTTTGATCTTATGTATAAATATTTTATGGAAATTGGATACATTGGAATACTTTAATTTCTTCATTATGGAATTTTGATGTATGTGTAGTTTTGAACTTAAGCATTTACTTTATCTAATTAAATGGACAATTGGATTAACCTTGGCATTAATATAATCTACGATTAATCTTCATTGGTAACCCTTAGGAAATCACGTGTTAGTCTTCCGTTGTGTTATTAGATGTGCAATGGTTATAATTAATGCACTTAATCTTTAAAACAAAAATTATTTCACCCTTTAGTTGCCTAGTTGTGTTGTTTTCCTTTAGGGTTCCTGGTGGGGCATTACACACTACACTTGCTTGATCAGATCATTTTTATGCTCCTATCTACCTTTACTCAAACTGTAGATACATCATCCGGTTTAGCAACCACATACTCAACTAATCTTTGCCAACTCTGAAACTAAACAACTTCATCGACCTTATAAACAAATCAATTAGGTCAGCAACACAACAAAAACCTAATTCTCTAATAGAGATTACAAACAAGTCGGTTCAAGTATGACCATTAGATTACATAGCAATCTTTGCACATAACTCAAGAAAACCTCAACCACTCCTTGATCACTACTTCATCGAACTTAGTAACTCATCACACGCTTTGCATTAGATTCAATATACTTGCTCATTCCCTAGAAAAAAACCGTTACATCAATGTGCCAAAATCACTTGAAATTCTCTTCATACAATAATCATATGTGTCATAATCATTACCACTCATCATCAGATTGTAAACCAATATAACTAATTCACCAAACTTAATCAGTTAGGGTTTATCAAAAATAATAGGTAGGGTTTACCGGTTACCTATTCAACTCTCCAATATATAGCAATACCGGTTCACTCCATAAAATTACATACCGGTTACAATTTATTTCACTTAGCTCATCCTACCAATTACAAAACAATATTACAACAATATCAACAATATCATTATCGGTTAATTGACGTCAATGACAACATAACATATCATTAATGCAATCTTCATGCAAATGGGAACAATCTCCCCCTTTGGCATTGATCGCAATACATATATCAATACCATTGATTGTTGTTGTGATTGTGAATAGGAATCCTAGTTTGCATTACCAAGTATTCACCATGTTGTCCATGTCTTCAGCTTGTCGCTAGTTTTTCTCCCCATAACCACATAATTCTTCTCCCCCTTTGTCAACAATGCCAAATTGAAAGTAAAACATGTAATGTCAAATTTCACTATGCATCATCAACAACCTACAACTTGATGCTCCCCCTATGGAATAAATCCATTTCTACACCAATCCTTTTGTAAAATTCTACAATTAGCTCTGGGACTAATGTAATCTACATCATGCTTAACTGACCTCATGAAGGGGTACAACCCCTAGCTAACTTCTAAGATTCTCAAAAGTAGTCTTAGGAAAAGGTTTAGTAAATATATCTGCAAGTTTCTCCTTGGTAGAAATATGCTCCAAGATCACATCTTTACTCTATAGTTTTTCCCTTAAGAAATGATACTTCAATTCAATATGCTTGGTTCGCGTGTGCAAAATAGGGTTCTTGGAAATATTTATGGCACTTGTATTATCACATAAAATCTTTATAGGTTCTGAAATATTCATCTTAAAACCTTCCAAAATGTGCCTTATCTAGATAGCCTGAGTACAATTTGTGTAAGCTGCAACATACTCAGCTTTAGTAGTAGATTGTGAAGTACAACTTTGCTTCTTACTACTCCATGAAACAAGTCTTCCTCCAAGAAAAAATGCTCCACCGGTTGTGCTTTTCCTATCATCAACATTTCCTACCCAATCTACATCTATGTACACCTTCAAGTCAAAGTTTCCTCCATATGGATACCATAATCCATAGTCAATAGTACCTTTCAAGTATCTAAAAATCCTCTTGGTTGCTATTAGATGTGTTTCCATAGGATTCTTTTGGAATCTAGCAACTAGCCCAACTGCATGAGGTATATTTGGTCTGCAATGAACAACATAGTGCAATTTTCCAATCATTGATTTGTGTTCCTTCTCATCAATAGACGTGGACTCATCTTCCTTAGACAACTTACAACCTGTAACCATTGGTGTCCCAACTGGTTTACAGTCACTCATGCCAAATGTCTTCAAGACCTCTTTCACATACTTAGACTATGTGATGAAAATACTATTCTTCATTTGCTATATTTGCAAGCCTATGAAATTTTTTATTTCTCCCACTAAAGGCATTTCAAACTCATTTTTCATTTCATTTGCAAAACTATTTCTTATGTCATCATTACCTCCAAATATGATATCATCTACAAATACTTCACTGACCAGTATTTTATCTCCTTCAGATTCAAGATATATGTTACTATCATCACTGCTTCTCAGAAAGCTTATCTTCATCAGATGTGTATGAAGCCTTTCATACCATTCTCCTAGTGCCTTCTTTAATCCATATAAATCCTTATGCAATCTGCATACCATGTGTTTCTCATCAATTAAAGCATAACCATCTGGCTACTTAGTGTATACTTCTTCTTCCAGTATCCCATTCAAAAATGTTGACTTAACATTTATCTGGTATACCTTGAATTTCTTATGTGCTATAAATGCAAGTAAAGTCCTAAAACCTTCTATTCTTGCCATTGGTGCAAAAGTCTCACCATAATCTTCTCCTTCCTCTTGTGCATAAACTTTGCAAACCAACCTATCTTTGTTGCAAACTGCAAAACCATCTCCATTCAACTTGTTCCTAAATACCCACTTAGTAACTAATACATTTTTAATTACAGGTCGAGGTACTAGGATCCATGTGTTGTTTTTCTCAATTTGATCTAATTCCTCCTCCATATATTTAACCCAATGATTATCACCAAATGCTTCCTTAGTAGTTCTTGGTTCAATAGTGGAGATCATGCAGGAATTCTCTCTGATTCTTCTTATTGTTAGTACTCCAGCATCCTTATCCCTAATAATATGTTCAAGATTATGATTCAGTCTCACATATCTTGGAATAACATGATCATTATCTTCAGGTTCAACTTTTTCATTATCATCATCTTCTTCAGAATTTATTTGTTCCGGTTGAACTGGTACATAAATATTTTCTTTATCGGTTTTAGATTTCACGGTTTCTAGTTCCAAAAACAAAATGCAAGGATCTTCATCCTTTTTCTCCAAACTAGTTTCCTCTGAGACTTCAGGATATTCATCCACTCAAACATCAGCACTCTCAATAATTCTCTGTATCCAATTATTAAAACACTTGCAGGCCTTACTCTTGGTGGAATAGCCAAGAAATATACCTTCATCACTTTTAGCTTCAAATTTGATAATATAATCACCTCTCTTAATAAAACATTTGCTTCCAAATATCTTGAAATAACTAACATCAAGTGATCTTCCATGCCAGTATTCATAAGGAGTCTTGTCTACTGGTATTATGGATGACTTCATCATGTGTTGCATTGGTTTTGTCATTGATGTCCACACTTATCTTCTTGGACGTCTACATTGTTGCTATAGCACTATAGTTATATTGGTTTACTGTTGAACCGACACATTGTGTTCATCAGCATGGTTAGTGGCTTATGCACAATCACTGGTATATGTTCACCAGTAGGTTATATGGTTCACCGACAATGATGATGACTTGTTATCATTTGGAGATCATTTGCTTATGTCAAAGACATGGATTGGAAGTTTGGATTTGGTGTTTTGCTTATTGGTCTAATCATGTTGACAAATTTGTCTTAATCGATAGATAGGTCTAGGTCATGGACTAGTACATGATATCTATTCCAGATCAGCACATTGTGTTTTGGAAATGGTTTATTGATTGGATAATGTAGTAAATGTATTGAGCTAACATGTTGTATCGCATCAACACTTATTTGTAATTGATTTAATTATAATATCTTTAGTGAGCCAACCTCATGTATAGGTCTTAAGTTTTGTATAAATGACTGTAAGATCTTATTGAAGATCATCATGATGAGTGTGTGTGAATATTGAAGAGCTAAAAATAAGCAAATCCTTGTGCGAATCACACAAACATTATTTGAAGGCTGAAGGAAGATTATGAAGGTGTTTGAAACTCATGATCAGAGCTTAAATCGGTACTGAATACAACATTGCAGATGCTATTTTGAGTAGTACATTGTTATTGGATTTAAGCATCCAACTATAGTCAGTGTGACTCCTATTTTGTGATTGAGTAGTGAGCTCTAGGCAGTTTGCCTTTCTGCATGTGCAGACCCCATTTGTATACACTTACTATCTGCAGTAGTATCATCTGATTGTGGGTAAGTTTCCCACCATGGTTTTTCCCCTTATCGGGTTTCCACGTCAAAATCTCTATGTCATGTGTTGTGGATTTTGTTTCTCTTTCTGTTTCATGCACTAAGTTAAATTGGTACTACTATAACAATTAATCTCTTTTATCAACATTTAAGTTTAGTTTACTGGCACTAAGTTTAATTTGGAATAATTTTCATTTGGTTTATAATTTATTGACAACTAATTCACAACTGATTCACCCCCCCTCTCAATTGTCCTTCTTGGTTCCTAACAATTGGTATCAAAGCTAAGTCCTCTTTTTGTAGAAGCCTAACAACTTGAGGAGATCATATGGCAACAAATATTTTCTAGAAGACCAGTACAAAACTTGATGGAACTAACTATGGTATATGGAAGATCGGAATGGAAACACATCTGAACTACATTGGAAGAGATATATAGGATGTTACTAAGAATAGCTATATTGGTCCTACTCTGAATCAACCTCATCCACCAACCTTTGCTAAGGACTTGGAGAATGATTGCAAAGCAAGAGAAGCACTTCTGAGCGCATTATCAAATCAGCAAATCATGGGATTATCAGACCGATCTACTGCTAAATCTATTTGGGATAAACTGAAAACATTGAATGAAGGAGATACCATTGTCAAGATTGCAAAATTGGAATGTTATCAGGTCAGATATGAAATTTAAAAATGGAAAAAGATGAAAGAATTTCTGTATTTATGGAAAGAGTTAATGAAATTGTTTTAGGAATACAATGTTGTGGAGAATTCTTAAGTGAAGATGAAATTATTTCTAAATTTTTAAGAGCATTGCCACTGGCTTACAAAATGAAAGTGACTGCTATTAATGAGTTGAGAACAATGCCTAATACATCAGTTTCTAGAGATAATTTGGTTGGAAAACTTTCAGCCTTTAAGCTTGAAGAATTTGGTCCCATTACTACAATCAAGACTGATTTAGCTTTCAAAGCATCATCATTAGCATCATCATCATCATCTGACAAAACTGATTGGAAAGCACTTTATGCAAAAGAACTTGAAGATATGAGAAGAGAAAATGAAGAACTTGAATAACTTGAAGCCCTATTTGTAAGGAAGATGCCTAAAGGTCTAGTAGGAAGTAAGTATGAAGGTAAAGCACCTATCAAATGTTTTAATTGCAATAACATTGGTCACATGGCTTCTAGGTCACATGGCTTCTAGGTGTCCTGATAGACATGTAAGATTAAGGGAGGAAGAAAAAAGAACATATAAGCTTGCCCCTAAATATCAGAGATACAGATTCAAGAAAAATAGAGACAAGTCATGTTACTATGCAGATGAAGGTGTTACAGATGACTCAAATGAAGATCCAATAGATAGCGGATGGGATTTTGTTGCAATAAAAGAAGATCAACTGACACCTACTATCAAACCAGTAAAGTAGGCACTGGTAGTAAAAATTGAAGAAAATGATGAATGGATTATAGATAGTGGATGCTTGCATCATATGTGTAGCATCCTAAAATTGTGACACTTGCAATTTTGACTGCATTTGGGTCTTCACGATGGCGACGCAATGTTGAACCTGAATGGAGACCCCGAAACCTGCTTGTGACACCAAAAACTGCATTTTTCTGCACCCTGGCCTGATCCCTCCTTACACCCTGCTGTCCCGAGAGGTGGGACCATGGCGTCTAGCGCCTTGGTCCTTCTAGACTAGGGCACCCAGTGCCCTGGTCCCCCAGGACCATGGTGCCCAGCGCCTTGGTCCCTGGCCCTATTTTGGGCCCGGTCTCTTTTGGGCATCGGGTCTTTAAGTTTGCAATTCGGGAAATATTGTTTCCTGGTCGGCCTAAGGTCGAGAAAATTAGTCTATCAACCCTCATTGACAAGTATATAAACTACTTTTCCTCTCCTAGAAAGGGAGGAAAAGAGGAAGGAAATAAGCAAGAGCAAGAGGCGAAAGCGATATTCAAACATTCAAACATTCAAGCATTCAAGCATTCCTTCAAGCAATTGAGCATTCTAAGTCTCCATTCAAGGCTAGGTGTTGCATTCAAGACAAGGATTCAACCATTGAAGAGGAGATCACATACAACATACAAAATACAACACTCATTACACCTTCGCATGTAAGAATACAAACATTCTTACAACAAGGTATAAGTACTTGTTTACATTACAAACATTTACATTTACAGCATTCTCATTTCTTGGTTAATTCCAAAACTGGGGTTTGACCTAAAGGCAAACCCCTCATCCCTAACCCCCCAATCATCCTCTCTTTTCTGTGTGTAGGTTGTAGGTACGCGGCTATAATTGAAGATCTGGAATCCTTGTGCAGAGACGAACAGATCCCCCTTCGTTTCGCGGATTTTTCGGAGGACCGTGTGCACGCCGGGCGCCATCGTCCTATCAACTTTCGCTCAAATTTGCAGAACAGCACCATCTCGACATTTTACTACTAATTCCAGGTCCGCAGCTTCATCCCATATCCCTATCTCTATTTATAAGTGAATCTTTCCTACTTTACATGCATTCCTAGTTCAATCTTTCTATCTACATTTCTTTACAAAAGAGGGTATCCTTGATGTCTAAACTCTTGAAACTCATTTAGAATCCAATCTTGCATTGTGTGGGATTGGATCTTGTGGGTTTCAACCCCTCTTTTGAATGTAAAGTCTCCCCTAAGTGAAAACCATCAACCCTAGTGACCTCCTTCCCCTCTCCTCAGAGTGGTGGGGGGAACACTTAGGGTTCCTTAATTACATTTCCATGTTTGATCTTTTGCAAATTTTAGAGGTTAATTGCATAAAAACCCTAAAATTTTCTTTTTAGTAATTAAGCTTGTGGAATGTTTAATTGTTAATGCTTGTTTCAGATCTACCCTTCTATTGCAAATTGTCAATTCATATTTGTGCTTTAATTCTGAAAATTAAGTGGTTAAATGTCAAAACCCTAATTTTTAAGACCTTCTTGATTCAACCTTTGACTGATAATTTCACTAATGAAAACACTTCCAAATCGGTTGTAACTTTGGATTCCGCAATAAAATCACAATATCTTTCTTCCCTGAAAATTTGGAAAAAAGTTGCGAGGACCGTGTGCACCCCGAGCGCCATCGTCCCCGACATTTTTTTTGAAATTTCGGGAGCAAGATCTTACTGTGTTTTTCTACTAAAATCCAGAATTTTGGCTAATTTTATCAATTCTAACATTTTCAAAATTAAAGTCAAAGTTGGTCTAGTGATTGCTTGGGTAAAGGCTTATAATCATTCAAAAAATTGTTGAAATTAAAATTCATATCAAAATTGTGTTTCTTATAGTCCTAAATCTGAAAAGTGTGTTAGCATTCATTCGAAATTTCAGTGGTTTATTCAAATTTTTACAATTTGTGACTTTTGAAATTAAGTGTTTAATTGCGGTAACTTTGATTTCCGCTTTCAAATTTGAATTTTGCATGAAATCGAGTCAACTTTTAAATTTCAAAACTTGCATTGCTTTTAGTATTCCCTCTAAAATCATAAAATTCAAAATTTCAGTTTCCCTCTCTTTTTTTCAAAATTCAAATTTTACATTTTTCAACAATCTTGGTAGGGTTCAATTTTGAGATTGCAACTTTAATTTGGCCTATCTATAGATCGTAAAATCACTCAATTTTTTCAGATTAGCTTTAAAATCATCATAACTTTCATCCCTGAAAATTTCAAAAAATGTTGCGAGGACCGTGTGCACTCCATTCGCCACGGTCCCTGACATTTTTTCCGAAATTTTGGGAGATTGTCCTGATTGCATTTAGCAGCTTAAATCTAGGAGATTGGCTGATTTTATTGAAATTTGCTACCTCTAAAATTTAAAATCTTCTCTCTTTCTTTAGTGCATGAGTTTTACAACAATAAGCCCTACTTACACTATTCCTGTTAGACGAAGCCTTAGAATTAAGTCTTTCCAAGGTTTAATTACTGAGGAGATGGAACCTAATTTGAATGGACTTTTTAACGAGGACATGGGTAATTCCTCTAATCCTCTTAATGATGAAGAAGCTCTCCATGAGGTTTCTGTAGAACAACTTTCAAAATTGGATAACCAATTTGATGATTTTCGACAATGGATGTCTCAAGAATACCCCGATAGTGAAGCTCTTTCATTAATTGAGGGTCTAAAACGTATGGTTCAAAGCGATAAGAATGGAATTGATATTTTGCGTGGTATTGCACACATTGTGGATTCGAATGTGATGCCGATGAAAAGTTGTGCCGAAACCTTAGGTTATACACAACCTCCTACTCAAGTTAATCATTCTATTCCTTTGACAACTCCTATTGCTAGTATACCTACTTTTACATCAAACATAATGACTACTTCAATACAAGACATTCCGCCTATGATCACCAGTCATGGGGGCAATCCCTCTTCCTTCATTCAATCCAACTTCTTCATTCATTCCTTCAATGAGTGTTCCTATTATATCTCCACAAATAAAAATGATGCAAGGGGGCAATTAATTTAACCCTTCCATTCCTCCTTGTAGTGTTCCTCCTTTCCAATCATCTCCTATGACTAACTATCATAGTGTCCCACCACCTTACTCTCTACCTTCTTTCAATAACATAACACCTCCATCACAATCTAACACGTCTAATATGAACTCTTCGACTGAAGTGACCATTAACAATCTTGCACAAATTGTCTCTTCTTCACAGCAACAAATTGCCTCTATGAATCAATCTAAGTTTAGTGTGCCCACATTTGATGTTGCGAGCCCACTTTCTCTTGACATTGTTCAAGCTATCCCCCCTAAACATGTTGAAATTCTGCATTTGGAGCTTTATAATGGTAAGGGTGATCCTCTAACACATGTTAAGACCTTTCAAACAATATGTACTGATTTTGCTTATGACCAAAGGTTGCTTGCAAAACTGTTTACTAGAACATTAAGAGATAACACCCTACAATGGTATTGCTCGTTGCCTTCCTATTCTATTTCTTCTTTCGAACAACTTGCAAATGCTTTTATTCAACAATTTCAAAACAATATAAGTCCTAAAGTTACTTTGATTGATTTAATGCATTGTAAACAAGGTGTTAAAGAAAAAGTGACTGATTTCATTGGTAGATATAAGCATTTGTATGCTCAAATTTCTTTTCCAGTACCTAACAATGATATTCAAAGAATCTTTATTTCTAATTTACAAAAAGATATTAGAGAAAAACTTCTATTTTCTGAGTTTACTTCTTTCCAACAGTTGTGCGCAACTCTTCACAATTATCAACTGACTGTGAGTCAAATGGAACAAGCAAATCCTATGGCTCCGAGTGATAAGGGTGATAGTATTCAACAACCATTTGGGAAGTTTAAACCGAACAGAGAGTCTATTAAATTCAATGAAAACATCATCAACAACAATGTGAATGCAGCATCAGGTGTGCCTCCTATTTCTAAGTTTTTCAAGAAAGAAAGAAAGTTTACTCCTTTGAATGAATCATTGCATAGTATTATGAATAAGTTATTGGAACAAAATGTGCTTACTCTTCCTCCTATAAGGCAAATAGATCCTGCAAAGATTAATTCACCCTATTTTGATAACAAATCTTTTTGTCAATTTCATCGTCATCTTGGGCATGATACTGAAAAATGTTTTTCTTTAAAGGGTAAAATTCAAGATTTGATTGATAATAATACTATCTCTATTTCTGGTGTGAATGATAAAGGCAATACATCTATAGCTCCTCCTAACCAAAATCTTTAGATTTTTACTGATCCATTACCTTCTCATACCTCTAATGCGATTGATACTACTGATTCCTCTGTCTCACCTGATGATCTCGTGTCTATGACTCCGAATGTGATTAACTTTGTGGAACAGCAGAAAATCCCTAAAGAACCTTCCATCACATTTGATTCCAGTGAAACTATCAGGGCACCTGATGGTCCTTTATATATAGTTGCAAAAGTCAAAAATACACCTTGCCATGGAGTGCTTATTGATCCTTCTTGCATGGTTAATATCATTACTGAAGAATTTCTTTTTACTTTGCAATTGAATCAAGTGATCTATGATGAAACAAATGTGGTTGTGAAACTATTTGATGCATTTTCTTCTCCTGCAATTGGTTCTATTACATTACCTGTTGAGGTCCATAACAAATCCCTTGATGTGGACTTTGCTATTATTCCATCATCTGAACAATTTTGTGTGAAGCTAGGCTATCCTTGGCTATCTTCCATGAAAGCTATTGCTTCTCCTATTCACAAGTGTTTGAAATTTACCCATAATGGTGAAGTTGTTACTATCAATCATAGTCTCTTTAAACCAGCTGAAAGAACTTCTAGCATTCCTATTGATTACTTTTGGCCTAAACAATTCCAATCTCTTCCTCCGCGAAGTGATCATTTTTTTAAATCTTATCAAAAGTGGAAAAAAGATATGATCCTATCTCTAAGCGAACCTAGAACACCCAAACTTGACATTCCTATCGTTCTTGAGAAGGAAGTTCTTCCTTTGAAAGATAAAACTAATGTCTTTTCTCAAGAAGATTCCCAACCCATCCCTATGAATGTGACTATGTCTATATCTAATAAACTTTCTAAAGGTAGACCTATACCTCCTCGTCATGATGGACTTGGTCTCCTTCCTAAACCAAATATTCCTCCCTTATATGGAGCAGTTCCTCCTCCTTCCTCTTATGGAGAGAAGAGACCTTCCTCTTCTCCTATTGTTCAACCTAAGAGACCACAACCTAAACACCCAAGTGAAAAGGATGAGAACATTCCTCCTCCTCACTCTTCTCAACTCCCTACTAAGACTAGACGAAATCGTTCTGCACATGAATGCCGATGAAAGCGTTGTCTTAGAGCTCAGGCAGCTGCTTCTCAAACTTTGCAATCCCCAAAAACACCTTCAACTAATATTATTCCATTTTCTCCTCAGCCGACGATTGAGCCGAAATCTCCTAAACATAAGATGCATGATGGTCTTGATCCTGTGCGAGTTAAAGATCCTATTTTTATAAATCTTGATGATGATATAGATGAAAATGTTATTCATGATGAAAATGTTACTCCTGTCCATTCTGATAGTGAATATGAATATGTTGATGTTGATAACCATTTATCTAACGAATTTTCTAAAGCACTTATCCTAGCTCCTAGACAAGAACAACGTGGCTCGGAACAGGAACATAGCCCTTGTTTGGATCTTGTGATAGCTCCATCTGCTATGTTGGATGTTCCTCCTCTAGCGTGTTTCCTGCCTTCCCGAAATATTGATCAGCAAGATCAGGGGGTAGATGACATGCTGGACTAGTTTCATTAGCATAGCAGACTCTCTCCTCCTCTCTTGATCTCTTTTGTTACTTCTTCTATGTGTTACTCTCATTCTTCTATTTGTTGTCCTTAGTGTTGTCTACTTGAGGATGATGCAAAACATTGAGATCTCTTTTGGGTCTCTCTCATGTTGACTCAAAAGACACATGTGTTCCCTTCTTCTAGATGACCTTCCTTGATTAGGGGAATGAAGAACAATTATGCATACATACATATGATATACATGAATTATCATATAGCATACTGACCCCGAGGAAAGCAAAGTCACCTTGTGCTTTGTGTTCTGTGTCTATTATCCTTGGGCTTATCTCACACTTGGGGGCTAAATCCTTGTGATAACATGCTCCTTTCTCATTTCTTATATGTATCACTACCTTAAAGCAATCACCCCCAGTGAGGCATGTGTGATCGCTTTAACGTAGGGGGGCATACATCCCGTTCATATCTTTTCAAGATACTTGAAAATTTCTTGACAAATTTAGCTTTGCCTTGAAAATTTTTGATATCTTTCTTGCATGACTCATAGTGAGGGAACCTTACTACTGACAGTCATGGTTCTCCCTCATGATCTTCCCTTTTACTTTGTCAATCAAATTCGTAAGATCCTTAGTCCACTGGGGGCTTGGTGTATCTTGCCTCCTTGACGTGGTGAAAGTTTTTCAATGTTGTTTCCTTGTACTTTACCGGAAGTATGAGCGTACGCTTATACTCCCGCTAAAGTGGGGGCTAAATGTAGCATCCTAAAATTGCAACACTTGCAATTTTGACTGCATTTGGGTCTTCACGATGGCGATGCAATGTTGAACCTGAATGGAGACCCCAAAACTTGCTTGTGACACCAAAAACTGCATTTTTCTGCACCCTGGCCTGATCCCTCCTTGCACCCTGCTGTCCCAGGAGGTGGGACCATGGTGCCCAGTGCCCTGGTCCTTCTCGACTAGGGTGCCTAGCACCCTGGTCCCCCAGGACCATGGCGCCCAGCGCCCTGGTCCCTGGCCCTATTTTGGGCCCAATCTCTTTTGGGCATCGGGTCTTTAAGTTTGCAATTCGGGAAATATTGTTTCCTGGTCGGCCTAAGGTCAAGAAAATCAGTCTATCAGCCCTAATTGACAAGTATATAAACTACTTTTCCTCTCCTAGAAAGGGAGGAAAAGAGGAAGGAAATAAGCAAGAGCAAGAGGCGAAAGCGATATTCAAACATTCAAACATTCAAGCATTCAAGCATTCCTTCAAGCAATTGAGCATTCTAAGTCTCCATTCAAGGCTAGGTGTTGCATTCAAGACAAGGATTCAACCATTGAAGAGGAGATCACATACAACATACAACATACTACATACATTACACCTTCACATGTAAGAATACAAACATTCTTACAACAAGGTATCAGTACTTATTTACATTACAAACATTTACATTTACAGCATTCTCATTTCTTGGTTAATTCCAAAACTGGGGTTTGACCTAAAGGAAAACCCCTCATCCCTAACCCCCCAATCATCCTCTCTTTTCTATGTGTAGGTTGCAGGTACGTGGCTATAATTGAAGATCTGGAATCCTTGTGCAGAGACGAACAGATCCCCCTTCGTTTTGCGGATTTTTCGGAGGACCGTGTGCACACCGGGCGCCATCGTCCCGTCAACTTTCGCTCAAATTTGCAGAACAGCACTGTCTCAACATTTTACTACTAATTCTAGGTCCACAGCTTCATCCCATATCCCTATCTCTATTTATAAGTGAATCTTTCCTACTTTACATGCATTCCTAGTTCAATCTTTCTATCTACATTCTTTACAAAAGAGGGTATCCTTGATGTCACAACCCTTGAAACTCATTTAGAATCCAATCTTGCATTGCGTGGGATTGGATCTTGTGGGTTTCAACCCCTCTTTTGAATGCAAAGTCTCCCGTAAGTGAAAACCATCAACCCTAGTGACTCTCCCTTCTCTCTCCTTGGAGTTGGGGAGGGGAGAACAACTGGGGTTCGATTTTTCCGCTTTACAATATGATTGGTGATAAAAGCAAATTCTTATCATTTCAGGAAATTCATGGAGGTCTAGTAAGGTTTGGAGATGATAAAGCTTGTTTAATCAAAGGAAGAGGCACTATATCTTTTGATGGTAAGCATAATACTAACAATTTTTATAATGTAGAAGGCTTAAAGAATAATCTTTGGAGTGTTGGTCAGTTAGTGGAAAAAGGATTTCAGTTACAATTCAAGAATGTAATATGCAAAATCATAAAAAAAACTAGATTGGAGATTGCAACCAGTAATCAGACTAAAGGTAATATCTTTCACTTGAATACTAGTGATAAGACATGTTTGATTGCACATATTGATGAAAGTTGGTTATGGCATAAAAGAATTTATCATGTGAATTTTGATTGCATTGTAAAGATTAGTACAACTAAGGCAGTAAGGGATTTACCTAAGATTGTGAAACCTCATAATTTGGTATCTAAGGAATGTCAAATGGGGAAGCAAGTCAGAACAACATTTAAGAGAATTACTAAGAAATCCAATAATATTCTTGATTTAATTCATACTGATTTGTGTGGTCCAACAAGAACAAGAAGTCTACAAGGTGATAGGTACTTTATGCTAATAATTGATGATTATTCTAGAATGTGTTGGGTTACTTTTCTCAGGGAGAAATCTGAAGCTTTTGGAAGATTCAAGATATACAAGGCAATGGTAGAGAATGATGTTAGGACCCAGAGGCAACTGAGAGGGGGGGGGTGGTGAATCAGTTGTCTATTAATTTCAACCAAATCATACTTTAACCAAACTTAATGCATAATACTGGTAAACCAAACTTTAATGTCGGTAGACAGTTTAGCAATTAATAATAGTACCGGTAAAGTGTAATGCATGAAATAGAAAGACAAATAACATACACAACACATAACATAGTTATTTATACATGGAAACCCTGTACGGGGAAAAACCACGATGGGAAACCTTACCCACAATTAGATGATACTACTACAGATAGTATGTATGTACAATATGGGATCTGCATATGTAGAAAGGCCAACTACCTAGAGCTCACTGCTCAATCACAAAATGGGAGTCACACTAACTACAATTTGATGGTTAAATCTAATGATAATGTACTGCTCAAAATAGCATCTTCATATGCTAGATTTAGTACTAATTAAGCTCTAATTGTCTTCCTCATACCTTCCTTGAATCTGCAAATGATGTATGCGTGTATAGCTCTTCTTATATTAACATATACTTTATTACAATCATTTTTTTTCACTTCCTCTATCCTCATCCAATCTCACAAATGAGATCTTACATATATACCAAAACCTAAGACCAAATATGTAGGTCAACTTACAAAAGATATTACAATTAAATCAATATGTGATGCATGATGTCGGCTCAATGTATTTGCAATAATAACCAATCATCTCCATAACATGTCATGCTAATAATGCTTGCCAGTCCATAACCTAGACCTATTTGCCGGTAACAACAAATACACAAACTCGATTGTACCAATAATCAAATCACCGAAACAAAGTGTCCAAACAATGTCTTTGACATAACCAAGTAATATCCAGATGATAATAGATCATCCTCAATGTCGGTGAACAATATAACCTGTCGGTGAACCAGATATCGGTGACTATGCATAAGTCACTGAACATGTCGATGAACATAACCAAGAATCTCCACAAGGATAAGTGTTGATAAGTGTTCTCAAGTATTGACATCAATGACAAAACTAATGCAACACATCCATAATACGAACAAATGAAAGCGACAAGAGTATCAAATGTTTAAGATCAGATCAAAGAGGGGAATTTACATCTAGAGAATTTAATGCATTCTATGAAGTGAATGGAATCAAAAGCCAACTATCAGCACCCTGGACATCCCAACAGAATAGAGTTGTGGAAAGGAAGAATAGAACTATTCTGGATGCAGCAAGAACCATGTTAATGGAGGCAAATCTACCTCATGTGTACTAGAGAGAAGAAGTGAATACAACGGTTTATACTTTCAACAGAGTTCACATCAAAAGTGAAACCGGTAAGACCCCTTTATGAACTATGGTTTGGTCATACTCCTACTCTTAAGTACTTCAGATTATTTGGAAGAAAATGTTATATTAGAAGAGATGAGTATTTTGGCAAATTTAATCCTAGAAGCGATGAAAGAATATTTCTTGATTATTCTTCTATAAGTAAGGCATATAGATGTTATAATAAAAGGTTACAGAAAATCATTGAGAGTACTAATGTGAAGATAGATGAAAAATTTAGAGGAGATTCAAGATCTGTAGAACCGATAGTTGAAATGATTATAAATTAACTGACACAGATTGCACTAGTACAGAGTGAAGATCCAGTCACATCGACATCATCAGAGAACTCAACTATGACTGAAGAACAACAACCTATGAATGTAAATCAGAACAAACCTAGGTATGTAAGATTGAATCATTCAGAGAATCAGATAATTGGAAACAAGAATCAAGGTGTTATGACTAGAGGAAGATTGGAAAATGAAGAGGTAAGTTTAATTTCTCAAGTTGAACCAGCATCTATTGTTGAAGCATGTTAGGATGAACATTGGATAAAAGAAATGGAAGATGAATTAGAACAAATTGAAAAGAATGATACTTGGACATTAGTTTCCCAGCCTAAAGACAAAAATGTAATTGGAACTAAATGGGTGTATATAAATAAACTTAATGAAGATGGTGAAGTAATCAGGAACAAAGCAAGATTAGTTTGTAAAGGCTATTCACGGAAAGAAGGAATAGATTATAATGAAACCTTTGTACCAGTAGCCAAAATTGAGGCAGTTAGACTATTTCTTGCATTTGGAGCTCACAAGAACTATAAATTTTATCAGATGGATATAAAATGTGCATTTTTGAATGGAGATCTAGAAGACGAAGTTTACATTGAATAACTTGATGGATTTTCTTTGACAGATGATAAGGATATGGTTTGGAGGTTAAGGAAAGCTTTATATGGATTGAAGCAAGCTCCCAAAGCTTGGTATGCTAGATTGGATAAATATCTTTTGAAACTTGGTTACACAAAAGGTAATGTGGACAACAATTTGAATTACAAAGTTACCAATGATGATATTTTGGTTATTGAAGTATTGTGGATGATATCATTTTTGGAGGTGAAGATGGATTATGTAAAGACTTTGCTAACAAGACGCGGGAAAAATTTGAAATGTCTATGATTGGAGAGATAAAATTCTTTCTAGATTTACAAATTTCACAAATAGATAAAGGTATATTCATATGTCAAACAAAGTACTTGAAGGAACTTTTGAAGAAATTTGGTATGGAAAATTCCAAACTAGTAAGCACTACTATGACTACAATTGATAAATTAACATTGAAGGATGATTCAACTCCTATTAATCTGACAAGGTACAAATCTATGATTGAAGGATTACTGTATTTAACACAAACTAGAACTGATATAATGAATGTAGTATGAATTGTATCTAAATTTCAAAGCAATCCTAAAGAAAATCATAAATCAGCAGTTAAAAGGATTTTTTGATACTTACAAGGCACAACAAATCTTGGTTTATGGTATCCAAAAGATGAAAATTTTGATTTATGTGGATACACAGATGCAAATTGGGTAGGAGATGTAGATGACAGAAAGAGTACCAATGGTGGTGCATTCTTTCTTGGCAGAATATTGATTTCATGGATCAGCAAGAAGAAGACTTGTACATCATTATCTACAGCAGAATCAGAATATGTTGCAGCAACAACTAATTGTACTCAGGTATTATGGATCAAGAAAATGTTGAAGGATATAAACGTAAAATGCAAAGAACCAATAATTATTTATTGTGATAATTCAGTAGCAATTGATATATCAAAGAATCTGATATTGCACTCTAAGACAAAGCATGTTTCTATTAAGTACAATTTTGTGAAAGAGAATGTTGAATCAAATGAAATGAGATTGGTTTATGTGAATACTAAAGAGAAAAATGTAGATATCTTTACAAAGCCTTTACCTAAGGAAACATTTGAATATCTCAGAGAGAAGCTTGGGGTAATTTCCCCATTGGCAGAGACTTGAATGATTAATATTGGCATCAAATCAACAAAGACTAATAGAAAATTTTTTTTTTAGCTCTGATGAAGGAGAGCTACTTCTCAGGGGGAGTAGTTGGCTGAATGTTATGTTTTAAATTCTTAACTGCTTTGGCATTTGGTGTCAAAGGGGGAGAGATATCTATGGAAAAACATTATACCTTGAGGGAGAGATGTACTCTTTGGAGAGATGTATTTTGGTTTTGGTCTTGTATCAAACTTTGTATTGATCTATCTTTGGGAGATTGTTGGTTTATTGGTTTTTGGCATTCTGTTCTTGGCACTTAGATGTTTTTTGATCTAGTGTTGCCACCAATGCCAAAGGGGGAGATTGTTGGTATTTTGGATGACTTCGTCATATGTTGCATTGGTTTTGTCATTGATGTCAACACTTATCTTCTTGGAGGTCTACATTATTGCTTTGGCACTATGGTTATATTGGTTTACAATTGAACCGACACATTGTGTTCACTGGCATGATTAGTGACTTATGCACAGTCATCGGTATATGTTCACCAATAGGTTATATGGTTCACCGATAATGATTATGACTTGTTATCATTTGGAGATCATTTGGTTATGTCAAAGACATGGATTGGAAGTTTGGATTTGGTGTTTTTCTTATTGGTCTAATCGGGTTGATAGATTTGTCTTAACCGATAGATAGGTCTAGGTTATGGACCGATACATCATATCTATTCTAGATTAGCATGACATGTTTTGGAAACAGTTTATTGATTGGATAACGAGGTAAATGTATTGAGCTGACATGTTGCATCACATCAAGACTTATTTGTAATTGATTTAATTGTAATATCTTTAGTGAGCCGACCTTGTGTATAGGTCTTAGGTTTTGTATAGATGATTGTAAGATCTTATTGAAGATCATCATGATGAGTGTGTGTGAATATTGAAGAGAAAAAATAAGCAAATCCTTGTGAAAATCACGTAGACATTATTTGATGGTTGAAGGAAGGTTATGACGGTGTTTGACACTCATGATCAGAGCTTAAACCAGTACTGAATCCAGCATTGCAGATGCTATTTTGAGCAGTACATTGTTATTGGATTTAACCATCCAATTGTAGTCAGTGTGACTCCTATTTTGTGATTGAGCAGTGAGCTCTAGGTGCTTGGCCTTTTTGCATGTGCAGACCCCATTTGTATACACTTACTATCTGCAGTAGTATCATTTGATTGTGGGTAAGTTTTCCCACCGTGGCTTTTCCTCTTACTGGGTTTCCATGTCAAAACCTTTGTGTCATGTGTTGTGGATGTTGTTTCTCTTTTTGTTTCATGCATTAAGTTAAACTGATACTGCTATAATAGTTAATCTCTTTTACCAAAATTTAAGTTTGGTTTACCGGCACTAATTTTAAGTTGGAATAATTTGCTTTTGTTTATAATTTATTGACAACTGGTTCACAACGGATTCATCCCCCCTCTCAATTTTCCTTCCGGGTTCCTGACATTGTCCTTACCTCTTTTTACCAGAATCCTATTCATAGTGTAGACAGCTATGCTGACAGCTTCTCTCCAAAAAGTTTCCGCTACACCTCCTTGTATCAACACCATCCTAGCAGTAGGGTTTTAAAATAGACAATGAGCAACAAGGCAACAAAGATCAAGACTATGCATGTAATAGATAGGGCTTCTACTTCTCCTGGATTGGCATGGAAGGCGAGCAGTTCCAGGATTCAAATTCAAGTGGGAATTCTGGATCGACATTAGGACAACATGTGGCAGATGATTCAGAGATTCCTGCGGAAGGAGAAGGTTCAGATGGTAAGGACCCCGATGATCCTGTGAACTTGGGGGACCCAGGGGGAGGATCAACACCACGTGAAGAGTAGTTAGCACTAGAGAGCAGGAAAGGGCAGGTTCAAACTTCAAAAATAGAATACGGCAACTTGAAAGGAGCCCAAGGACAACAAATGACTTGTGTTTCAAAGAACATGGTGGATGGTAAAGATCATCTGGAAAAGAATCTTTTGTCAATGAACCCTAAAGGGGGACCCAATGGACAGACACATAAGTGGTCCTTGTTGTTTGGGTCAAGCCCAAAGGTAAGTCCTCATTGCCTCTTGTTAAAAACTCCTCGAATGTGTCTCAGGGCAAGTTTTCTATCGTTGTTCCTAACCAATTCATTGATCAAAACATCGCTAAAATGGTAAACACTTTGATTGGTTATTTCTTTGGATCTAGACCTAACATAGAAATAGTTCGTGGATTTGTCAAAAGAAAGTGGAACCTGAAAGGTCAGTAGATGTGGTAGCAATAAACAAAGGTTGTCTATCCTTCTCCTTTTCTTGTGATGAGGATAGAAGAAACATTCTATGTAGTGGGTCTTGGGCAATAGGAAAATACATCATGTACATCCAGAAGTGGTACCCTAATGTAGCGAAAGGAAAGAATTTTTTGGCCCAAGTCCCGGTGTGGGTCAAACTCCTTGGGCTCCCAATGGAATTCTGGGAGGAAGACGTTTTTGCAAGAATTTCCAATACCTTTGGGGAGCTAGTAACCATTGATCAGATCACGGCTTCTAGAAGAAGGCTGATCTATGCAAGGATCTATGTTGGAGTTGGACCTGACATGAACTTGCCAGAGGAAATAGAGATAGAATCAAAACTGGGGAAGTGGAAGCAAAAAATTGTTTATGAAACAATCCCCTTTGCCTGTTATCATTGTAAAAAAGTTAGACACTGGGCTAAAAAATGTCCATCTAAAGAGGATAAACCCCATAGCCAAACTAAGATTTGGAAAAAAATGGACAAGCCACTAAAATTTCATGATTCAAATGACCCTAATTAGGAGAAGTAGTCCCAGATAGTAAGGGTGGAGGAAGAAATCACTAGTGAAGTAGGTAATGAACCAAAGATTCAGATGTTGGAACAGGGTGTTGTACACAAAGAAAAAGACAACACTCAGCAAGAGGATCAGAAAGAGGACAAGACAAAGGTAGAGAAAATAGATAAACATCCCATAGATAATAAAGAGGAAGGAGATAACTTCAACCTTGTCTCAAAATATCAAGATCAAGATAAAGAAATAGACTGGTTCCAAGAAGCCCAACCTGATACCATTTTGGGCCAAGGGCTATCGGAAATCTCATTAACCACCCCAGTAAAGGGAAAGTTGGCTAATTCGGAGGAACAAGATCCAAAATGGGGAGATGAATAGGACATAAAAAAGGCACTGGGGAAGAATGAATCAAAGCAGGGGGACGAAGAAGTTGTAGAGGATAAAAGAAAGAACAAGCAAAAGAAAAAGAATAACAATAACCCAGTAAATAGTATGCTAACTAGAAACACCAGAAGTAGGCTTGGTGATGTGGGAGCGCAACACACTTCTCCAGGATGACACTCAAATGCCAAAAAAAGAACATTGGAAACAAGAAAGAATTTAGCAGATGGTACCCAAAGAACCATCTTTGAGGTAGGTATTTCTAAAAATCCATGAAAATCATCTCCTGGAATATTAGGGGACTTAATAGTCCTCAAAAACATAATTTAGTTAGAAATATGATTAGGGACAAAAAACTTGATTATTTTTTGATTCAAGAAACTAAGATGGTGAGAGATAAAGTTGAAAATTTGAATATTTTCAAAAATGGAGGAGTTAGTGGAGGTAGTTCAGAAGGTGCCTCGGGAGGAATCACTACATTCTGAAACAAAAACAATATAGAAGGAGAGGTGTTAATTCAAGACAACAACCTAGCCTGTATTAGATTTAAGCACATTAAGAATTGCACTATTTGGTCCTAACAAAATGTTTATGCTCCTAACACTAAGACTGGCTGAAGCAAGATGTGGAGATATCTTACTAGGTTGAGAAGAAGATTTGTTGAGGACAACTGGATAATTATGGGAGATTTCAACACTCCCCTGAAGGAAAATGAGAAAAAGGGAGGGAGTCATGCTAATCTGGATAGTAGATTGGACCTTATGGACTTTATAAACAATAATGGCATTCATGATCTGGAGTTGCAAGGAGTCAAATACACCTGGACTAATCGAAGAAGTGAGAATTTGATTCAGGTCAGACTAGATAGAGCTCTACTTTCCTTAGACTGGTTTAATCTTAATGAATGTTCTTTATCTTCTCACATAAGGGCAAGATCAGATCATTACCCTATAACCTTAATGATTGAAGTAAAAGATAGGAGACATTTCCCTTATAGATTTGAAAAAATATGGACTAGACACCCAGATCTAGAAAGTAAGATTAAGGACTGGTGGTAGGTCAGTATTGAAGGCAATGCCATGTATAAAGTGGTCAAAAAGCTTAAGAATGTTAAAGATGATGTCAAGAAGTGGAATAAGGACTACTTTGGGAACATCTTTACCTCAAAAGCATCGACCCTCTTAGAACTCAAGGAGATCCAGGATGAGATACAACACAATGGTTATACCTATATGTCTAGAAATACTGAAGATGCTATTCTGATGAGATATCATGAAATAATAGCTAAAGAGGAAACCTACTGGAAACAAAGATCAAGAAATGTTTGGTTAAAGGAGGGGGATAGGAACACTAAATACTTCCATATGTCCACACTTAGACATAAGGCTATAAATAGAATTGTACAGATTAAAGTGAATGGCAGATGTGTTGAAGATGATGATTTCATGAGCAAGGCTGCAATGGATTTTTTCTCTAATCTACTTGCTAAGGATCAGAATCTGAATAAACAGGCCCAAAGGGAACTTCTTGATAGTATACCTACCACTCTGGGGGAAGATCACAATGACCGTTTAACTGTCATTCCCTCCCATGATGAAATTCTAACAGTTGTTAAGTCCTTTGAGGGTAGCAAAGCCCCAAGTCTGGATGGCTTTCCCATGTTCTTCTTCCAAATGTACTAGCATATTATTGGAGATGATGTTACAAGAGTTGTGAAAGAGTTTTTGGTGCTAGAAAACTTTTGAAAGAAGTTAATGGTACTTTTATAGCTCTTATTCCCAAAAAGATGGGGGTTGATTCAATGGATCTTTTCAAACCTATAAGCTTATGCAACTCTCTCTACAAGATTATCTCTAAGGTCCTTACCTCTAGAATTCTTAATTTTCTTCCTTCCATTATATCACCTCAGCAAAGTGGTTTTGTCTCGGGAAGGCAAATTTTGGACTCTATCATCTCTATTCATGAAAATATCCATTCTCTAGCCTTTTCTAAAAATGAAGGTTTTTTTCTGAAGCTTGACCTTTCTAAAGCCTATGATAGAGTGGATTGGGATTTTATGATGGATGTTCTTTCAGCTTTTGGTTTTAATCATAGGAGTGTTGGACTTATCAGGCAACTTGTTTCTTTGGCCACTTTCTCTGTGCTAATGAATGGCTCCCCCTCTTCTTTCTTTAAAGCCTCAAGAGGTCTCAGGAAAGGGGACCCCCTATCTCCAGTCATCTTTATCATCATGGTGGAATGTTTGGGGAGATGTATTGGAAAACAGGTTGAGAAAAGGGAGTTTTGTGGTTTGAAACCTTCTTCGGCAGATCAAATATGCTCTCATCAGTAGTTTGATGATGATTCTATAATAATGGGAAAAGCCACTATGAAGGATGCTAGAAGACTAAAAAAATCTTTGGATATCTATGGAGAGGCTATTGGTCAGCTTATAAACTGGTCTAAAATCTTTGTTTATTTTATCAATACCCTAGAGAGAAGGAGGATTAAAATTAGTAACATTCTGGGTGGCCAAATTGGTAGCTTGCCTGCCTCCTATTTGGGGCTCCCTTTAGGTCAAGATCCTTCGGATACCTTTTGGGGAGCCTTGGTGGATAAATTCCATAAAAAGCTATCTGGATGGAAGGGAGCTCTACTTAGTCAAGCAAGTAAGGTTCAAATGCTAAAAACCACTCTTCAAAGTATCCCTCTCTATGCCATCAGTCTATTCAGGATTCCTTCTAAGTACGCTGAGGCCATTGAAAAATACAGAGATCCTTTTTTATGGATAGGGGTTGAGGAGAAGAAGAGAATGAACTTAATTTCTTGGGAGAAGGTCTGTAAGCCTATGAATAAAGGCGTTCTAGGCCTTAGAAGAATAAGAGACATAAATGAATACCTTATGGCTAAGTAGATTTGGAAAGGATATAGAAATCAAGGAGAGTGGAAAAAAATATGGGACAGAAAATATAAAAGCCAATGTCCAAATCTTCAAAGTTTCCTCAAAGTAGAGATTATCCCAATTGGATCCAATATTTGGAAAAGTATCTCTAGGACTAGAGACTTAATTATCAAAGGTACAAAATGGAAGTTGGGGAAAGGGAATCTTATTCAGTTCTGGGAGGATCCTTGGCTTATGGAGATCCCCTTAAATGAAAACCTTGAGTGGAGCAAATATCAGAATCAATGCAAGGAAAGATTTGGAACCAAGGTGGAGGATTATTGGAAAGATGGACAGTGGAAAGACTTATCTCAAGTGGATCAGTCTTTGGGTAGTTTGAACAAAGTCATGAACTCAATGGTGAGGATTGAAGAAGAAGACCAGTTAATTTGGAAACTCACTGCTAGTGGTACTTTTACTATGGCATCTCTTTATCATCAATAGTACAATAACATGGAAAGTCCTTGCTGGGCTAAAGCATGGGTGAAAGGCCTTACCCCCAATATCAAAATTTTCTTTTGGATAGCCCTCCAAGACAAAATTCTAACAACATAGAATATAAGAAAAAGAGTTATCAACATACCAAGTTTCTGTACACTCTGTAAGCAGAATGAGGAGACAATAAATCACATGCTCTTTCATTTCCCCTTCTCAGCTGATGTTTTGGGAAGTTGTTTGGATCAATTCAATATCAGTTGGAGCTTCCCCAACTCAATTCAGAATATTTTCAAGTCATGGCATCATCTTTCAAAAAATAGAACTACTACATTGCTATGGAGAATTGCTTTACCACACATGTGTTGGGGTATATGGAAAGAGAGAAATGATAGGATTTTTAGAGAAAAGTATACTAAGGCTAACATTGTGTTTGAAAAAATAAGAAGAAGCATAGTGGGAAATATGAATATTATAGGTGGTATTGATAATCCTAACACTAAGGAGGATCAATTTGTCTATAAAAAATGGAGATTAGAAGCTTAAGAGAGTATCCAGAGTAACCCTAGAGAGGGAGTGATATGGACCAGCCCACCTAGGGGATGGATGAAAATCAATTTTGATGGGGCCTCTAAGGGAAACCTGGGGGTTGCAGGATGTGGAGTGGTCCTAAGGGATGAATGGGGAATATGTAAAATCATAAAATGTATTCCTATAGAAAAATAGACCAACCATGTTGTCGAAGCCATGGCGGCTTATCATGGGATTATCCTTGCTAAAGAAGCCAAATGCACTAAGTTTGGTGTGAAGGAGACTCCTTAAACATTATCAATTGTTTAAATATGAAATTCCCTCCATCATGGTCGATTAGTAATGCTATTAAAGCAATAAGGAAAATCAGTGAAGAGTTTGAAATGTGTGTTTTTACACATGTTTATAGGGAGGCCAACTCTTGTGCTGATTGGGCAGCCAACCTGGCTTGCCAATCGGAAAACATCATCACTAGTTATGGTGAAAAGGAGATTGCAAGTGAAATGAAATCCTTGCTCAATCAGGACTGAAGCTATACAAGGCAACGTGGTACTTTTAATCATTATTTCTAATGACCTTTCTGCCTTTTTTGATGCAGGGCTTGCTTAAAGATAATGAGCTATTAAATAGGTGTCATATCATCATTATTTGGCATGGATTATGGGTGCTCTTACAGAATAACCACAAAAACTATAGGAAAAGTTATCAAAATGAGAGAAGGCATTGCAAGGAAGGTGCTGGAAAAATGGGAGGAAACAAGAAGAGATTTGAACCTCCTTCCTGCTTTGAATGGAGAAAGAACGAAGAAGTCTGGAGTATCCTTCAGCAGGGGGGGCTCAATGTTTTCATGGAATGACTAAATGGGAAGGACACCACAATTACCAGCTACTTCATAAAGAACTGGAAAAATGGAAAAGTTCTGATTGGATCACATATGATGAATGTAGATGAAGAGGTTATCGTTGAGGCCACGGGGATGACTACTGAGGGTATGAAATTTTACAAGGATAGAGGGATATCAGATAAAGTTGCAGACAAGTTTCCTATTATGGATGGTGAGAGAAGAAAGATGATCAAAATTGACAACTCCTACCACTCCTCGAAGAGAATTCGCAGACCATGGACGTTTGTCTTATTTGCTTCTATTGAATATATTACATTAGACGGTAGGTTTACCAGGGCTTATGGGCATCACTTCATCCTTCTTAACCATTTCGGTCATGGTGAAAGGGTTAGCCTTCCCTATTACCTGGCCTATTCAATGGATCAAACTATAAAGGATATCCAGAAGGACCCTAAAGGCGATCATGCCCTCCACTAGGGGCTCATGGTCCTGGTTTACAAAATGCTAAAGGGGAAGTGCATTGAAAAGCTTATTAAAGGCAAAAATGCCAAAGATGAGACTATGAAAAGTAAGAATAGTGGTTTCAACTTTGATTCTGAGACCGAGGGAGAGTCAAAATAAACTAGCAAAAAAGGGAGGATTAGGGCTAAGAAGAGGATGATTATTGTGGAATATGAAATGTCGGACTCTGAAACGGATTCCCTTGAGGAAAAACCTATTAAAAAGAGGAAAGGGAAAGCCTCTGGAAAGAAGGCTCAGAAAAAGAACACTAAAAAGGGTAGCAATTCTGATCTCAATTATGTTCTAGTTGAGTCTGAGGAGGAGGATGATGATAATAAGAGGATTGATAGTCAGGACAAAGAAGGGAAGGGTAACCTGGTTAAGGATAATATGGAAACCGTGGAGACCGTGAAAACCACTAGACTGCATAACAAGGAAAAAGGGGGTCAAAGTGATAGTGGTGACAAAGATACCATTAAGTCTTTCTGTGAGACCATCACTACTCTAGTGAAGGATATTAATAGTTTAAAAATAGATACACAGGCCATGGCAAGAATTACAGTTGGTGACAAGCCCTTGGCGGAGCATGTTAAAGAGTTAGTGGTCATTCTACATAATGCACAAGCTATTGAATGTATGGTTGGAAAAATCTTAGCCATGGAGAAAAAGGTTAATGAGATGGGAGATAGAAAGGAAATGGACAACAAACTGAAAGGTTTTGGTAGCAGAATTGACAAGCTGGAGCACAATGTCAAGTAGCTTGCTGATCAAAATTTCCAAATTCTTAAATCTTCGGTGGACAACATGAACATCTTTATCAATAGGTACAAGAACAATGCAGAGAAGGAAGGTGATAAAGAGAAGGTGGACAAGAAGGGTCATGAAAGGAGGACCAGAGCCAACACAAAGAATAAGGTCGACATCGAAGGTCGTGAGCTAGAGGATATGAAGACCTCAGCAAACAACATGAAACAAATGGTTGTTCATGCTGAGGAGATCCTGAATAGTATTTAGTTCCAGTTGTTGTCCTTGGTTTTGTCTCTTTGTTGTATTTTGCTTTCTTATTGTTGTCTAATCTAAGTTTTATGTAATTATGTAATGATGTTTTAAGCTGTGCCCATCCGGTGGGTTCATTTTGACTTTTTGAAGTGATCAGGCACTTTTTTATGCTTTTTTGTTCTCCTGGCTTGTAAAAGGTTCAAGTACCTTTCAAATACCTATTTTTACTTAATCAAAACATCATCCTAGTAGCTTCAAAAATTGACTGATTGTTTCTCTTTGTGATACCATTCTGCTTTGGTGTCCTTAGTGCAGAAATCTGTCGTTTGATACCATTTTCTTCACAATACCTAGTGAATTCCTCAGAAGTAAATTTACCGCCTTGATCTATCCTCGAACACTTTATCTTCTTACCGCTCTCCTTCTTAGATAAGACCTTGAATGCCTTGAACTTACTAAAATCTTCAGTCTTATCCTTCAAGAATATGACCCACATCATCCTTGGGAAATCATCAGTGAAGATCATAAAATATTTGTCACCTTGAATACTTTTGGTTCTTATTGGTCCACAAAAATCTATATGAACAAAATCTAACAAATGTTCTGCTGAAAAAGATTTTCTCTTGAAATTTGAGGATGTCATGTTTCCCAACTAACATTCTTTACATAGAGCATTAATCGGTTTGTCCAACTGAGGCAAACCTCTCACTGTCTTGGACTTACTCACTTTAACAATGTTATCAAATTTTATATGACAAAATCTCCTATGCCAAAGCCAACTATCATCTATTTTTGCAATTAAAAAGTTGCTAACTTTAGCATTAAGGTGAAATAGGCTACCTTTAGTTTGCTTCTTGGTTGTAATTAGTTCATCTTTGCTGTCATAGATTTTGCACATACCATTTTTAAACTCCAATGGGTATCCTCTATCATTGAGTTGTGCCACACTCAAAAGATTGTGCTTTAAATATTTAACCCAATAGACATCATTTGCACTACTCTTTCCATTAAGAGAAATAGTTCCCTTATCTTTAACCATGTAGGGTGAGTCATTACCAAATATTACAACTCCGCCATCAAATTCCTTGAAAGAAAGAAATTTTCTCCAATCACCGGTCATGTGATGTGAACAACCACTATCAATGATCCAATCATCAGAGTTATCCATCCTAGATACTAATGCCTTCTGGTTTGATATCTCCTCTTTAATAGCTACAAACACAATATCTTCATTAGCATCACCATCAGATTCTTCATCAGTGATACCACCATCAACAACAATAAGACAATCTCTTTTGTCTTTACCCTTATACTTCTTAAATTTCTCTCGTTTGTGCTCATTATCACCATTAGGATAGTTAGCAGCTATGTGTCCAATCTTGTTTCATGCAAAACATTTCAAAGGTAATTTACCTCTATATTTACCAGTGCCTCTGGGCAACTGCTTGGCCAACAATGCTTCAAGCTCAAGTAAAGTGTCTTCATCATCAGCTTCTCTATTGGATCTGGATTCATAACTGTGACTAGCATCTCTACTTTTTCTCACAAATGGGTTAGAAATAAAAGCTCTAAATGCAAACTCATATTTCTATACACTACCATCATAACCATTTAATTCAAAAGTAGTAAGCTTGCCAATGATGGAGTCAAGAGCTACCTTAGTTTTGTCAATGGACTTTGGCTCCTGAATGGCTACAACTCAGATAGCATAGACCGGTAGCAGGGTTCTCAATACCTTACTGATCAATGTGGCATCTTCCACTTTACCTCCTGCACATTTAATTTCACCGACTATCTCTTTTATCCTTTGACCATACTGCTAGATATTCTCACCTTCAGCCATCTGCATGTCATCAAACTTTCCTCTTAGACTCTCTTCTTTAGAAATCTTAACATGTTCATCACCGCTATAAATCTCTTCAAGTTTTTTCCATACCTCATATGCATTCTCTAGACCATGAACATCTACATATTCTGCATCAAACAAAGAACTGATAATGGCCTCTAATGCTTGATGATTTTCTTGTTGCTCTTTCTTCTAATCATCAGTCAAAATCCCAGTAGGTGCAACATATTGAGTATTGACATGTTCCCAATACTGGCTTCCTAGACTCTTGATATAAATTTTCATTCTGTCACTCCATGTCCTATAGTTCTCTCTATTAAATTTCAAACCTTCCTTCTTCATCATGTTCTGCAAGATCTTTACCTCAAGCTGTTAGGTTTAGACCTTAGAGGACCTGATATGCTCTGATACCAATTGATGCTATGATGAAAGAATAAGTATCCGATCAACTACTAAGATGGGGGGGTGAATCAGTCGATAGAAAAAATGATACTAACTTCACGAATCTCAAAATCAATCTCTCAAAGTAAACTATGAATGTAATACCACTGTCAAGATAAAAACTCATAAGATAAACTAGTTGACTATTACAACAAATTAACAGTAAACAACTTCAAACTCATAAACATCCAAATTCTTTTTCATATGTCAACAGACTTCATTTCTCAATGCTTCCAGTTATCATGACTTATCAAAGTAGTTAAGTAGTTAATAAAATCAACCACAAAAACATTCACCAATTGACACAAATATTTTTGATGTGGAAACCCAAATGAGAAAAACCACGGTGAGATGAGACTTACAAGATAACCATCTGAACTCTTCTGAAGTTTACCCTGTTAGGAGCCTAGCCTGTTAAAGCTTTACAAATGTCTTTTTAAGAATAGATCTTGTTACGGACCACCCGGTTAAGGGATTGACTACAATCCTTGTTAGAAGCAATACCCTGTAAGGAGTAACCTCGGTAGAGGATTTGAAAATTCAAGCTAATGGATCACCTTGTTAGAGGATTTGAATAACACTAAGCTTGTTAGAGCTTACCCAAATAATGGATTTCAATTATGTTGTAATTGTTAGAAAACAACAGGACTTTGTTGATCTATCTCAATAGCACTACACTTGCTTGATCAGATCCTTTTCATGCTCCTATCTTCCTTTACTCAAACTGTAGATACATCATCTGATTCAGCAACCACACACTCAACTGATCTTTGCCAACTCTGAAACTAAACAACTTCATCGACCTTATAAACAAATTATTTAGGTCGGTAACACAACAAAAAATTAATTCTCTCACAGAGATTACAAACAAGTCGATTCAAGTATGACCGTTAAATTACATATCAATCTCTACACATCACTCAAGAAAGTCTCAACCACTCCTCGATCATTGGTTCATCAAAGTTAGTAACTCATCACAAGCTTTGCATTATATGCAGTATACTTTCTCATTCCCTAGACAAAAATTGTTACATCAACGTGCCAAAATCACTTGAAATTTTCTTCATACAATAATCATACATGTCATAATCATTACCACTCATCATCAAATTGTAAACCAATATAACCAATTCACTAAACTTAATCGGTTAAGGTTTATCAAAAATAATAGGTAGGGTTTACTAGTTACCGGTTCAACTCTCCAATATATAGCAATACTGGTTCACTCCATAAACTTACATACCAGTTACAGTTTCCTTCATTTAGCTCATCCTACCGGTTACAAAATAATATTAAAACAATATCAACAATATCATTACCGATGAATTGACATCAATGACAACATAACATAGCATTTATGCAATCTTCATGCAAATGCCAGCAAAACTATGGTGCACAACCTTAGGGAGAGATACAAATGACTTGTAGAACTAAAAAATATTGTCTCAAGGCAAGATATAGAAAGTTACCAAGAGACTCACTATCTTCTAGCAAAGAAAGGAATCGCTGAATTGAAAAGAACATGATCTCTTGAACATGAAATTATCCTTGAACCTTTTTGTCAAATGATCAATATCATGGCAAGCACATTTTACTTCAAATAGTATCTTATAACACTATCACATTGAAGATATCATCACCAAATCACTTCATAACTGAATTTTGCACATCTCCAACATCAAATTTGCTTTCAAATAATTAACATCCACTACTTGTTGTGTGTGTGAAAAGTGGCCCTGTATCTGTATCTGGAATACACAACAATTCAATTAAGTCATTACATGCATGGTTAGACAGATATAAGCATGAATAATAAAACCATAACAAATCCACCAATTGCCTTCTAGTAGATGCGAGTTTAGATTGCTCTCAGATTGCAAAGCTATCCAGTGACTAGACAACACCTAAACGAAGGATTTTTAAAGCTATATGAGCATGAATATGAGCTAAATGGATGCAAGATTTAAGCTAGATATGCAAGATTAATCTAACATGATTTAAGCAATATATGAATATTTAAGTTAAATGATTTAAGCAATATGAAGTAACTAATATGCAATATATCAATGCAAATTGTCAATGAACCTAGAGCAAAAACAACATAATAACAATATATTCTCCAGGATTTTTGAATGAGAGATGAGAGCCTGAATTTATAGAAAATTCAGAAAGAAACCAAAGGCTGAGATCAAATGATGATGAGCGATCAACATTTTCCAAGAGGAAGCACAATCCAGGTGAATTGATGTGATTGGATGCTTTTCTTAGTTTTAAAGGAAATTGAACTAAAATTAAGATAAAATCAGAAAAAACTAGTTTATTCTCTATTTCATTCAATTTTAAGATTTAATTGTTTTAATTGCTTTCTTTGAGATTATTTATCAATTTTTAATTTGTTTTTTCAAGATTATCTCCAATTGATTTATTTTCTCAAATTTTTAATTCTTTTTTGGTCAATTAATTCTTTTTTTGATTTATTTCCATTTTTGAAGATTTGTGCTCATAATTTCCAATTCCTCTTTCTTGATTTGTTTCTTTTTTTGAAGATTTGTGACAATTTTTATTTATTTTTCAAATTAATTCCTCTTTTTGATGATTTAATGGCAAATTGATTTATTTAATTAAATATGCTAGGATATTTAATTAAAATAAATAAGATAATTATTTTAAATGATTTAATTAATTAAATAAATATTTAATTAATAATGAGTGATTAATTTGCCATGTGACATTTGATGATTAAAGAATTAATTATGTGCTCAAGATTTATTTAATTGCCTTTGGTTAGGACCTTGGTGACGCTGTCAAGATTTGGGGCTCATGGTTTAGATGACCATTTTTAGGGTATTACATTTGCCCCTCTTTGAATTAATGTGCGAGCAGCGTGTTGGTTCAAAGAAAATTTGATATCTAGGAGATACCAATTCTGAACTTGATTGATCACGAACTAGATGAAAAGCAAGGTGTTTATCTTGTTTCAAAGAGATGATGTTGAATGAAGTCTGATTAAAGCAATACCGTTTCCGAATTTGATTGAACTAGGAACGATAGAAAACAAAAGATACCAAACTTGAACTTGATTGATCAAGAAACGAATCTTATTGATCTAGAACTTGATTGATCTAGACACAGTGAGTGATGATTAAAATCAATCTTGAACTTCATTGATCAAGATACAATGAAGATAAACTGTCCAGCTTGATCCAAAGTGATGAATACTGAACACTTGCTTAGATTGAGTGTGATCAAAAAACTCTTTAAACCCTTGATTGAGTTTAAACGAATAATCAACTTCATGAAAAATGATGAAACTGATTAACATTAGGATATTGATTCAGATAAAAGACAAATATTAGCTTGATATGAAGCGATGAAACTAATATGCCCCTAGAGATTGATTTAATTCAAATGATCGAGAAATCTCAACTTGATATAAAGCGATGAAGTTGAGATGGCCCTAGCGATGAGGATTTGATTGATTTTCTTTAGTTGAAAAAGATTTTTGCTCATCTTTCGGTGAAGATTTGAAAATTTTCCTTGACATTTGAAGATGTGAGGTCATAAGGTCACAAGTATGCCCCCTCGGTAGTGAAATCGAAAGATAGCGAGGGTACATGATGATAGGAAATTTTGAGCGATGATAAGTTGTTTTGAGCATAAATTGATTTAGAGGAATTTTTGAAAATTTTGCGTTGATTGACAAGAAATTAAGCGCAAAGTTTATTTGTAGAAATTAAATTGAGATTCAGCATTGATTAATGAGAAATTGAGCGCAAATTGAAGAAGAGAATGAGTAGTTGATGAATGCGCTAAGTGGTCAATGTCGTGAAATTTCAATGAGAGAATTGACATCAGATTTTGATTTCGATCTCGAAAATGGACTCAAGACAGCCGATTTACAAGCTCCTGATTTGATTTCATCGTACTTGTGTTGATTGATTATGAGATTTTGTTCTATATGCTTTATTCTGTATGTATGCATTTCTTTTCAGTATAGATGAATGAAATGCAAATGATTATGGATGTCAATTTTTATTTCTATTTATGCAAATAAACGAATGTGCATGAGTAATGAATAATGTAATTTTTTCATTTTTCTATGCAATAAGATGGATGTAAATGAGTGAATAATCAAATGTATGAATCTGTATTAAATGTTTATGTATGTAGCTAAACATCTCAAAACACAAGTACTTGATCAGAGAAATGATGAAAAATAGACCACTTAGCTAAGAAATGATGAAGCTTCCAACTCTCATTCTGAAGATAAAGAAATCATTGTTACCATACCGAAATCACTCTAAATTCACAAAATGCAGGATGAAATGCAAAATCATATGCAAAATGCAACCTAAACCTAGTCACTGGATTTTGAAAAGCTTAATTGTCATCATTGAGTGTTTTACAATTATAGCAGGCAGAGTAGAGTTCCTTTCTTTGCATGTGCAATATTAATTATCTTGTCCGTAATGACCCCTTTTTTTTGTTCATATCCTTGGACAGATTACACATGGACCCGGACTGCACAATAAAGAAATTCCCTCAAACCAGACAAAGAAATAATATGGACCTCCCTATAGCATTTAAATAAGCGGAGTCGAGGTATGTGAGGGGATTCCACATTGATGTGAAGGCTCTTAATCACAGACACCTAGCTAATTTATATGTTTCCAGATCATTGGGATCATTCCTACAAGCAGAAAACAACAAAATATTATGCCCCCAATCCTTGCTCCTCTTAGTCATGATAGACTTCCTCAAGTTACTTACAGAGATAATAATCAAAAACCAATATAAAAGACAACACATAGAAAATTTCCATGCATATCTTAAAAAGTTTAGTGATTGTTTTTAGTAATGTTTTGCTTGTGTACTTAGTGAAAAAAAAGTCTTTAGTAGTCAGGAGACAAGTAACTGACTCGAAGTGGATGACCAGGTTTCACTGACGTAAGGTTGACTTAGTTGATACTGCTTAGGACATGTAATGTGCTTTTGTTGATTACCTAAGACTAAGACATTGATCGGTTTCAAGCCATGAGGGTACCAACGAACCAGGATGTCACAAAAGTGACTAAAACATATGTACAAGTGAAAGTGATTATGCATGAAAGCAGGAAATGCCAATGTTGCGTTGATAGCTAGAGTGCTTGAGTACAAGAGGTACCTGTTTGCGAGGTTTTCACCTGCTTGGTAGAGATTCCTATTTTTTTTTACCAAGGTGCTTTCTTACCAAGTTTTCACCAAGGCATTTTCTCTCTTTTTCCCTTTTTTTTCTTTTTTTCTTTTCCTTGTTTTTTTGAATTTCTTCAGGACTTTTTCTGATTTTTAGGATTTTTTCTAGGAACTAGGTCACCAACTTGAAATTTTTGATGTCAAACCTTTTTGTTATATCCTCTGGACATTCTCTTTTGATACAATCTAAGATGATCAAATGCCACTTGTCGATGCTCATTTAGCAATTCAAGCTCTTGCAATCTAGATATTCTATAGTCTTCATCAGTAATAAGACCTTGCAAAGAAGCTCTTAGAGATGGTATTTCTACTTCAATAGGTAATACAGCTTCAAACCCATATACCAAAGAAAAAGTTGTAGCCCCATTAGGTGTTCTGATACTTGTTCTATAACCCTACAGCGCAGGATTGAGCTGCAGATGCCAATCCTTCCCAGATTTGTTCACTGTTCTATGCAAGATAGTCAATAGGTTTTTGTTAGATGCCTTTGCTTGTCCATTACCTTGAGGGTAATATGCTGATGACCAATGTTGTTTTATTTTGAATTTCTCACAGAGTTCATCTAGATCTTTGTTCTTGAACTATCCTCCATTGTCAGTTATAATGGATGAAGGTATACCATACCTGCAGATGATATAATTAAGAATAAATAGAGCTACTTGTTTGTCAGTTTCTTTGATGAGCGGAACCACTTCTACCCACTTAGTGAAGTACTTAGTGGCAGTGATAATAAATTTGTGTCCATTAGATGATGTAGGATATATTTGGCCAATTAGATCAAATTCCCACTGTTGGAAAGGCCAGTGTGTCACAAAGGGTATGAGATCCCTTACTAGAGCGTGTATAAGGTGCCCATGCAGCTGACACTTTTCACAAGTTTTTTGCAAATTTTATAGCTTCTTTCTCCATGTCTGGCTAGTAGTAGCCAACCCTTAGTAGTTTTCATGCTAAAGTTAGACCATTCGAATGGGATCCACAAACACCTTCATGAACCTCAAATAATGTGTGTTGGGACTCCTCTGTTTCTAGACATCTAAGAAAAGTATTATCTAAACCTCACCTGAATAGGTTGTTAGCAATGATGATGTACCATGACACATTTCAAATTAGGTTCCTTTTTTCATTTCGGGAAAGATTAGAATGGACAACTTGGTCATGCACGTAAGAGTAAATGTGGCGATAATGAGATGAGTCATGTCCAATAATAGAACAGACCATCTGGGACTCGGGGGAATCATAGGTAGGATAATGTAACTCTTCCACTAGGAATTCAAAGCGAAAATTAGATTCTTGTAGCTATGGTATAGATGCCAAGGTGGCCATTGCATCCACTGCTTTATTTATTGTTCTGGGGATCTACTAAAATGATACAAAGGCAAAGTATTTCTTGAGATCATCCACCATTCTTTTATAAGGCATCAGTTTCTCATCTCTTGTTTGATATAGATCATTGATTTGGTTGATAATGAGTTTAGAATCTCTATAGATGTGTAATTCAACAATCTTCCACTCGATGGCAAGCTTGATCCCATTTACCAAAGCTTCATATTTTGCAATGTTGTTTGTACAAAGGAAGAGAATCTTGTAAGCTTTCGGAATTGAATATTTTTGAGGAGTAATAAAAAGTATTCTGACACCAGAACCATGTTGAGTGAAAGACCCATCAAAGAACATCTTTCATGATTGTTCAATAAGATGCATGATTGATTCATCTGGGAATTCTATATGTAGAGGTAGACTGTCTTCAAGTGGAGCATCAGCAAGTTGGTCTGCAATAACCTATCTTTTGATGGCTTTATGATCCACATATTCGATATCAAATTCTGTAAGAACCATGACCCATTTAGCCAGTCTTCCTATAGGCATTGCTTTACTAAGAAGATATTTGAGTGGATCAATCTTAGCTACTAGCTTAATAGAGTGTGCCAACATATACTGCCTTAATTTTTGTGATGCAAAGACTAATGCTAATCATGTTTTCTCTACTATAGTGTATTTCATTTCATATGACACCAATGTTCTGCTGATGTAATAAATAGCTCATTCCTTTTTATTGTCATCCTGTTGTGCCAGAAGTGCCCCCAGTGAAGTATCTGTAGCTAATATGTATAGGATCAGTGGCTTACCTTGAATCGGTGGCATTAATATGGGTGGATTAGAAAGATATTCTTTGATTTTTTGTAAATGTTGTTCACAATCTTTATCCCAGTTGTATTGAATCCCTTTCCTTAATACCTTTGTAAAGGGTTGAGCTTTGTTGGCTAGCTGAGATATAAAATGCCTTATTGATTGAAGACGGCCCTGTAAACTTCTCATTTCACTTATATTCTTGGGTGGAGGCATTTCCATTATAGCTTGGAACTTTTCAGGGTCAACCTTAATTCCTTTTTTTGAAATTATGTAACCAAGCAATTTTCCTAATGTTACCCCAAATGCACACTTTTTAGGATTTAACCAGAGCTTGAATCTTTCCATTCTATCTAGTATGAGGCCTAACTCTTGAATATGCGTAGATCTCTTCATAGTCTTTACCAGAGTGTCATCAACATAATCTTCCATGTTTTTATGCATCATATCGTGGAAGATAGTGGTTACTGCTCTATGGTAAGTTGCTCCTGCGTTCTTTAGACCAAATGGCATAACATTCTAGCAGAAGGTTCCCCATGCACATGCGAAAGCTATCTTTTCTTGATCTTTAGGTGCTATCTTGATCTGATTATAACCAGAGAACCCATTCATTAATGAATACATCTCATATCCAGCAATCATATCTACTATCATGTCAATGTTGGGGAATGTAAAATCATCTTTCGGACATGCTTTGTTGAGATCCCTGAAGTCTGTACAAACTCTAATGGATTTGTCTGCCTTTGATATAGGTACTATGCTTGATATCAATTTTGCGTAGTCTATAGCTTTGATAAATCTAGCTTTTAGCAATTCTCTAGTTCAGCCTTCACTAGCAGTGCCACATGAGGATGCATCTTACAGAATTTTTGCTTGACTGGTTTAACTCTTAGTACAATAGAGATATGATGCATGATGAGATCAGGATCTAGTCCTGACATATATGAGTATATCCATGCAAAGTTGATCTTCTTTTCTAAAAAAAGGTTGCTGAAATCTTTTTAACTCTTCTGCTGATAGTGATTGAGCTAAATGAATGATGTGTGGTGTCTCTTGACTCCCAATATTCACTGGCTGAGTTGGCTCAATCAATATGGAAGATCTCTCTATAGATCAGAAAATTGGGAAAACATCAAAATAGATAGCAATTAGGACAATCACAAAACCTAAACTGCAATGAAAGTAATCCTAATCCAATCAATGAAAACATAAAGACAAGATATTCAAATTGCATGAAATCAAAGCAAACCAATGTAGATATCTCCTTCATGTGGCTCCATTGTTCTTCTTTCACCTTCAAATTTGATGTTGATCTCACCTACAAGTGCAAAATGCAAGTAGAAAGCAAGTTGAGAGATGAAATTTGCAACATAAGGCTACTCTGAAATGTGATTGATTCTAAAAATGTGATTGATTCCTCTTTTCATTGAAGAAAATCATCCAATTTATAGACAAATTGGGGAGAGGACAAGATTAACATGAAATTGATATTAGAGGCAATTAATTTCAAAAATGGCGAAATTGAGTTGAAGAAAGAAGGTTATGACACCTTCTATGTCATGAATTATGACATATTGCCAATGCAAAGGTTAGAAGACTAAAAGCCTATGACATCTTGCTATGCCAATGGTACGACGCATGAGAAATTCATGCTTCTGCCAAAGCACAAAAATAGGGAGAGACTAGAGAGGAATTGATTAGGTAGAAATTGAATTTAGCAAATTAGAAAATGAGGTGGAAATTAGGAATTAGGAAAATTAGAAATGATGAAATAGAAATTAGGTGAATTAATTAATAGGTTTTCATCCATTAATTAACTCATGAAAGAGACCTAGGACTAAATAAATAAATTTATTTAACCCACAATAAGAAGAAAAGGATTAAATGAACTAATCATAAAACCCTAGAAATAAGAGGACAAGGAAATAGGTTAAGACAACAAGAAATTAATGTAGGTTTGATCATGATTCTGATTGACAAAGGACCAATGTAGATAAATGATTGAGATTAGTTGACAAAAATCAATGACAAATTGACCAAGATTGACAAGGAGGCCAAATTGATAGGTGCCAATTGATGAGGAACAATGACTAATCGATCCAAATTGACATGATTGAAAAGGACAAGGATCGATGACGAATCGATCGCAAAATGACAAGATTGACAAGGACAAAGATCAATGGTGAATCGATCGCAAAATGACAAGGCTGACAAGGACAAGGATTGATGATGAATCGATTGCAAAATGACAAGGCTGAGAAGAGGGAAAAACCCTAATTCTACCATCGATTAGGATTGACAATGTCCAAAATGATGATAAATAAGCACGCACATTGATACGACAGGAGAAGATCGACCAAAATCATGATTGAAGATTTCTATTAACAAGACCTAATTCAAAAGCAATAAAAATGAGGAATGTAGAAGAAGGACTCGATGCTTGCAAATGATAAAGACCAAGTGTGTAACATAGAAGAAATGTTAATGTGATGCAAGAACACTAAAATAAGGCAATGCGTACATGTTAAAGTATGACTCTGCAAACGTTGACCATTTTTAGATGTCTACATTTTGCCCCTCTTTGAGACAATGAGATTCTAAGCATTGTTTCGAAGAACAATAATGAAAATGCCCCAGACAATAACAATGGCATATACATGCCCCCTCAAGGAATTGGCCGGAAAAATCCAGAAAAGAGGCCAATTAGTCGATAAGAATAATAGAAAATGATAGGTTCGAACAGATCAAGAATTGAAGGTCGGATGCACAAATGACAAGTAGTAGAAGGGGCAAAAGACCACAACCAGCATAAGATGGAGAGCATGCACGTCCATCTAGGCACTGACAAAGATCTATAAATGAGACAAGGATAAGGAAAAGAGCTCATTTGCACTAGCCAAAGTGGAGGAATTGTTTCTCAAGAAAAAGAACCCTTGCAGAGAGATGGTGAACATTCCAATGGCAGATCACCTTGGGGAACATGTACGCACCTACAGATGACTGGATGACATGGGAGCAGCGGTATGTAGCTCAAAAACCCATATTGTCAATTTCATGAATTTTGCTTGATTGTGGGACATTGCGGGGCCCACAAGGAAGAAAAAAATGGATACCTGCGCCTGTGTGGGCACATTCTGCGCCTATGTATAGATGTTCTATGCCTGTTTAGGGTACACAGGTGCAACTTGATGCTGCATAGGCGCAGGACAAGGCACACAAGCGCAATTGTGCACTGAGAACACTAATTTGACCGAAAATAGCACGCGGATGATCCCGAAAAGAGGTATAAGGGTAGGATAGGTCAAAATAGATAAGAAAAACCCTAATTGGGGCATGAAACAAAGAAATGCAGCCCTTAGGAGAAAATCCTAAAACTGACAAAGTGTGCCCCAATTATGATGCAGAGTTGACAGTATCCATTGATTAAACAGGAAAACAGACCCGACTGCTTCATGTTGCGACATAGACTCAGGAGCATGGACAGAGATACATTAGCAGGACTTGGATTATACTATATTACATACATGCCCGAGATTAGGGCAAACACAAGACTTCTCACCACATTGGCAAAGTGATGGCATTCAAAGACTTCTTCTTTACATCTTCCGACTAGAGAGGTGACAGTGACACTAGAGGACGTGTGGTGTATCCTCCGCATTTTGATTCATGGGGAGATGGTGGTGTATGACCCAATGATAGGGAGAGACTCTTTGTGTAGATTATTCAAGTGTGACATAGATGACCTTGACATCATAGAGAGGGAGATCCATTGGGAGACCATGGTAGTAGAGTATGATGAGCAATATGTGGTGATTGTAGTGGTTATAGCATGCCTATTAGCAGGTGACAGACGAGGACATGGATTCCCTATTGGATGGGGAAGAGTGCTAGAGCGGATGGCGACAGAGGGGACTGTATACACATGGGGACCATGTGTGCTGGCCATGCTATATTTTCAATTGCATCAGATAGCATATCAGAGGGTATAGACATTGAGTTGTGGGGTCACACTTTTACAAGTATGGGCATTTGAGCACATAGCCATATGTCAGCCGATTGCAGAGAGACAGGTAGTACCATAGTGACCATATGTATACTGCTATGGGGGAATGCTGAGATAGGGTCCATTTGGATACATATTGTATTGGTGACATGAGCTAGACAGGTTGAGAGATTTCACATGGAGACCATATCATGATTGCCTTGGATGGTCAGATGATGGCGATGAGCTACCAAATTGCAGATAGGAGAGATACCTGATTGGATGACCAGTGAATCATCAGAGAGTGATTGAGATGTATCTTCTAGAGAGAGTTAGGCGATAGTTTGGAGAGAGGGAGGATGTACCGATGGGGACTGCACACTTTGCCCGATCTCACAGAGAGACGAGTCAGTGGGGGAGGATGATCCAGCCACACATAGCATATGTCAACTTCACACAACTACAATGGAGACAATGGGATTGGAGATTAGATGTTGTAGATGCCAGGACAACAGAGGAGTATGACCGATGGTTTGCATGATGGCGGCCAGTGCCATTGACAGATCCTAATATTCCAGTACCTAAGAGACAGGATGACTTCCCACTCACTGGAGAGGAGGAGAGAGATGATGAGGATGGAGATGAGGAGGAGGGAGATGAGGAGGATGAGGGGGATGAGGAGAGAGATGATGAGGATGAGGGGGATGATGAGGATGAGGAGGATGAGGATGAGGGGGATGAGGAGGAGGCTGAGGAGGATGATGGGGATGAGGAGAGTCCTAGGTGTATGCAGAGAGATGAGCCAGATCTAGCAGATCATGAGTCATTGTAGGATATACCCATAGGGCAGGAGACAGCTAGCATAGAGGAGATGGGGATATGTAGGGCCACCATAGTGAGTCAGCATGATTACATTGCTACATTAGAAAGATAGAATGCTATCTTGTAGATAGAGTAGGATCAGTTCAGAGAAGAGATAGCCAGACTGATAGTGGCTCAAGATACAGTGATAGCCCAGGCACAGCAAGAGAGCAGAGAGTGACCAAGTATGTTGGGTCGATTAGGGATGCTAGTGCACGTGAGATGGCATAGATGTTATTAGAGGCAGGAGATGAGATATGCCATTTGAGGACTCTATATGAGAGTGCAGTTCCACCAGAGCAGAGAGCAGTGTCATATCAGTCATGATCGAGGACAGAGAGCAGGCCACACTCTCGGAGGTTAGTGAGCAGTATGGGGGTAAGTGGACCTAGGAGACCACCATAGCCAGGACCAGGGATAGGAGGGGCTTCATCCTTGAAACACAGTAGGGATGAGGAGGATAGAGGGAGCACCCAATGACAGAGGTATGTGCTCCTTATGATAGAGACATATATAGTTTGACATTATGTACTCAGCCTGCGGGTCATACTTAGGACAAACAGTCCAATTTTGTACTCCGATATTGTTTTGATATATGATATGATATGCAGCTATATGATGGGATGTGATGTGTTATGGCTTATGTTTACGTTTCATGTATGGATGTCTTATGCACTATCTATGTACTATCTTTGGAACATGTATGATTGTTGTTTATGTTTTTAGATACATTTATGAAAATGGATAAAATGCTTTTGTATAGAATTGATATAATGCAAATGTACTAATCAATGAATGCAGGATGCAGCTTATGTTTTTGGAGATCGGAGAACTAGACCGAATGGACTACCTAGACTAATGGAAGAAATGTTAGTAAGAAGAAATGGGACAGAGGACAGTTAGAGATGAAGGAAAAACTTGCTTTCACAAATGCACATAAGTAGGTGAGAACCTTTATTTAATGTAGCAAAGTGGATGCAGAGCATCATGGCATTGAAGGCCAGAGCTGGAATGCAACCCCTTTTGCAAAAGACAAACACATCCCACACAAGGAATGAGTGAAGCATCCTAGGGTGCATACATCAAGGGTTGAGGTATGTGCGGCGTTCACAAAATGAATGTACTTATCATAGACACCTAATGATATACTTGCCCTAGTTTGTGACAAACATTCCACAAAGAGCAAACACAACAAAAAACAAAAGGGACCATGAACCATCCCAGTCACTCTATATCACTCAGTGACATCCTCGAGCAACATAGGAACATGACCAAAGCCAAAGATAAATCAGTAAAAAGATAAGATGCACAAATTCAACAAAGTCAAACAAACAGTCTGATCGTCATTGTCAAAAGTGGAAAACAAGAATGATCATGCTGTCTGGTTTCAGGGAATGCGGTACCCCATCTAAGACAGGACACAGTCTGGTTTCAAGTATACCACACCCTATATAAGACCCATGATAATGTTGACAAGGACCAATGGTAATGTTGATGTTGATTGATTGACATGACAATTTTGATTAGTTTGAATGCCTGGTTAGATTGAAAAGTTCATCTATTAATGCATGATTTCATTAAAGCACAATGTTTGATTGATTGTCGTTGGATGTATGCTCAGTGATCTATCTATGCACAAAGGGAACCATTTATTGACAAAATGAAAAATGCCAAAGAAATTGTTTTTGGATTTTGATGTTTTTCACTTTGTAGGAATTTCGAGTTTTGACAATTTTTTTGTTCATTTTTTCAGGACTTTATTTGACTTTTTAGGGATTTTTTCAGGACATTATTTGATTTTTAGGGATTTTTTTAGGACATTATTTGACTTTGAGGGATTTTTTTAGGACATTTTAGATTAGAAAGCTCCAGTCTGCACTCCCATAATTGATCATGACAAAGGCGCGCACCCAATGAAAATTTGACAGACATATACAGCGACCAGGACCAAAACATATGCACAAGGATTGGAAATCTAAGTATGGAAGATAATGATGTTGACCAATCATAGGCCTGGAACAAAACATTAGGTCAATGAAAGGATAATCGTAATAAACCTGTGGGGAGACAGTACAACTAGGAGTCATGATAGATAGCAGAGCAATAGTCTTTTACACATGGTGCCTGTTTGCCATGTTTTCACCATGGTACTTTCCCAAAGCGCCTGTTTGCCAGGTTTTTACTAGAGGGCGAATAATTTTTCTTTACTTATGTTCTTTTCAATTTTTCACTTTTTTTTTTTTATTATTTTTGATTTTTTTGTATTTTTGAGTTTTTAATTTTTTGTATTTTTTTAGGATCATATTTGAAGAACTGCTAATAGAAAACTATGTCCAGTACTTTCAAAGGTGCGTGCTATTTATAGGATCAGACAGAGGTTCACCATCTGGGGTTACAAGCAGATATGCCCTGGGGCCATAAGCTACAGTAACTATGAAAGGTCCAACCCAATTAGGCTCAAACTTTCCTTTGATGATGTCAGTATATTAAGTATTCTTTGAGTTCGCCTTGAGGACCAAATCTCCCACTTCGAAGTGTCAGCCTTTGCTTGAAGATGTCACTAAGTGATTTAGAGTGACCTAATTTCAGGTTGGGTATCCTCAGGTGTTGTTTCATCATTAGAGTCACGCCCCTTTCCACACATGGTCACTTTGGTAGACAAGAGTCCAATTCACAATGGTACAAAACCTAATCCTAAAGTTGGATGTCGCATCTTGGCAATAATAGGCTCTAGTCTTCCTTTCTTGTCAGGGCCCAAACCACTGTAGCCATCATATCCCTTTTTCTGTAGTATAGTAAACCCTTTTCCATACCACTCCACTGGTAACTTGATAGGTGGTGTATCAGTTGGATCCTTATAAAGCCAATCTATGACATCATCATCCAAAGTTTCCTTGTCAAGTTCACCCCATCTCATAAATGTAGTGGGGGGTTGATATTGAATGACTATCTTAGGTTCCTTTTGCAACAAATGTGGTTTGCCATGTGATTTTGGAGATATTGGTAAATTCCCAATAAGGAATGTTTGAGCCATTGAATACTCTCCGCATCCTTGGTCCTGTATCTTCAATTTTCCTTTGACAGCATCTAACAACTCATTAGAATCCACATAAGTATGTGACTGGGCCTCTCTATTGACTGGGACTTGTTGCTACGGGGAATCCTTTAGATTAGAACAAAATTGAAATGGATTACGATCTCTTGGAATTGTTATCTCAGTCCCATTGTAAGGATATTTTAAACACTGATGATAAGTAGATGGAACTGCTTTCATTGCGTGGATCCATGGACAACCAAGAATCATATTGTAAGGGAGATCGAGGTCTAGGACCTGCAGGAAAGTGTTTTCTATCACTGGACCAACTCTGATAGGCAATGAAATTACCCCTTTAGATGGGCGCTTAGCATCATCATATGCTTTGATTGTTATTCTTCTGGAAGAATCAATGTCATTTTCTGTATAACCAAGACCAATGACCACTCTCAATGTACAAATGTTAAGACCTGCTCCACCATCTATCAAGACTCGTCAGATCTTGTAATTATGGAAAAAGACATCAAGATGTAAAGGATCATTATGAGGGAGCTTATCAGGAGAAATATCATTATCAGAAAAGGCAACGTGTTGGGAAACAGCTAGATGTCCAATACGGGCTTGAAACTGGTCAACATCAATATTTGTCGGGATAGTGGACTCAGTTAAAGCTTTATCTAGGAGTGCGTGATGCATAGGGGACATTTTCAACAACTCAAGAATTGATATTTGTGCAGGTGTCTTTCCCAGATGATCTAGGAGATTATACTGACTCGCAGGAGTTGATTTGGGAGGAATTGCAGGAGCTCCTTTTAGGACTATTTTGGATCGATGAGTGGTGATTGTGCAAGAACGATCTTGTCCCTTTATTCTTATGGTGGAAACATACTCATTTGATGCTTGAAAACAATTGATAACATTGTTATAACCAGTTTTTGCATAATTAAGATTTGTTGTTTGGGTAGAGTTTGAAGAAGACGCTTTACCCTTGTCATGATCAAGTAAAGGAGTTTTGAAAATTGTATGATCAGTGTTAGAGGTCGCATTGGGTGGGTCTACCTCAATTACTCCTTGATCTAACAAGTCTTGAATCATATGTTTCAATTGAAAACACGATGCAGTTTTATGTCCTTTTGACCGATGGTATTCACAATATGCATTATCATTCCACCAATGCAGTTTTACCAATGGTTCTTCCTTAACATCTGGTAATTTGATAAAATTTGCTTGTATCAATTGTTTCATTACTGACTCAATGGGCTCTCCCAATGGCGTAAACACCTCAACAAGAACCTCAACACATCCAAATGAAGAAAATGTGCAACAAGAACCTCAACACACCTTGATGAGTAAACATGCTTGAAAAACGCTGATAGTGACTATTCCACAAAAGTCACCATTCGAAACAATAAACAATCCATTATTTAATACAACACCTTTAGCACAAGATCAAATGGTGGCCACACAAATGTTGACAACTGACCCTCAACAAGAAATGATTCCTCAAATGATTGCCAATGGATCAAAATCTAAGATGCAAGAAAGCTTTATGACTGGAATGCCTGATCTTCCTAATATTCAAAACAATCCTACAATGCAACAAAGTTTCTATGTCCCATCAAGTTCAACATGTTTGGCAAATACTCAAGTACCCATTATACAAAATATTGTGATAGAACCTTCGATAGTGGCAACACAAAGAGCCACAGATAGTGGTGTGCACCAACAACAATTGTTGCAACAATTGAGGAATGCACAAAAGGCACAATCGAATGCGCAAACAAGCAATGCACAACAACAGTAATATCGCATTCAACAACACGTTACAGTGTCTTCTACACCATTACAAGTTAATTCAAACTTGCAACCACCACAATGGATTGGACAAACATCATAGCAAGTCAATGCAAGTGCCATCCCCCATCTCAAGGAGAAACTACAGAAACCTCCCAAACAAAGTTTTTTGCAAATGATGGGATTTACATCAGGACAACAATAGTTGACACAAAGTCAGCAAATTCCAATTCGTCAGCATCAACAACAACATGTGCCTCAATATGAGATAGGCAAAACAAGTTATCATACATCACAACCACAACTGATGTCCATGCAATATCAACAACACCCTCAACTACAATATCAACCTAGGCTAAAAATGATGATCCCACCACAAGAAGCATAGCAAAAGGGTTAATATCAAGACATGGCACAACCATAGCAACAAGAGCTGTATCAAGACCTTTATATGCTAGAGACACCAAAGACAACAATTTTAGAGCATCAATAGCCAATAGAGAGCAGGATGTATCGACAAAGAGTACACCCAAGAGTGAATGATGAACTCCCAAAATCTTCATTACCTGACACATTTGCACAACAGATTGAGAAATTGCAATGACAAGTCGACGCATTGGAAACCAAAGGGACAAAGAAATTATACATAGATCAAGATTTGTGTCCTAGTCCATTTGACAAGAGCTTGTACATGCCTCCCTTTCCTAAGCATTTTGAGGCACCTAATTTTGAGAAATATAAAGGGAATGACAATCCAATAGACCATATTCAAGCATGAACCATCTCGGTCACTCTAAGTCACTCAGTGACACCCTCGAGCAACATAGGAACATGATCAAAGCCAAAGATAAATCAGTAAAAAGATAAGACGCACAAATTCAAGCAAGTCAAACAAACAGTTTGATTGTCATTGTCAAAAGTGGAAAACAAGAATGATCATGCTGTCTGGTTTCAGGGAATGCGGTACCCCGTCTAAGATAGGACACAGTCTAGTTTCGAGTATACCACACCCTGTATAAGACCCATGATAATGTTGATGTTGATTGATTGACATGACAATTTTGGTCAGTTTGAATGCCTGGTTTGGTTGAAAAGTTCATCTATTAATGCATGATTTCATTAAAGCACAATGTTTGATTGATTGTCATTAGATGTATGCTCAACGATCTGTCTATGGACAAAGGGAACCATTTATTGACAAAATGCAAAATGCCAAAGAAATTGTTTTTGGATTTTTTTGTTTTTCACTTTGTAGGAATTTCGAGTTTTGACAATTTTTTTGTTCATTTTTTCAGGACTTTATTTGACTTTTTAGGGATTTTTTTAGGACATTATTTGATTTTTAGGCATTTTTTCAGGACATTATTTGATTTTGAGGGATTTTTTCAGGACATTTTAGATTAGAAAGCTCCAGTCCGCATGCAAGAATAACTCTAGTAATTGATCATGACAAAGGCGCGCACCCAATGAAAATTTGACAGACATATATAGTGACCAGGACCAAAACATATGCACAAGGATTGGAAATCTAAGTATGGAAGACAATGATGTTGACCAATCATAGGCCTGGAACAGAACATTGGGTCAGGGCAAGGATAATCATGATAAACCTATGGGGAGATAGTACAGCTAGGAGTCATGATAGATAGCGGAGCAATAGTCTTTTACACATGGTGCCTATTTGCCAGGTTTCCACCATGGTACTTGCCCAAAGTGCCTATTTGCCAGGTTTTCACTAGAGGGCGAATTATTTTTCTTTATTTATGTTCTTTTCAATTTTTCACTTGTTTTTTTTTATTATTTTTTATTTTTTGTATTTTTGAGTTTTTGATTTTTTTGTATTTTTTAAGGATCATATTTGAAGAACTGCTGACAGAAAACTATGTCCAGTACTTTTGAAGGTGCATACTATTTATAGGATCAGACAGAGGTTCACCATCTGGGGTTACAAGCTGATATGCCCCTAAGCCATAGGCTGCTGTAACTATGAAAGGTCCAACCCAATTAGGCTCAAACTTTCCTTTGATAATGTCAGTAGATTGTGTATTCTTCGGGTTCACCTTGAGGACCAAATCTCCCACTTCGAAGTGTCACCCTTTGACCTTCTTATTATAAGAGCAACAAAGATGATTTTGATATGCTTGCAAATGTGTCAGGGTTGTCTGACGTTTCTCATCTACCATCTCAAGCTGATGCAACCTAGAGATTCTGTGCGTCTCATCATCAATCAAGTGTTGGAGGGAAACACGCAAAGAAGGAATTTCCACTTTTAAGGGTAGAATGGCTTCTGCACCATACACCAAGGAATAAGGTGTTGCGCCAGTAGGGGTGCGGATGGAAGTGTGATAAGCCCATAGTGTTGGATTCAATTGTACATGCCAATCTCGTCCAGCATTATTGACAACCCTTTTCAGGAACTTAATGATGGTTTTATTGGATGCTTCCACTTGACCATTACTTTGTGGATAGTAAGGAGAAGAGAAATGGTGTTGGGTGCGAAACTTTTCACAAAGTTCCTTGACATCTTTATTTTTGAATGGATGACCATTATCTGTGACTATTGCAAGAGGAACCCCATATCTGCATATGATATAATTCAGTAGAAACTTAAAAATTTTAATAACAGTGATATAGGTCATGGGGATAGCCTCGATCCATTTTGTAAAGTATTCTATGGCTGTGATGATGAATTTGTGTCTGTTTGTAGATGTTGGGTGAATCTTGCCAATAAGATCCAATCCCCATTGAGAAAAGGGCCACGAAGATATGACAGAGTGAAGTTCTTGGGCTGGCGCCTGAATGTAATTTCTGCGTATTTGAATTTTTTGGGGTCTACTTCGATGCCTCTATGAGAAACAATGTAGCCTAATAATTTACCAACTATGACACCAAAGACACATTTCTTTGGGTTGAGTCTGAGCTTGTAGGTTTCCATTTGATCAAATATTGGGCCAAGGATGGCTAGATGACTATCTCTTGTGATAGATTTGCATAATAGGTCATCAACATAGTCTTCCATCAAAGTATGCATAAAATCATGGACAATTGTCAACATAGCTCTTTGATATGTTGTGCTAGCATTTTTAAGGCCAAAAGGCATCACATTCCAGTAGTAGGTACCCCAAGCACATGTGAATGCAGTCTTATGTTGATCTTCAGAAGCAATGCAAATTTGATTATATCCGAAAAAACCATCCATCAGTGATAGCATCTCATATCTAGCAGTCATGTCAACTATGATGTCTATATTCGGCAGTGGAAAGATATCTTTAGGGCATGCTTTATTGAGATCCCTAAAATCCATACAGATTTTTATGCCCCTAGTTACTTTGCTAACTAGTACCAAATTTGAAATCCAATCTGCATAATCAATTGGTCTGATAAAGCCCACATCTAATAATTTTTTGAGTTCTACTTTGACTAAGAGAGCCACCCGAGGATGCATCTTTCTGAGTTTTTGTTTGATGGGATTGGCATCTGATTTTAATGGCAAGTGATGAAGGACTAATTCTGGATCAAGGCCAGGCATATCTGCATAAGACCATGCAAAACTGATCTTCTTCTCAAGAAAGAAATTGACAAAATCTATCTTTTCTTGTTTTGATAGAGAAGCAGTGAAATGAATGACCTTAGGGTTATCAGGTGTACCCAAATTTATCTCTTCAACTTTCACCTACAGGTACATCTTGTATTTTTACTTTTTCATGGTCAGAGAATGCCTTACGGTTTTCACTCAAAGACCCATTCTTTTGATTTTTTAGTTTTTCTTTTTCTTTTTTATGACTAGAAGATGGAGTTGACTCCCCAAAATATGTTGTGGAATCTAAATCAATAGCAAACCCTGCCTTATGATCACCTCGTGGTATGCCTTCCCATAGTCCAAGGAATTCTGCAATTGCTTCATTATTTTGAAAACAATCCAATATGAGTGGTTCTTGTTGGTCATGTTGGATAAGCTATGGATAGACAAGGGGTATGTCATCATTGGTTTCAAGGAGAGTTAGGGCCGAGATGGTAAGGATTAGAATGTCCGTGGTATCGATGTCTGAACTGGGCATATTTGATTCAGAGCTTGGGTCCCAGAATGACTCTATCCAAGCATTAGGACACATTTTGGGAGGGGAAATTATTTCATGTTTCTCTTCCATGGGCAAATCATCAGGGTCAAGCAAAACATTTCAAGGGCATAGGAGCTAGATTAAAAGGAGCTCCACTCCCATTCATTGGAATCAGTTTTAGGTTGGGTATCCTCAGGTGTTGTTTCATCATCAGAGTCACGCCCCTTTCCACATGTGGTCACTTTGGTAGATGAGGGTCCAATTCGCAATGGTACAAAACCTAATCCTAAAGTTGGATGTCGCATCTTGGGAATAATAGGTTCTAGTCTTCCTTTCTTGTTAGGGCCCAAACCACTATAGCCATCATATCCCTTTTTCTGTGGTATATTAAACCCTTTGCCATACTGCTCCACTAGCAACTTGACAGGTGGTGTATTAGTTGGATCCTTATAAAGCCAATCCATGACATCATCATCCAAATTTTCCTTGTCAAGTTCAAACCATCTCGTAATTGTAGTGGGGGGCTGATATTGAATGACTATCTTAGGTTCCTTTTGCAACAAATGTGGTTTGCCATGTGATTTTGGAGATATTGGTCAATTCCCAATAAGGAATGTTTGAGCCATTGAATACTCTCCGCATCCTTGGTCCTGTATCTTCAATTTTCCTTTGACAGCATCTAACAACTCATTAGGATCCTTAAGGACCAAATCTCCCACTTCAAAGTGTCACCCTTTGACCTTCTTATTATATGAGTGACGGAGATGGTTTTGATATGCTTGTAAATGTGTCAGGGTTGTCTGACATTTCTCATCTTACATCTCAAGCTGATGCAACCTAGAGACTCTATGCGTCTCATCATCAATCAAGTGTTGGAGGGAAACACGCAAAGAAAGAATTTCCACTTCTAAGGGTGGAATGGCTTTTGCACCGTACAGCAAGGAATAAGGTGTTGTGCCAATAGGGGTGCAGATGGAAGTGCGATAAGCCCATAGTGCTGGATTCATCTGTACATGCCAATCTTGACTAACGTTATTGACAACCCTTTTAAGGATCTTAATTATGGTTTTATTGGATGCTTTGGCTTGACCTTTACTTTGTGGATAGTAAGGACTAGAGAAATGGTGTTGGATGCGAAGCTTTTCATAGAGTTCCTTGACATCTTTATTTTTGAATGGACGGCCATTATCTGTGACTATTGCAAGACGAACCCCATATCTGCATATGATATAATTCAGTAGAATCTTTAAAATTGAACACCAGTGTTATAAGTCATGGGGATAGACTCGATCCATTTTGTAAAGTATTATGTGGCCGTGATGATGAATTTGTGTCCATTTGCAGATGTTGGGTGAATCTTGCCAATAAGATCCAATCCCCATTGAGAAAAGGGCCACGGAGATATGACAGAGTGAAGTTCTTGGGCTGGTGCCTGAATGTAATTTTCGTGTATTTGACATTTGTAGCATTTCTTGACAAAATCATGAGCATCCTTTTCCATAGTGGGCCAATAATATCCAGCATGAACTAACTTTTTAGCTAGACTCAGACCATTGAAATGGCCCCCACATATACCATCATGAACATTGCATAAAGCCGTTTGTGCTTTGTCAGAATCCAAACACCTAAGGAGGGTGTGGTCAAAGGAACCACAGTAAAGAGTGTCAGCGATAATGAGATATTTGACGGTTTAGCATATGAAGGCTCGGCGTTGATTAGAGGAAAGGTTAGGTTGTAAGGTTTGGGAGTTCAAATATCGATAGATATCATTGTACCATGAGGAATTAGGACCAACAAGAACACACATCACATCTGCTATCAAAATTTCAAAAGAAGGGACAAGCAATTATTTGACCAAGAATTCACATTTGTCCATATTATGGGGCATATTTAACATGGAAGCAATAGTTACAATAGCATCTACTGACTTGTTTTGTATTCTTGGAACTTGACTGAAATGGATATCAGTAAATTTTGACTTGAAGAAATCCACCATATGCTTGTAGGGAAGAAGCTTTTCATCCTTCGTTTCATAGTCATCATTCACTTGATGGATGACTAACTGGGAATCTCCATAGACTTGCAAATGTGTAATGTTCCACTGGATTGCTACTCGGAGTCCTGTGACCAAAGCCTCATATTCTGCAATATTATTGGTGCAACCAAAAGTGATTCTATAGGATTTAGGAATAGCATCACCTTGAGGGGTGACAAACAATATACTTGTTCCCGAGTGAAATTTGGTATGGGATCCATCAAAATATAATTTCCATTCATTAGAAGATGTGACAGCAAAGACTGATTCATCTAGAAAATCAGTCAACATTGGATGATCATCATGAATAGGTGCATCTGGAAGTTGATCCCCTATGATTTGTCCTTTTATTGCCTTTCTGTCAATGTACTCAATATCAAAATCACTTAGGCTCATAACCCACTTTGCCAGGCGACCTGTCAAAGCTGCCCTACTAAGCAAGTATTTAAAGGGATCAATTTTTGCAACTAGCAATGTCTGATGATTTAACATATAGTGTCGAAGCTTCTGTGTTGCAAATTCCTCTGCTAAACATGCCCGTTCAATAGTTGAATAATTCAGCTCATAGCCTACTAGTGTCCGACTGAGATAATAAATAGCCTGCTCTTTGCCTTTCTCATCCTGTTGGGCCAAGAGAACTCCGAGTGTTGTTTCAGTTGCAGAGATATACAATATGAATGGCTTCCCTGCTATAGGAGGCATTAGAATAGGTGGCGACATCAGATAATCCTTGAGAGTTACAAATGTTGATTGACATTGCTCAATCAATTTAAAAGTGACACCTTTATGCAATAAATGTTGGAAGGGGTGACATTTGTCTGCCAATTGAGCTATAAACCAGTGGATTGACTGTAGCTTCCCTTGCAGACTTCTTAGTTGATGGAGATTGGAAGGAGGAGGCATATCCATTATTGCTTTAACTTTTTCGAGGTCTACTTCGATGCCTCTATGAGAAACAATGTACCCTAATAATTTGCCGGTTGTGACACCAAAGACACATTTCTTTGGGTTGAGTCTGAGCTTGTAGGTTTCCATTCGATCAAAAATTGGGCCAAGGATGGCTAGATGACTATCTCTTGTTACAGATTTGCATAATAGGTCATCAACATAGTCTTCCATAAAAGTATGCATAAAATCATGGAAAATTGTCGTCATAGCTCTTTGATATGTTGCGCTAGCATTTTTAAGACCAAAAGGCATCACATTCCAGCAGTAGGTACCCCAAGCACATGTGAACGCAGTCTTATGTTGATCTTCAGGAGCAATGTGAATTTGATTATATCCAGAAAAACCATCCATCAATGATAGCATCTCATATCCGGCAGTCATGTCAACTATGATGTCTATATTCGGCAATGGAAAGTCATCTTTAGGGCATGCTTTATTGAGATCCCTAAAATCCATACAGATTCTTATGCCCCCAATTACTTTGCTAACTGATACCAAATTTGAAATCCAATCTGCATAATCAATTGGTCTGATAAAGCCCACATCTAATAATTTTTTAGTTCTACTTTGACTAAGAGAGCCACCCGGGGATGCATCTTTCTGAGTTTTTGTTTGATGGGCTTGGCATCTGATTTTAATGGCAAGTGATGAAGGACTAATTCTGGAATAAGGCCGGGCATATCTACATAAGACCATGCAAAACTGATCTTCTTCTCAAGAAAGAAATTGACAAAATCTGTCTTTTCTTGTTTTGATAGAGAAGCAGCAAAATGAATGACCTTAGGGTTGTTAGGTGCACCCAAATTTATCTCTTTAGTCATTTCCACAAGAAATGTTGATTTATCCTGACTTGACGAGGGTATGTCCAATCTTCCAACTTTGGGCCCAGAGAGGTTTTCACCTACAGGTACATCTTGTATTTTTACTTTTCATGGTTAGAGAGTGTCTTATTGTTTTCACTCAAAGACCCATTCTTTTGATTTTTTAGTTTTGCTTTTTCTTTTTTATGACTAGAAGATGGAGTTGACTCTCCAAAATATGTGGTGGAATCTAAATCAATAGCACACCTTGCCTTATGATCGGGCCATGGTATGCCTTCCCGTAGTCCAAGGAATTCTGCAATTGCTTCATCATTTTGAAAACAATCCAATTTGAGTGGTTCTTGTTGGTCATGTTGGATAAGCTATGGATAGACAAGGGGTATGCCATCATTGGTTTCAAGGAGAGTTAGGGCCGAGATGGTAAGGATAAGAATGTCCGTGGTATCGCTGTTTGAACTACGCATATTTGATTCAGAGCTTGGGTCTCAGAATGACTCTATCCAAGCATTAGGACATATTTTGGGAGGGGAAGTTATTTCATGTTTGTCTTCCATGGGCAAATCATCAGGGTCAAGGAAAACATTTTCAAGGGCATAGGAGCTAGAAGAAAAGGAACTCCACTCCCATTCATTGGAATCAGCTTTAGGTTGGGTATCCATAGGTGTTGTTTCATCATCAGAGTCACACCCCTTTCCACATGTGGTCACTTTGGTAGATGAGGGTCCAATTTGCAATGGTACAAAACCTAATCCTAAAGTTGGATGTCGCATCTTGGGAATAATAGGTTCTAGTCTTCCTTTCTTGTCAGGGGCCAAACCACTGCAACCATCATATCCCTTTTTCTGTAGTATAGTAAACCCTTTGCCATACCGCTCCACTGGCAACTTGATAGGTGGTGTATCAGTTGGATGCTTATAAAGCCAATCTATGACATTATCATCCAAAGTTTCCTTGTCAAGTTCACCCCATCTCGTAAATGTAGTGGGGGGTTGACATTGAATGACTATCTTAGGTTCCTTTTGCAACAAATGTGGTTTGCCATGTGATTTTGGAGATATTGGTCAATTCCCAATAAGGAATGTTTGAGCCATTCAATACTCTCCGTATCCTTGGTCCTGTATCTTCAATTTTCCTTTGACAGCATCTAACAACTCATTAGGATCCTTGAGGACCAAATCTCCCACTTCAAAGTGTCACCCTTTGACCTTCTTATTATAAGAGCAATGGAGATGGTTTTGATATGCTTGCAAATGTGTCAGGGCTATCTGAGGTTTCTCATCTAACATCTCAAGCGAATGCAACCTAGAGACTCTGTGTGTCTCATCATCAATCAAGTGTTGGAGGGAAACACGCAAAGAAGGAAATTCCACTTCTAAGGGTAGAATGTGTTCTGCACCATACAACAAGGAATAAGGTGTTGCACCAATAGGGGTGCGGATGGAAGTGTGATAAGCCCATAGTGTTGGATTCAACTGTACATGCCAATCTCGACCAACATTATTGACAACCCTTTTCAGGATCTTAATGATGGTTTTATTGGATGCTCAGCTTGACCATTCCTTTGTGGATAGTAAGGACTAGAGAAATGGTGTTGGATGCAAAACTGTTCATAGAGTTCCTTGACATCTTTATTTTTGAATGGACGGCCATTATCTGTGACTATTGCATGAGGAACCCCATATCTGCATATGATATAATTCAGTAGAAACTTTAAAATTTGAACACCAGTGATATAGGTCATGGGGATAGCCTCGATCCATTTTGTAAAGTATTTTGTGGCCGTGATGATGAATTTGTGTCCGTTTGTAGATGTCGGGTGAATCTTGCCAATAAGATCCAATCCCCATTGAGAAAAGGGCCACGGAGATATGACAGAGTGAAGTTCTTGGGTTGGTGCCTGAATGTAATTTTCGTGTATTTGACATTTGTAGCATTTCTTGACAAAATCATGAGCATCCTTTTCCATAGTGGGCTTATAATATCCAGCACGAAACAACTTTTTAGCTAGACTCAGACCATTGAAATGGCCCCCACATATACCATCACGAACATCGCGTAAAGCCGTTTGTGCTTCATCAAAATCCAAACACTTGAGGAGGGTGTGGTCAAAGAAATGATAGTAAAGAGTGTCACCAATGATGACATATTTTACGGTTTGGTGTATGAAGGCTCAGCGTTGGTTAGAGCAAAGGTTAGGTTGTAAGGTTTGGGAGTGCAAATATTGATAGATATCATTGTACCATAGGGAATTAGGACCAACAAGAACACACATCACATCTGCTATCAAAATTTCAAAAGAAGGGACAAGAAACTCTTCGACCAAGAATTCACATCTGTCCATATTATGGGGCATATTTAACACGGAAGCAATAGTTGTCGTAGCATCTGCTGACTTGTTTTGTATTCTTGGAACTTGACTGAAATGGATATCAATAAATTTTTTCTTGAAGAAATCCATAGTATGCTTGTAGGGAAGAATCTTTTCATCCTTCCTTTCATAGTCATCATTCACTTGATGGATGACTAACTGGGAATCTCCATAGACTTGCAAATGTGTAATGTTCCATTGGATTGCTACTTGGAGTACTGTGTCAAAGCTTTTGTGTTGCAAATACCACTGCTAAACATGCCCATTTAATAGTTGAATAATTCAGCTCATAGCCTACTAGTGTCTGACTGATATAATAAATAGCCCGTTCTTTGCCTTTCTCATCTTGTTGGCACAAGAGAACTCCCAGTGTCATTTCAGTTGCAGAGATATACAATATGAATGGCTTCCCTACTATAGGAGGCATTCGAATAGGTGGCGACATCAAATAATCCTTGAGAGTTTGAAACGCTGATTGACATTGCTTAGTCCATTTAAAAGTGACACCTTTATGCAATAAATGTTGGAAGGGGTGACATTTGTGCACCAATTGAGCTATAAACCGGTGGATTGACTGTAGCTTCCCTTGCAGACTTCTTAGTTGATAGAGATTGGAAGGAGGAGGCATATTCATTATTGCTTTAACTTTTTCGGGGTCTACTTCGATGCCTCTGTGAGAAACAATGTACCCTAATAATTTTCTGGTTGTGACACCAAAGACACATTTCTTTTGGTTGAGTCTGAGCTTGTAGGTTTCCATTCGATCAAATATTGGGCCAAGGATGGCTAGATGACTATCTCTTGTGACAGATTTGCATAATAGGTCATCAACATAGTCTTCCATCAAAGTATGCATAAAATCATGGAAAATTGTCGTCATAGCTCTTTGATATGTTGTGCCAACATTTTTAAGGCCAAAAGGCATCACATTCCAGTAGTAGGTATCCTAAGCACATGTGAATGCAGTCTTATGTTGATCTTCAAGAGCAATGTGAATTTGATTATATCCGAAAAAACCATACATCAATGATAGCATCTCATACATGGCAGTCATGTCAACTATGATGTCTATATTCGGCAGTGGAAAGTCATCTTTAGGGCATGCTTTATTGAGATCCCTAAAATCTGTACAGGTTCTTATGCCCCTAGTCACTTTGCTAACCAGTACCAAATTTGAAATCCAATCTGCATAATCAATTGGTCTGATAAAGCCCACATCTAATAATTTTTTGAGTTCTACTTTGACTAAGAAAGCCACCCGGGGATGCATCTTTATGAGTTTTTGTTTGACGGGCTTGGCATCTAATTTTAATGGCAAGTGATGAAGGACTAATTCTGGATCAAGGCCGGGCATATCTACATAAGACCATGCAAAACTGATCTTCTTCTCAAGAAAGAAATTGACAAAATCTGTCTTTTCTTGTTTTGATAGAGAAGCAGCGAAATGAATGACCTTAGGGTTGTCAGGTGTACCCAAATTTATCTCTTCATTCATTTCCACAAGAAATGGTTATTTATCCTTACTTGATGAGGGTATGTCCAATCTTCCACCTTTGGACGCCCCAAAGAGGTTTTTACCCACAGGTACATCTTGTATTTTTACTTTTTCATGGTCAGAGAGTGCCTGACGGTTTTCACTCAAAAACCCATTCTTTTGATTTTTTAGTTTAGTTTTTTCTTTTTTATGACTAGAAGATGGAGTTGTCTCCCCAAAATATGCTATGGAATCTAAATCAATAGCAAACCCTTCCTTATGATCACCTTGTGGTATGCCTTCCTGTAGTCCAAGGAATTCGGCAATTGCTTCGTCATTTTGAAAACAATCCAATTTGAGTGGTTCTTGTTGGTCATGTTGGATAAGCTGTGGATAGATAAGGGGTATGTCATCATTGGTTTCAAGGAGAGTTAGGGCCGAGATGGTAAGGATAAGAATGTCTATGGTATCATTGTTTGAACTGCGCGTATCTGATTTGGAGCTTGGGTCCCAGAATGACTCTATCTAAGCATTAGGACACATTTTGATTGGGGAAGTTATTTCATGTTTGTCTTCCATGGGCAAATCATCAGGGTCAAGGAAAACATTTTCAAGGGCATAGGAGCTAGAAGAAAAGAAACTCCACTCCCATTCATTGGAATCAGTTTTAGGTTGGGTATCCTCAGGTGTTGTTTCATCATCAGAGTCATACCCCTTTCCACACGTGATCACTTTAATAGACGAGGGTCCAATTCGCAATGGTACAAAACCTAATCCTAAAGTTGGATGTCGTATCTTGGGAATAATAGGTTCTAGTCTTCCTTTCTTGTCAGGGCCCAAACCAGTGCAGCCATCCTATCCCTTTTTCTGCAGTAAAGTAAACCCTTTGCTATACCGCTCCACTGGCAACTTGACAGGTGGTGTATTAGTTGGATCCTTATTAAGCCAATCTATGACATCATCATCCAAAGTTTCCTGGTCAAGTTCACCCCATCTCATAAATGTAGTGGGGGGCTGATATTGAATGACTATCTTAGGTTCCTTTTGCAACAAATGTGGTTTGCCATGTGATTTTGGAGATATTGGTAAATTCCCAATAAGGAATATTTGAGCCATTGAATACTCTCCGCGTCCTTGGTCCTGTATCTTCAATTTTCCTTTGACAGCATCTAACAACTCATTAGGATCCACATAATTATATGAGTGGGCCTCTCTATTGACTAGGACTTGTTGCTGCGGGGAATCCTTTTGATTAGCACAAAATTGAAATGGATTACGATCTCCTGGAATTGTTATCTCAGTCCAATTGTAAGGATATTTTAAACACTGTTGATAAGTAGATGGAACTGCTTTCATTGCATGGATCCACGAACGACCAAGAATCATATTGTAAGGGAGATCAAGGTCTAGGACCTGTAGGAAAGTGTTTTCTGTCACTGGACCGACTCTGATAGGCAATGAAATTACCCCTTTAGATGGGCGCTCAACATCATCATATGCTTTGATCGTTATTCTTCTGGAAGAATCAATGTCATTTTCTTTATAACCAAGACCAATGACCACTCTCAAGGTATAGATGTTAAGACCTCCTCTGCCATCTATCAAGACTCATCGGATCTTGCAATTATGGACAAAGACTTCAAGATTTAAAGGATCATTATGAGGGAGCTTATTAGAAGAAATATCGTTATCAGAAAACGTAACGTGTTGGGAAATAGCTAGATGTCCAATTCAGGCTTGAAACTGGTCAACATCAATGTTTGTAAGGATAGTGGACTCAGTTAAAGCTTTATTTAGGACTGTGCGATGCATAGGGGACATTTTCAACAACTCAAGAATTGATATTTGTGCATGTGTCTTTCCTAGATGATCTAGGAGATTATAATGACTCGTAGGAGTTGATTTGGGAGGAATTGCAGGAGCTCCTTTCAGGACTATTTTGGATCGACGAGTGGTGACTGCACAAGAAGGATCTTGTCCCTTTATTCTTATGGTGGAAACATACTCATTTGATGCTTGAAAACAATTGATGACATTGTTATAACCAATTTTCACATAATTAAGATTCGCTGTTTGGGTAGAGTTTGAAGAAGATGCTTTACCCTTGTCATGATCAAGTAAAGGAGTTTTGAAAATTGTATGATCAGTGTTAGAGGTCGCATTGGGTGGGTCTACCTCAATTACTCCTTGATCTAACAAGTCTTGAATCATATGTTTCAATTGAAAACACGATGCGGTTTTATGTCCTTTTGCCCGATGGTATTCACAATATGCATTATCATTCCACCAATGCGGCTTTACCAATGGTTCTTCCTTGACATCTAGTAATTTGATAAAGTTTGCTTGTATCAATTGTTTCATTACTGACTCAATACGCTCTCCCAATGGCATAATTTGTTGAGGGGGCCCATCCCTTGATCTAAAAGGTTTTCGTTGCTGGTTTTGTTGTTGACCTTATTGTTGATTATACTATTGGTATTGCGGCTATTGAGTAACATTGCTTGCTTGTGTCTGATTTTGTTGCATAGCCGACACATTAGGAGTGCTCAATTTCTTTATCGTGAACGTGGGTTGATTTGCATTCACTACTCTTGCATCGACAACTCCATCATTAGTGACATTCTTGTTTTTGTACCAAAATCTATTTCTATCCCCTACATTGTTTGTGTTGTCACTGTGTTTGTTAATCTTAATAAGTCCCTTAGCTACAAGAACATTTTCAATGTTCATCCCTTTCTTAATGAGCTTCTCAATGGTACTAGGAATTTTCAGTTTGAGCTCGTACATCATTTATGGGATGAAATTTTGAATGAATAAGTTCACTTGTTGTTCTTCAGGTATATGTAGGGAAGAACAACTATACAAACTTCACCATCTTTGCAAAAAGGTCACTAATGGTTCACCTTGCTTTTGCTTGGTGTTGCATAAATTTGACATGGTCACTTAACTATCAATGTTGAATGTGAAGTGGGATATAAACTTTTGAGCCAATTCCGACCATGTCTTTATGTTCCCTAGCAAATGTGAATACCAATCCATGGCTTGTCCTGTGAGACTTTGTGCGAATAAGGGCATCAAATATGTTTCCTCATAGCTCACTTCAGTACATGCTAGAAAAAATGCTCGAATATGGTCTTTTGGATTGCCGTTCCCTTTATATTTCTCAAAATTAGGTGCCTCAAAATGCTTAGGAAAGGGAGGCATGTACAAGCTCTTGTCAAATGGATTAGGACACAAATCTTGATCTATGTATAATTTCTTTGTCCCTTTGGTTTCCAATGTGTCGACTTGTCATTGCAATTTCTCAAGCTGTTGTGCAAATGTGTCAGGTAACGAAGATTTTGTGAGTTCATCATTCACTCTTGGGTGTACTCTTTGTCGATACATCCTGCTCTCTATTGGCTGTTGACGCTCTGAAATTGCTGTCTTTAGTGTCTCTGGCATATAAAGGTCTTGATACAGCTCTTGTTGCTGTGGTTGTGCCATGTCTTGATATTGACCCTTTTGCTGTGCTTCTTGTGGTGGGATCATCATTTGTAGCCTAGGTTGATATTGTAGTTGAGGGTGTTGTTGATATTGCATGGACATCAGTTGTGGTTGTGATGTATGATAACTTGTTTTGCCTATCCCATATTGAGGCACATGTTGTTGTTGATGCCGACGAATCAGAATTTGCTAACTTTCTGTCAACTGTTGTTGTCCTGATGTAAATCCCATCATTTGCAAAAAACTTTGTTTGGGAGGTTTCTATTGTTTCTCCTTGAGATGGGGGATGGCACTTGCATTGACTTGCTGTGTTGTTTGTCCAATCCATTGTGGTGGTTGCAAGTTTGAATTAACTTGTAATGGTGCAGAAGACACTGTAATGTGTTGTTGAATGTGATATTGTTGTTGTTGTGCATTGCTTGTTTGCGCATTCGATTGTGCCTTTTGTGCATTCCTCAATTGTTGCAACATTTGTTGTTGGTGCACACCCCTATCTGTGGCTCTTTGCATTGCCACTATCTAAGGTTTTGTCATAATATTTTGTATAACGGGTACTTGAGTATTTGACAAACATATTGAACTTGATGGGACATAGAAACTTTGTTGCATTGTAGGATTATTTTGAACATTAGGAAGATTAGGCATTCTAGTCGTAAAGCTTTCTTGTATCTTAGATTTTGATCCACTGGCAATCATTTGAGGAATCATTTCTTATTGAGGGACAATTGTCAACATTTGTGTGGCCACCATTTGATCTTGTGCTAAAGGTGTTGTATTAAATAATGGATTGTTTATTGTTTTGAATTGTGACTTTTGTGGAATAGTCATTGTCAGCATTTTTGAAGCATGTTTACTCATCAAGGTGTGTTGAGGTTCTTGTTGCACATTTTCTTCATTTGGATGTGGAGAGAAACTTAACAGCTCACCGCCTTGTTGTTTTTGCACATTAATTTGCTCACTTGAGGAGGTCACATTACTCATCATGTCAAGATATTTTTGTGGGAACATATTAAAGACCTTGTTCAAGAATTTATCCATCTTTTTTGTCAACTTTGGATCTTTAAGGAACATATCAACATCATCAGAAGCATCAGAATCTGATGAAGAATCTAGTAAAACATTTGGATTTATTTCTTGTTGAATACCTTGATCTGAACCAAATCCTTGTGAAAGAGTTTTTTCCTCACATAATGTTTGAGTTTGAATTTCATGTTGCAAGTTCAGTTGATTCCAGTCAAAAGGTACATTTTCCCTTGGTGTTGGTGGAACACTTCCATATCCCAGTTTCATGGGTACAAACACTGGCTCATATAACGGAGGTGGTCCAAGTTGAACCATTCCATATTGTGGTAATGATGTGTTTGACAAACCTTAAATTTGTACTATTTGACTAGTTTGAAACTATGAGTTTGATATGTTGTCAATGGGTTGATATGTTGGTTCGCCCATCTTCTTAGATTTTGACCTTGTTTCAACAGGCATGTCACTATGCAAATGTAATATTTTTGGAATTTTTTTATTTTAAAAGGATGATGTATGATATGCAACTAAATGCAACCTAAATAGATGAAAATGCAATCTATGGCAAGAATGCAACCTATGTTTTTGTTGTTTTTCAAGATTTGGACAAACTTTTTGGAGTGCAAACCTAAAGACTCAACCTTGGGAAGCTAAAATGAAGCCAAGACCTTAAAGGACAAAGGACCAAATGACAATAGGACAAATTGACAATGTCTCACCTATATGCTTGGATACTAAGCTAGGTTTGACAAAAATGATATTAATGAAAGGACAAATTTTAGACAAGGTCAAGACTCCCTAACAACAACTTAGGGTATCATCCAAAGTTTTGATTTTTCAAGTTTGACAAACCAAATTTTTGAAACTAAATGCAACCTAGGCAAGACCTAATTTTAGCATGACAAGGATAATGCACGAATGTCACCTAAATGGAAATCTAGCTTGGATATGACAATGAAATGCAAACTTAGGGAAATGATTTTGAACCTAAGTGCAAAATGAGGACAATTGCAATGAAAAGGACTAAAATTAAGGGAGATGACAATATGCCCTAAGACCTAAGTTGGACTATGCAAAACCTAGCCTAAAGTGACATGAATTTTTGAAACAAAGACATTTAATGTTTTGACAAGCCATGTTCAAATGTTGGATGAATAATTGGACAAATTTGGACTTTTGTTTGGATTTTGTTTTTGAATTGAAGGTTGTTGATTTTGAAAACCCAAGTTGATTATGAGCACTTTTGAAAATTTGTTTTTGATTTATTTAACTTTTGACAATCATGGAAGACAAAATATTTGTTTGACTTTGACTCAAGACAATCAAGCACATTCACAAAAAATCCTATGGCTAGGAAGGGCAATATCTGTTGAATCCTCTAACCATAAAATACAACACTCAGCCAGATAGCTAGATGCTTGGTAGCACTGGCTCCCCCTTATAGTGCACTCACTTCTTGGGCATACCAAGCTTCGAGTTCAAGGGGCACCACTTCCCAAGAACTTGCTATCTCTAACTGAGGAGTACATGAGAGGTGTCTTTGGCATGCCCGTATCACAATTCTTGAGCCAATAGATAGAAGGATTTTGGCATCTAAAAACAAGAGATTCTAGTAAGGGAATCCATTCGGGTGGGTATTGATCCAATGAATAAATCATCGCAATACCATTCCAGCACCCGTTGTCTACAACTTTCATTGCATCCACAATTATTTAGAGTGGTTCGAAAGAGCTTGGCTTTAGACCGTCACCACTTTGGGTCATTCCCTCTCACCAATGCCTGTGCGAAGTGCCAAGCGAATCGGGAGGCAGGCCCAGTTCTAAGGGTTAAAACATGCAATCAAATTAAAAATAGACAAAGCATGCATGGTGTTCATTAACCTTTAAGAAATGAAATGTGCAACTACTTTAAAAATCACAAGCAAGATGTTTTAATAAAAGTCTTTGACTGTGTCCTGCATAAGATTCATTATGTAATGCCCCGCCAAGAAACCCCTAAGGGTTTAAGTTAAAAACACTCAAATAGAGTGTAAATATATATATATTTTTTATAATAATAATAATTACGAGTGTTAATAATAAGCTACAACATTAAGATACTTTGGAGTTATCTGAAACATAGATAACACAGCGGAAGACTAAATGAACCTAAGGAGTTTCCCAACACGATTACGTATCCTTACACCTAACTCAACTCGCGTCAAATGAACCAATAAGCTGGATATCTTAATTACAAGATAATTCATAAGACGTGGACATATATTTATGTTCAATAAATTGACGCCTTAGAATTTTAGGAAGCACTCATTTACTTTGGGTGGTTAGGAGGCCATCGTGAGGTTATTTACTCAATGCACTTTAAAACATAATTAAACTAAGAGGCCACCCATAGGGTTCAATACGACTAATATCACAAAGTTCATTCATTTGGGTTTAAGGTAACCACCCACAATTGTTATCATCCTTTATAATTAAAAGTATGGTTAATAAGATGTGATTCATTCATTAAGGAATAAACTACCATTAACAGAGTGAGGTCCCTTCATTTGAATTCAAGCATAACCAACTAATGAGTCGTAGTTCTTTTATGGAGGATAAAATGTAATTAGCCTTAGGGTTCATTCATTGAAGTTTTAATAACGCTAATAGAAGGAGCTCAATTCATTAAGGTGAAAATGTAATAGGAACACATGAGTTCATCCCTTTAGTTAAGATATAGTTAGCAAGATGATATTCATTATTACAGGATTAAAATATAAGTTCATTGTGACATTCTTCCATTAGGATTAGAATATAACTATCTTGTTGCATGTCACTCTTTTTAGTTAAGTGTAGTTAAAATGAAGAGATACTTTTACTAAGATTAAGATATAAACAACTATACGATTACTTCCCTTTTCACTTCAATTTAGCAATCATAAAGTGATTCTTTTATTAGGGTTATAATTATGGATAAATAGTTGAGTTCACCCAATTTTCAAGTTAATTTTGGTAAGGATTATTTGTTGAGATTAAAATATGAAATAACTAAACAAATTCATCCAATATAGTGAAACATAATTAACATGGCGTTACTCATTTACTAAGATAAAAAGGTAGATATCTATATGATGTTCATCCTTTAGATTTCAACTTAGAAATTACAACATTAATTCTAACTTTGTTACCCATTCACATTCGTTCAATTTACCAACTTATATCAAACTAAAACAATAATGGTAACCTAGCGAGATTCTTTCCACTATTACTACTTTTAATTAACATAAGCAAAATATTTTTCCATAATCATAATTTGCAATGTTTTATGAACCTGATTACTACATTTATCAAGATGAATAATTTTATGCACTTTGATTTAGCTGCATTTAATTGCCATTAAACACATACAAGATACAACCACACATGATAACTTAAAGTATGAAATAAAGGAAGCTAAAACATCGCATAACACAGATATGATCTCGGAGTTCACCCCTAGAGGGCTACATCTCCGAGTCTGCTCAACTGCAAGACCCCTCTGGCATTTAAATATAGTTAAGAATACATAATTTACATGTCTTTTACATCCTTGCCACTTAGGCGAACACAACCAATATACAACAACCACCTCAGTAAATAATTACATAATGATCCCTTCTGAAACGGATCCTACCAAATACATCAAAGCAATAACAAGGAATTCTTATTAACTGTCAGTACCCTAACTGGAGGCTTGACCGATATTGACCAGGCATAAGCAATCACATGACAGGAACCCAACATACCTATCAAGGGCATGCTATTATAATAGACATAACAATTACCAAAATATTAAGCCATGCTCAAGCGTTAACGGTTAGTTACAACATTTCCTCAAGTTGACTTAAGCATCCAAACAAATTATTTAATCCTTAGATAAAACACCAAAGACAAGTTGGTTTTACAAAAATAATCTAGCCCCTTCTCTAACTATACAAAAATTACCCTTCTTCTATAAAGAACAAAATACATTGAGAGTGAATAAAGGAATGGGAAAATCATTTCTGAGCTAAATTAAGCTTCTATTGCATACATAAAAAAAAAAGTTAAAATCTAATGCCACCATTCAATTTACTCATTAGCACTTAAATGTGAGTCCCCATATTTTCCCACTTAAATGAAATAAAACTTAAATACACATTTCAACATTTGTAAAGATAATGAAAATCATTGATATATTAAATTCCAAAAATCAATATATATCATCAAATTATATATGCTAATTAGGTGTTACCTATATTGACATATATTTTAATATATCTATTTATCCCCTTTTTTTTAAAAAAAAAAGAAAACCTTTACTTATTAAAATATACATCTCAACTCACATTTTTAATATAAAATATTGCTTATAATATATTTATATGAATAAGCATTTTTTTTTGTTTGTATATAATAAAACAAACTATATTCCAATTTTAACTTACCTATAATACTAAATAATAAATTAGAAAAAAAATAGTTAAAAATTAGAAGGCGACCAACCCTAGGCGGCAAAACCCTAGGGTGGCCGTGCCCTAGCCAAAGAGGTTGCGGCCTCCACTGAGGAGGCAGGCCCCTTGGCCTCCACTTATAGTGGAGTCGAGGGTACTATGCCCGCTCTGGGGTTCGCAGGCCCTTCGGCTTCCCCACACAGTGGCGCCGGGAGGAGCTACGGCCTCCATGGGAGATGTAGTCCCCTCCGACTCCCACTGTGTGTGGGCACCAAGTGGAGCTGCGACGGCGCTGCGGGGAGGGGCCGGTTGAGCTTCGGCTCCCCCCCGAAAACCCCAAATTTACCTTTTTTGGTTTTTTTTTTTTGCATAAAAAACCAGTTTCGACTTAACAACATTTTTTTTTGTTTTTTTTATTTAAAAAAACCCATAAACGAAATACCCAAAAATGTAAAAACCCCCATTTTTTTCATTTGTTACAGTCACATTCATTTGTTCTTTTCTTTTGTCTTTTCCTAGCATGTTATGGTTTTTAACAAATAGGAGAGATTGATGAATAACCCCCAAATCTATACAGTATTTGTAGTCCATTTTCCACACAAAGATCCAACAAAAGCCAAGCTTTACCATTTCTTTTACAATGAAATTTACTCATAACCAACAATGGAAAATCTAAAAACCAGTATTGTAAGAAAGGAAAATATAAGATATTATGATCAAACTGATGAACAGATTCCTACCTCCAAACGCATTCTGGGAAGAGTTTTGATGAAGAGCTCCACCTGCAACTCAAAGCAAATCTCCATTTTTTTTCTCCCCCAAGTTCCCCCCATCTCCATCCCCCAAAAGATCCCAAAAAAAGAGAACCCCCCCAAAAATATTTCAAAAACTAGGTTAAATCAGAAACCCCTCTTTTTGACCTAATTTCATATTTTGAATTTAAGTATTTATTTTTAAAATAAAAGAAAATGAAAATGGAAATCATTCTTTTCCACTACTCAATAAATCTAACTCGCTTTTCTAATTAAAATTAAAATGCTTCTATCTCTTATTTAGTTTTAAATTTTATTTTCTCAATGTTAATTTAGGCCTACATTATATTTCGAAACTATTGACTAGGGTAAGGCGTTTAGATTAATTTAAATTTCCAAAAATCAATCATTTATACTATATCAACTTTACAAGTAAAAAGAAATTAATTTCTTTTAAATAATAAAATTTACCCTTTTTCTTCCAAAATGCGAAAATGATTAATTTATTTCTATTTCCCAAATGACTTTAAATCTGTCCTTTCTAAAAATACATAACTAATTGAATTCATTATTTAAAATTAACTATTAAATTAACTCGCTACAACATAATAAAGCGACCCTTTTTAAATAAATGACTAATCTCATGAAGGAACCTATTTATTTTAATTCCTCAACTATTAATGCGTAAATGAACACATTATTTCAATTTAAATGCTTAAGCTTGCTACAAATATAAATAAAGCGATCTCTTAAATTAATGATTAATCATATAAAAGAAAACTACCTATTTTAAATTTCTAAATTACAAATGCGTACATCCTCACATTAAATTGGATTAAATACTTAGGATAACAAACTCCACTTACCCTGCATAAGGCACGCAAATCGAGGAAGTCCACCAAATCACACGACATGCAACCCAATGAGAAGAAAGCCCCACGAACCACACACAACGCTCACCTGACCATGGCTAAGGCAAGATGAGAGTTTTATGACCCCCAAATCCGAATTTTGAGGATGGAGGAGGTTTACTCAACCCTACGAATCCTAAAGGAGATGAACCTCGCCCTAGGCGGTGTTGTACCTGAAATCTCCTACACCCATGAATCACGCAAGCATACATATACATATACATATTCAATGAAGGTGTTAGCTTGAGATTTATCACAAGGGTTAGGAAACAATTACATTTACACAAGAATCGATGCAAGAGAACAATAATAGGTATGCACAATCATTTATATAATCTAAACTACACATTGCATCCTGGTCATCCTACCATTCAAGAATGCCACATAGGAAGTCAGTCAAGGTCAAACGGGTTTCACAAGTCTGACTAGGGTAGGGGCATTACACATTAGTAGTTGCATTTTTATTCTTCGTCACACGTAACGCCAAGAGGCTGCATAGAGAATTAGTACCAAAGAAAAACCCTAATGCAAGAAACAGATTGCAAGCAAACAAACTTGCAAGAAAAACAACTAATTTTACCCCTATTTCTGGCCTTACACAGGCACAGATCTCATCAACATAGGCACAGATCCCTTCTACACAGGCACAGATCTCATCTACACAGGCGCAAATCCCTTCTACACAGGCACAAAAGTGTCTAGAAAGCTTTGAGTTGCCCTGTTTCTTGAGTTTTTCACCTGCCAACAACTCAAAAAGCACTCAAAACATGGTTAAATGGTTAGTTCACATCGGGTTCACCAAAATGTAGATCAGGAAATTGGGAAAACATCAAAACAAATAGTAATTAGGACAATCACAAAACCTAAACTGCAATGAAAGTAATCCTAATCCAATCAATGAAAACATAAAGACAAGATATTCAAATTACATGAAATCAAAGCAAACCAATGTAGATATCTCCTTCATGTGGCTCCATTGTTCTTCTTTCACCTTCAAATTTTATGTTGACCTCACCTACAAGTGCAAAATGCAAGTAAAAAGCAAGTTGAGAGATGAAATTTGCAACATAAGGCTACTCTAAAATGTGATTGATTCTGAAAATGTGATTGATTCCGAAAATATGATTGATTCTGAAAATGTGATTGGTTCCTCTTTTCATTGAAGAAAATCACCCAATTTATAGACAAATTGGGAGAGGACAAGATTAGCATGAAATTGATATTAGAGGCAATTAACTTCAAAAATGGCAAAATTGAGTTGAAGGAAGAAGGTTATGACACCTTCTATGTCATGAATTATGACATATTGCCAATGCAAAGGTTAGAAGACTAAAAACCTATGACATCTTGCTATGCCAATGGTATGATGCATGAGAAATTCATGCTTCCACTGAAGCACACAAATAGGGAGAGACTAGAGAGGAATTGATTAGGTGGAAATTGAATTTAGCAAATTAGAAAATGAGGTGGAAATTAGGATTTAGGAAAATTAGAAATGATGAAATGGAAATTAGGTGAATTAATTAATAGGTTTTCATCCATTAATTAATTCATGAAAGAGACCTAGGACTAAATAAATAAATTTATTTAACCCACAAATAAGAAGAAAAGGATTAAATGAACTAATCATAAAACCCTAGAAATAAGAGGACAAGGAATTAGGTTAAGACAACAAGAAGTTAATGTAGGTTCGATCATGATTCTAATTGACAAAGGACCAATGTTGATAAATGATTGAGATTGGTTGACAAAAATCAATGACAAATTGACCAAGATTGACAAGGAGGCCAAATTGATAGGTGCCAATTGACGAGGAACAATGACTAATCGATCCAAATTGACATGATTGAAAAGGACAAGGATCGATGACGAATCGATTGCAAAATGACAAGATTGACAAGGACAAAGATCAATGGCGAATTGATCGCAAAATGATAAGGCTAACAAGGACAAGGATCGATGATGAATCGATTGCAAAATGACAAGGCTGAGAAGAGGACAAAACCCTAATTCTATCATCAATTAGGATTGACGTTGTCCAAAATGACGATAAATAAGCACGCACATTGATACGACAGGATAAGATCGACCAAAATCATGACTGAAGATTGCTATCGACAAGACCTAATTCAAAAGCGATAAAAATGAGGAATGCAGAAGGACTCAATGCTCGCAAATGATAAAGACCAAGTGCGCAACATAGAAGAAATGTTAATACGAAACAAGAACCCTAAAATAAGGCAATGCGTACATGTTAAAGTATGACTCTGCAAGCGTTGACCATTTTTAGATGTCTTCACTCTCCTAGAAGTGACTTGGCAGTATATCATGTATCTCACCTTCAGGCACCTCAGAGAGGTTTTCACGCTTAGGTACGTCCTCTATTTTCTCTCTTTTAGATTCTGACACCACCACAATGTGGTTTTTGCCATCAGATCTTTTATTTTTATTTTTCTTGTTTTTGCAACTAAGATATTTGATATCCGCTTCAATCATGTTTTCATTTTGTTCGCTGGTGGAAGAGCACATGGGTTCAACTGCATTGAGATGATAGGCTAACGTATAGTCATTGGTAAAAGTAGCTACATTCAAGGGTTGGTTATAAAGAGTACAATCAATCAATTTTGGATGCATTAAGGATAAGGTTGGAATAGGCTCAAGGGAGTTCATAGTACTATCATCATGGCTTTGGACTGACCAATCGAGTTCTAGAAGACTACCTTGCGTATGTGTCTGGAGACTAGGAAGAGTTATGACACAATTATCAAAATTCATGTTAGTATTTATTGGACCTAACCCAACTGACCTACTTCTAGCATCATCACCTACTTTAGATTGGACTACATATCATGGTGTGTTAGTAACAGGGCAGCGAACAACATCTCAACATTCATGATAGAGTAATCATAATGTGTTGTTGAATAATCATTGTTATAAATAGAGCTCCTGTTTGAGTTATCAGAGTCATAAGATGAAGTTTTTGACTTGTCTTCAAGTGGCTTAGTAAAAGTATATAGTATCAACACCCACGTCTTTGATGCTACAAGTTCCTTCATGGTTTGGTTGATTGATCGTTTGTATTTGACACACTTGTGGGCGTAACCTTGATGGTTCTATTAATCCTCATCATATATTCCATTCAGCATCCTCTGGACTGATGACTGGTTCTATTTCTGTAGCTTCTAATTCTTCTTTTGTAGTTCCATACCTATTTTGTCCTACCTCATTAGAGGGGGAGTTAGTAGGTGAAGAAATTGCTTGTGTCCTTTCTTCCTCTAGCTATTGTTCATAGTCTTCTTGTCTTTTTAGTCTAATTTCTTCTATTTCCTTTTGCATATTTAGGCATATCAACTCTTGTGCATCATCTGTGATATCACTGGATTCTTCAAGGGTTTTTGTAATAGATGTATCTGAGAGATGGTTAGGACCCCATTCATACTCATTTGAATCAGTTTCTGAATCATCTGCTTGTTGTTTGCCAGTATATATGACTAGATGTTCAGCAATACAAACAATTCTCTGATTCTGTATACTTCATCTCTCATATCCTCTGGGACTTCTACTTCCTGTGGTATTATAGCTGATATAACTGGAACTTGATTACCATTTGTTTCCTCTCTTGGTGGGCAATTCTTTTTGTTCATCGTCACACTCTTCCTGATTTTGTTGAGTATTAATTTCTTATGTCGTTAAAGGTAGTACCTTTTTCTTCCACTTACATTGATGGTGGGACGTGTGCTTCTGATCTAATTGCTTTCTTGGATCATATCCTAGTCCTGCTTTATCATTGGCAGACTTAGTTTGTAACTGAATAGGTTCAACAATACCTTTTTGACGTTTGCCTAGAGGACTAGTACCTGAATATCCCATGCATTGAAGCATCTTATAGCTTGGACCATATTGTGTCGAGGAAATCTCACAATGTCGTATTTCTTTGTTTGCACTGTCTTCTTTGAAAAGTGATTTGAGAACATCATCCTCTTCTATTTCGCCTGCAAGAGAAGTAGAGGACTATATAAAGAGACCATCATACATGACTTTTGGAGTTGAAGCTTGTGCTTCATAACCTCTTATGGTTTTCCTGATTGTCTTGGTGATGGAGGAAGAGACATTAGTGAGAGTATAGGTTGTATCTTGTAGCCATCTATGCTAGTGTTTGTGATTTTCAATTTCTTTTGTAAATCTTTCGGCAACGATTCCAAACTTTCAGCTATGGAGGTTGCTCTATTATGAGGAACAAAAGCATCAACACTTTGCATTAATGTATTGTAGGTATAAGTTGTATCAACAGGAATACTAACTTCAACTCCATTATAAAGAAATTTCAAGCATTAATGATACGTAGATGGTACTGCTTTCATTTCATGAATCCATGGCTTGCCCAGTAAGATGTTGTATGAAAGATGAAGATCCAGGACCTAAAAAATGACATCTCTTTCTACAGGTCTTACTCTGATTGGTAATAGTACTAGACCCTTAGAGGTTCTTTCCTCCTCATCATAAGCCTTGATTGTTATTTTCTTTGTTGGATCAATAACGTTTGTGAAAAATCCTAACTGTGTCAGGAGATTGTAGGTACAAATATTCAACCCAATGCCTCCATCTATCCAAACATGTTTAACTCAATGTTTATGGATCATGGCTTCAATGTGTAATGGTTGGTTATGTGGGTGACTCAGTGAGTTATCATCTTCTTCAGAGAAAGTGAGGTAATGAGGTGAAGTTAGGTGACCCACCATATATTGAAACCGATCTACATCTAAATCTTTAGGGACACTGGTGGTAAGTAAAGCCTTGTTCAGGACCTCTCTATGAGTAGAAGAGATCTTAAGCAGTTCCAAAATGGAGATTTGAGCATTGGTTCTCTTCAATTGTTCGACAATACTATAACCAAGAGAAGACGATGAAGCCCATTGTTTTGATTTGGCCATGGTTATGTCTGTATGTCTATTTGGTAAATTTGATGTTGTTTGATCGAAAGTTGAGGAACTAGGTCCTGGGATAGTGATCTTCCTTTGAGCATGAGTCATGGCATTAGCAGCTTGTGCTTGACTTTGGTGATCCTGGACTATGATCACATTACAATATTTAGGTTGAGCATATTCAATCATGTCAATCACATTATCATTATTAGTGTAGGTATAATTGACTCTAGCTCCTCCCTTGGATTTTGAGGAATCTCCTTGTTCATAATTCGGTAAGGGATCCTTAAAGGCCTTATGATTAGCATTAGTTGTGTGATTTCCAACAAAGATCTTGCTCGCATCAATGAGATCTTAGATTTCATGTCAGAGTTTCATGCAATTGTTTATGTTATGTCCCTTGTTCTGATGATATTCATAGTATTCATTTTCTCTTCACCATTTGGGTCTAATTTCTGGGTCATATGGTCTATAATTGTCTAGCAATGTTATCAGATTATTTGCCAATAAGTTTTTAAAAGTGGATTCATATGATTCATCTAGAGGAGTAAAATCACGCTTAGGTTTTGAGACCCAAGGCTTTTCTTTAAACCATTCTCTTGTTTTCTTTGGAGGATTTTCTGCCGTAGTTGCAGCTGCCTTGAGCGCTTGCGTGCCATTGGCCAAGTTAAATATTGTGGATTTTGTTTTTTCTTGGACAATATCTACCACTCCATCACTAACAACATTTCTATTGTTATCTTTGTCATATTTCTAGTACTTTCTCTTTTCTTTAGAGCTAGAACCTTGCGATGTTTCTTTCCAAAGCGATATATCTCCCTTGTTTATAGGCAAATCTTCCATTATGAGGGTGTTATCTACCATTTTGTTGAATGAAGGATGTACTTGCATCTGGACACTATACTTTAATTCAAGGATTAGGTTGTTGACAAAGATATCCATTTTCTCAAGATCTGGGATAGCCCATGAATATCTAGAGAACATCTTTCTCCATTGTTGGAGAAAAGTGAGAAAGGGTTCTCTTGTCTTTTGTTTGGTATTGCAAAGCTCTATCATAGTCATAGGATGTCGAATGTTGTATGAGTATTGTTGTAAAAATAGTTGGATTATTTCTTTGAACGTTTTTATTCCTTTGGGTAGACTTGAGAACCATTCCATTGCTTGACCCCCTAAACTCCTTGGGAAAAGGTGCATGAGGTATGTTTGATCGTGCATGAACTCCATACAAGTGGTACAAAACTCTCTGACATGATCTGAGGTACCATCATATTTGTCAAATTTTGGGATCTCAACTCGTGAAGGAAATGGAGACATGTAAAGGTTTTTGTCAAATGGGAATGGGCATATTGTGTCGAGAGAATATTGTTTTGGCATTTTATCTTTGTCTTGTAGTTTTGTGACCGCAGTTTGTAATGTTTGCATTTGTTTGCTTATTTTTCTCCATGGTGTCTCTTCCTCTTTAGCAACGAGGGCCTCCACATTATAACTAGTAGGGAGTTTGGCACCTTGCTTTGCTAATTCTAGGAAATATTCTTCTTTTTCCCTAGCCATGATGACCTTCATCTTGTTTTGAAATTGTTTATCATTCTGACATTTATGTACTTCAGCTTCGGGAGGTTCAAGAAGCTCAGATTCAATCGATGAGGAATCACTATTAGTGGCATGTTTGTTAAAGTCGTCATGAGTATCTCATTTATTAGCTTCTCTTTCTTATCTTTCCCCAGACATGGTGGGAGATAGGGGCTAACCAAAGATTGGTATGTCATAAACTGGTATCTATGATGAGGACGATTTATTGTAAAAGGGATTTTCCACAAAGAATGGATTGTCTTTTGAAAAAAAGGGCATTTCTTTTTCTCTATCTCTTCTGTTGCGAGAATTTTTGGTTTGAACAGGCATTTTGTAATAGACAGGACTGAGAGCCAAATGTTTTGCAGAAGTCAAGATCAAATTGTAGCTAGTAGTTTGTTTAACGTAGTGATTGAGTGAAGTAACTAAGATCTAGTCTGGTTTCAAGAATGATCTATCTCATGTAAGATGTTATCTAAGTTGACTTAGGTTTGATAAGATATTTGTTTGAACTAGCTTAAAGATGATCGACAAAATCATGCAACACAATGGTAGAAGTACACTATCAAGTTTGTTTATGCTCCGGAGGATGATAACCATTTTTAGGCTCGTTGTAGACTGATCTAGGCAATTTGGACTATTTTGACTAACAATATTAGGAACTCAAATGATAGAGGATTGGACAAAGACGAGATTCTGACAGACAGAGTTTCAATGAATTATGACTACTAGTTTTTGATAAGGACTGATGTTTCAATGACTGACAGAGACTAGTTTGGACATAGACAGAGTTTATCACTAAATTATTTGATATTGTTTGATTTGTTTTCTCCAGTTTCAGTATTTCATTTTTAGTTTTAGGGATGAAAACATAGAAAACACGCAAGATATATAATAATTCAATCACAGCACGCTAACCCTATGGAAGTTGGCTTAAAGAAGAAAACCTTTGCTTGCTGACTTAGGTACACACCCAAGAGCTAATCAGAATATGGCCACTGAGTCTCATGCAATGGATTCCCAATGTCGTATTAGTTGACTCCAAACTCTAATAGGGGCATGATATGGCAAGTGTCTTGGGAGAGTTACTATCTCTCTTTCACAAAGATTATCAACCTTTTGGAGGTGAATCGGGTAGCTTCTAATATTATAGTTCTTAGTCACAAATTCCATTTGAAATTACCCCTTGAAGTCATGCAAGCATGATTGAGGCCTATAGCCCAACAAGGTACCGAAACAAGTTGTAGTCACGTAAACGTGATTGAGACCGTGAGGCCCTACAAAATTCTCGATATGAGAGAGCTCAAAGAGAAAACTCAAATAATCCCATCCTCTGAGACTTTAATCACTAGAGGCCTATTTATTATAGTGAGTTGGAATGCTCAAGTCCAGCTATACTCACATGGGTCATTCTCATAGGGTGATTACTTTTTCCCACTGTGACAGGCCCGCTAAAGGTACACAAATCTCAGAACTTAGAAAAAAGCTTCGAGGGTCTAGATTTCTGATTGTCTATAAAGGACAAGAGCATACTCTCCTGCCTCTTAGATTTTTCCGAAAACACGAAAGACAGATTTTTTCTTTAACCAGATATCAATTTAAGTGCCTAAGAAAATACTAAATGAATACACAATGTTTAGTCGATTCTCCTTAAGCAACCTGCAAAACCAATATGTCAATAGTCATTTTCTTCTTGATTCTTTGGCAGGCGTATGTTTGATTGATAGATTCTTTGACAAGCGTCCTAAAAACATTAAAAGCCCAAAATTAGTTTCCAAAATAACATAAAAATTAATTATCAAAAGAAAATTCTATCATGCAAACTATAAATTAAACTAATCTAACAAGAATTTCCATTTTTTTATGATTATCCTAGTTATGACAATTTTGATAGTACTTCACTCTATCATTTATAACTTTTCAACCAAAGATAATTCAAAACATCTCTTCAGTGGAAATGTTAATAACTTCGTTTTAAAGAGAATATAAAAATTTTGTTTAGATCCAATGGTTCAATAAAAAGTTATACTCTCTGAACCGAGACCATTTTTGACTGTCACAGAAGAATAAGTAAAATGATAGTCCTACACTCTGTCAATCATAACTTTCATACTCAACATCTTTAGGAAACTCCCTTCGGTGAACCTATAGAAAACTTGGTTTTACACAACATATCAAAAATTGGTTTAGATCCAATAGTTCAATAAAATGTTATGATCTCCAAACCGAGACCATTTTTTACTATCACAAAAGAATAAGTAAAATGATAGTCCTACACTATGTCAATCATAACTTTCAAACCCAAACTCTTTAGGAAAATCCCTTCAGTGAACCTATAGAAAACTTGGTTTTAAACAATATATCAAACATTGGTTTAGATCCAACGGTTCAATAAAATGTTATGCCTCCCAAACTGAAACCATTTTTGACTGTCATAAAAGAACAAACAAAAAGAAAGATTTTTATCTACAAATTTAATGCATGTTTATTAGTTATAAAAACAAAACATTAAATTTGTTCAAAAAACATTAGAAATCTTGTAGTTGTGGGTTCAAGCCCCACGGTGGGTGCAAAAAATGTGTGTGTGAAAAGTGGACCTGTATCTGTATCTGGAATACACAACACTTCAATTAAGTCATTACATGCATGGTTAGACAAATATAAGCATGAATAATAAAACCATAACAAATCGACCAATTGCCTTCTAGTAGGTGCAAGTTTAGATTGCTCTTAGATTGCTAAGCTATCCAGTGACTAGACAACACCTAAACAAAAGATTTTTAAATCTATATGAGCATGAATATGAGCTAAATGGATGCAAGATTTAAGCTAGCTATGCAAGATTAATCTAACATGATTTAAGCAATATATGAATATTTAAGCTAAATGATTTAAGCAATATGAAGTAACTAATATGCAATATATCAATGCAAATTCTCAATGAATCTAGAGCAAAAATAACATAATAACAATATATTCTCCAGGATTTTTGAATGAGACATGAGAGCCTGAATTTATAGAAAATTCAGAAAGAAACCAAAGGCTGAGATCAAATGATGATGAGCAGTCAAGATTTTCCAAGAGGAAGCACAATCCAAGTGAATTGATGTGATTGGATGCTTTCCTCAATTTTAAAGGAAATTGAACTAAAATTAAGATAAAATCAGAAAAAAACTGATTTATTATCTATTTCATTCAATTTTAAGATTTAATTGTTTTAATTGCTTTCTTTGAGATTATTTATCAATTTTTAATTTGTTTTTTCAAGATTATCTCCTATTGATTTCTTTTCTCAAAATTTTAATTCTTTTTTGGTCAATTAATTCTTTTTTTGATTTATTTCCATTTTTGAAGATTTGTGCTTATAATTTCCAATTCCTCTTTCTTGATTTGTTTCCTTTTTTGAAGATTTGTGACAATTTTTATTTATTTTTCAAATTAATTCCTCTTTTTGATGATTTAATGACAAATTGATTTATTTAATTAAATATGCTAGGATATTTAATTAAAATAAATAAGATAATTATTTAAAATGATTTACTTGAAATGATTTAATTAATTAATATTGAGTGATTAATTGGCCATGTGACATTTGATGATTAAAGAATTAATTGTGTGCTCAAGATTTATTTAATTGCCTTTGGTTAGGACCTTGGTGATGTTGTCGAGAATTGGGGCTCATGGTTTAGATGACCATTTTTAGGGTATTACACTTGTCAATTCACAACCCTCTCATGCCATCACTCACATACCCACACTTTCTTATATACAAAATTAATCATCAAAACCCATAGCTAGGTTGGCCACATATAGAATAAACAATATTACATAAATTTGGCCAGTAGAACCTAAAATATTATTTTTGGTCCACTCTAGGAGATAGAGAGAAACTGAAAAACATAACAACACATCCTTTCCAAATGATTCCAATGAACCACACACTAACATATCCTCCAAGATCAACATCAAGTGAAACATGTAGATAAAAATTAAAACACATTAACCAAACAACCCAAAACTAACCTCGAATGTAAATTATGCATCAAGGATATACACACACCATGGTGAGACCCAAACCACTAATCAAACTCATTCTCCAAAGAAAACCCAAACCAAATGAATATGATCCAAGTAGGATATATCACCACAATTAACTGAAAACTAGACTAACTAACATCACAGAACTTAGAGCATCATAACTTCACTTGCCAATCAAATCATCACCTAAAAATTAAATTGAAACACTACACAAACCACATAAACATGTCCTAAAAAATATAGCAGTTGAATCCACATATCCAGAAGCCACCAAGCATTCTCTAGACTAGTTCTAATAGACAATCTTATTGTCAGAAACAACAACCAACTCTACCATCTAAGGAAGAGAGGACCTACGAATTTGATAGTGCAATATATACAAAGAACATAAATATTATATCCATAAGCATACTCCATAATCTTCACATATTGTAGGAATACAAATCATTCTTTCATAGGGACATTAAATACTCTTTCATGCATATTGAAACTTCCACTACACCATCCTTCCAGAAACACCTCAACATCTTCACCAAACCATTCAACAATACTATGAAGCTCACTTCTTGACCATCTACAACACATAGTGACATCAATGAAAATACAAGACAGATTGACATCAATGATAACATAGCATAACAACTCAAGTTTCCAACATTCTCCCCCCTTTTCATTAATGGAAACACCACCAACGAGAAAGAGCACATACAACTGATCTCTCTCCCAGCCTTTCTCCCAATCTGTATCTCTCTCCCTGTTTGACATCAAATACAAAGGACACCTTGTAAAACACTCTCTCTTTCAAACTGAAAAATCTCTAATAATTGTAATACTCATTACTCCCCCTAAGAGTAGCCACCACATCAATCTAGGAGTAAAAGATGAACTCTAGAACTCTCTCTAGATAGATGCGCCACTTGAATTCATCTAGTTTTAGAAAGGAGGGGAAATGACACCAAAATTATACCAAAGATACTCAAAGGTATCCTTTGCCAATGTCTTAGTAAATATATCTGCAATTTATTATTTAGTAGGCACATACTCCAATCTAACTTCCTCGTCTGCAACCTCCTCTATTAAGAAATGATCCAGATTGCAATATGCTTAGTCCTTAAATGCATTACCAAATTCTTTGAAATTTTAATGGCACTTGGATTATCACATAAAATAGGAATTGCTTCATCATACACTACCTTGATATCTTTCAAACTTTGTTCCATCCATATGAACTTAATGAAATAATATGATACTACAATGTATTCAACCTCTACAATAGATAATGATACTAAATCTTGTTTCTTACTTAACCAAGAGACCAATCCATCTCCGAAGAAAAATGCACCACCACTTGTACTTATTTTGTCATTTGCACATTTGTCTTAGAGTTAAATCATCATCCTTCTTATACCATAACCCATATTTGGGAGTTCTTTTCAAATATATGAATATCCTCTTCATTGCTTGATTATGCGATTCCTTAGGACTAGCTTGATATCTAGCCACCAAATAAACAACCTATATAATATCTGGTCTTAAAGCAGTCAAATACAACAATCCTCCAATCATGGTGTGTATGCCAAAATGTAAGCTTAAGAAATATAAACAACAAGAAAATACCCAAAACTACACAAATCAACAAAACATCAAGATAGGATGGAAAAAGAAGCAAAACAACACAAAAAAAAGGAATCAAACAAGAACCCAAATATTGTTAAACCTCCTTTTGATGCAATGATGTGCCCTTTGATTTTTGGTTGGATGTGTGCTGAAAATCCATCAACATAATGGTATGATAGCTCCAAATTTACTCAATATTGCATGAATATAATGTATGTGCTCAAGGATTGTACATTCAAGTGTTGCATTCTGAGAGAATGAGAATTGTTTTTGGTTAAGTGTTGGAGTTGGGGAATGAAGGGCTCGGATCAAAAGTAGAGATCCAAGGGAAGAGATGGCTTAGAGTTCTCACACTTAATGTGAGGTTGACAAGTGTCAACATGTGAGAAATTGAGAGGAATAGGTGGTTGGGGGAAGAAAGGAAATTTTTCCATAATAGCATTTCTTGTCTTCACACTCTAAGGTACTTTGGGGAAAGGAATAAAGGTATTCTTTATCGCTTAGGGAGGAAAAAAGTGGAAGAGGTGGTACTTAGCATTTGAGGTTAAGGTGGGCATGGGTTGACTTGGGGGCTAATATTAATTGGTATTAGGAATGTGCATATGTTTAGGGGGGGAATGATTATAGAAATAATCAAGAATTAGGAGGCAAGTGGAAAATGTAGGAGGATGTGATGGGTGGAGAGAGAAAGAATGGGGGGAATTAAAAATTCAATTTAATTCCAAGTTGAGGGAAAGAGATTAAATTAAATAAATGAGGTTTATTCAATTTAATGGGGGGTTTATGAATTAGATTAATTCATTTTGGAGGAAAAAGGGAAGAAGAATGTTAGATTAAAAAAATATGGGATTTATTGAATCGAATGGAATCAAAAAGTTAGTTAGCCAAATTAACTTAGTCATGGTCATAGAGGAAATGAGATATAATTAAATAAATAAATTATTTAATTAATGGCTAGACTTTAGACAAGAGGGAATAATGAAAATTAATTTGACCAAATAATGATGATCAAATTTAGGTGTCTACACATGGATCTGTACTTTTTCTCATCAAAATCTAAAGATCCGTCATCCTTGGTTAACTTACAACCAATATCCATGAGGGTGGCAACCGGTTTAGAATACTCCATTTCAAACTTATTTAACATCTCTTTGATATACTTGGTCTAAGAAATAAAAAATGTCTTTCTCTGATTGAGTAACTTGTAAACCAAGGGAAAATGACAACTTACCTATCATATACATCTCAAATTCCTCTTGCATCTCTTCTACAAAATTCTTACATATATTATTATCTCCTCCAAATATGATATCATCAACATACACAACAATAATCAACAATTTATCACCTTTAACTTTGAAACCAATATTGCTATCTATATTAACTTTCCTAAAATTTTGTTGCAATAAATATCTATCCAATCTTGTATACCAAGCTCTAGGAGCTTTCTTGAGTCCATACAATGCCTTCTTGAATTTTCAAACCATATTTGGATCTTTTAATAGCTCATCTAATTGTTCAATGTATACTTCTTCCTCAAGTTCTCCATTCAAGAATGTTGACTTGACATCCATCTGATATACCTTAATGTTCTTATGAGTTGCAAATGCAAGAAACATCTATATAGCTTCTATCCTTGCTACTAGATCAAATATCTCCTCAAAATCTATGCATTCAACTTGTGAATAACCTTTGCACACCAATCTTTCCTTTCTTCTAGTGACTTTTCTATCTTCATTAAGCTTGTTCCAGAATACCCACTTGGTTCCTTTTACATTTTTTTCCTATCGATATAGGTACTAATTCCTAAATCAGATTCTTTCATATCTTACTCAGCTCTTCTTCCATTGCTTTTAAATCCAACTTGGTTCTTGTCACATTTTTTCTATTGATCTAGGTAACAATTCCTATGTTTGATTATTTTCTATTTGAATCTACTCTTCTTTCATTGCTTTTACATAGGTCTTTGGATCAACTTGAGATAGGAGAGAATAATTTGCTTGTTCACAAGATTTTGCAATTCTTCTTCTTGTCTAAACATATTTACCCTTTTTTCCAATGATCTAATCTTTTGAATGATTCTTCCATACATACTTTGTTGGTGGTTTAGGAGCTAGTTAAATTTATTCTTCTTCTATATTAGTCTCCTTTTTTTTGTATTAACTTTATTTTCTATAGCAACCAACACAATTTATATCTTAGTCTTAGGTTCAGATGAAATCTTAGTTTGATTCCATTCCTCAAAAACTTTCACATTTTCACTTTCCACAACCTTTTGCAGCCTCTTATTGTAACACTAATAAGCCTCGCTATTTTTAGAATATCTTAAAATGATTCCTTCATCTACTCTTGCATCAAACATTCCTAGATCATCTTCATCTCTCATTATGTATCACTTAATTCTGAAATACTTAACTATAGGAGGTGTTCCATTCCAAAGTTCATAAGGTGTCTTTGTATGATTCACTTTGATTTGTACCTCATTAAAAAGATAAATAGTTGTATACATAGCTTCTTTCAACTTCTTTCCAATACACATTGGGAAAGTGAGCATATTTCAACATAGTTATATCCATCTCAACAATAGTCCTATTTTTCCTTTCAACTACACTATTCTATTGAGGAGTCCTTAGAGTAGAAAAGTGCCTCCTAATGCCATGTTCTTCATAAAAATATTAAATTCATTTCATGGCTCTCCTCCTCTATCAGACCTTAGACATTCAATTCTACTATCTATTTGATTCTCAACCGTTGAATTGAATACTTTAAATATATCTAATGCTTCACACTTTTATCTCAAGAAATTGACCCATGTCATTCTAAAGTAATCATCAATAAGTAACATAAAATAGATTTCTCCTCTTAATCATCTTGTCCTTGTACTTCCACATAGATCTATATGAATTAACTCCAAAGGTTGTGAAGTAGCATACCCTTTTATCAATATCCTTTATATTTTCTTTCCCAGCTATCATTCCTCGCACATAGTATCAACATGTTTTATAATCCTTTATAAATATCTCACAACATGATTAGAGATAATCTTCACCATATTATCAAATTTGATATGTCTCATTCTTTTGTGACACAACCAACATTCACTACTCTATGCCAACAAATAGTTTCCTCCACTATTATCCCTATAGTGTCATAAAATTGCGACCCTAGCAATTTTTGACTACGTTAGGGTCCTCACGCATGCGAGTTCAAATCCTCTAGCCTGATCGGAAACTGAAGATTGCTCAGCTTGCAGAAACAACTTCTTTCTTGGCCTCTGCATCACCCCATCCGCACTCTGCCCTGGAGAAAAGGGTAGGAAAAGGATGTGGCACCACTATCCCCCCTTAGATAGGAGTGTGGTGCCCTTTTCCTCCCAGGACAGGGGCCCCTATCTCTACCCTATTTTGGGGCAAGACCCTTCCTAGGGTTGCATTGTTGGTTGTGCCTCGGGTAGAAAACTCTCGATGTTGGCCCGCGAGGAAAATCAAATCCACTAACATGTATTTAAGGGGAATTCATCCTCTCATTTGCATAAGTTCAATAATTTGAAGTTGGATAAGATTGGAATGTGCATAATCGATCAAGCATTCAAAAGCATTCAAGCATTCTTTTCCAGCATTGAGCATTCTCAAGTCTCCATTCAAGGCTAGGTGTTGCATTCAAGTCAAGGATTCAACCATTGAAGAGGAGATTTATTTCAAGATACAATTCCACACAAGCATTTCTATCAATATTGCTACTACAACCTCCCTTGAGGTGATTTACAATTCAGTCTTTCATTTACATCTACTTGCAAGTACTTTCTTTCATTACTTGGTTAATTCCTAGACTGGGGTTTGACCTAAAGGAAAACCCCCAATCCCAACCCATTTTCCTCTCTTTTCTGTGTGTAGGTTGCAGGTGTGCAACTATACTTTCAGATTCAGGTTTCATTTGCAGAGGCAGAAAAACCCTTTTCATTTCACGGATTTTTTTGAAGGAGCGTGTATATTCCCGCCATGGTCCAAGCAACTTTTCCTCAAATTCGTAGGGTGACTTCATCTCAAAATTTTACTGCCAGATCCAGGTGCACAGCATCATCCCATATTCTGATCTCAAGTTATAATCAGTTCTTTGTCACTCTTACATTACATAGTTTGATCAATTTCCTTTCTAAATCAAACAAGGAAGAGGGGACCAACTTAATAGTCCCAATTCATTTTAGAATTCAATCTACCATCTTCATATGGAGAGATTGAATCTAGTGAATTATTTTCTCCCTCTTCCTAATGTAATGGTGAAAAGTGCTTGAATGGTAATGATAGTGAAACTCTCATCTATTTTTGAGGGAAAGGGGAGTTTCCTTCTTAATTTATCATTCACCATTTTCCCACCATTACATTTTTTTGAACCTAACATCATGCATGCTTTCCTTTGAACAACATTGCATATTTTCATTTACAAGTTTCAACTTTCTGCAAACTTAGTGGTTAATTCATTAAAAACCTTAGTTTTTAAAATTAAAATTGAACTTGTGATTTGTAAAAATTGTTTGTGGTTCTCTTAGATGTGAAGATTGCTTCATTTGTCAAATTCAATTTCCTCATTGCCTTGTTCAATTTTCAATTAAAAGATACAAAATGAAGAGGTTACCTGTTAAAACCCTAATTTTGAAAAATCATCTTGAACTTGTGCACAAATTGGATTTCCATTTAATTTTCAGATTTTTTATTGTTCTCAGATTTGTCTTCAATCCTATAATTCAAATTTTCAATTTCCCCGCTTTTTTTTTCCCAAAATTCAAAATTTAAAATTTCAAAATTAAGTGTTTAGGTCATCAAACCCTAATTTTAAAAATTAATTGGATTTTGTGTGAATTTCAAATTAATAAATCATTTACATTCATATTTCTAAACATTTTCCAGGGTGTCCCTATCCATTAGGTTTGACCCTTTTCAAAATTGCAATTCAATTCCTCTTTTTCTTCAAAACCTTGATAAGGTCCTATTTTCACATGTGCGCTTTTATTTCACCCATCTAGAGATTGTAAAATTCACCAATTTTTTGGGGTTAGCTTTAAAATCATTGTAATATCCATCCTTGAAAATTTCAAGAAAAATTGGTCAAACCATGTGCGTTCCCGCCACGGTCCTTAGCTTTTTTCCAGAAATTTCGGGAGACTATTATGACTATATTTAATATCCTAAATTCGAAAGATTGGCTGATTTTATCAATTTTTGATCCCTCTAGAATTATAAATACCTTCAAAATTCAACATTTCAACTTTCAAGAATTTTGTTTAAATTAATAGGTTAATTATAGCTTGCCTTGATTTTAAAATTAAGTGGTATTCCCTTGGCCCTAATTTTAAAATTCCAATTTCCTTTCATTTTTGGAAATTGTGTCATTCCCTTCCTCCACCAAAGTTTAAATTATGTAATCATTATTTCCTTATATTTTGTATTACTCAATTTTGTAAACTTTGTTCCACAATTCAAAATTCAAATTTTCCCTCTAGTGCATGAGTTTTACCACTATTAGTCCTACCTATCCTATCCCCGTTAGACGAAGCATTAGAATTAAGGCATCCCAAGGTTTAATTACCGAGGAGATAGAACCTTATTTGGGTGACTTCTTTAATGAGGATCATGCTAATTCTTCTCATCCTAATCATGTGCCTATTCACCATATTGATGGATCCAATGATGAAGAAGAATCTTTAACTAGGGTTTCTTTAGATCAACTTTCCACATTGGACAATCAATTTGATATCTTTCAACAATGGATGTCCCAAGAATACCCTAATAGTGAAGATCTTCCATTAATTGAAGGTCTTAAACACATGCTTCAAAGTGATAAGAATGGAATTGATATACTGTGTGGCATTGCACATATTGTTGATTCTAATGTCGTGCCTATCAATAGTTGTGCTGAAACCCTAGGTTAGTCACAACCTTCAACACAAGTCAATTCCTCTATTCCTTTGACTAATCCTATGACTAGTATTCCTACTTTCACATCTAACATCATGGCTACTTCAACTCAAAATGTCATTCCTACAATCATAGGTCATGGGGGAAATCTCTCTTCTTCATTTAATCATCCATCGATACCTATGTCTTCTATGAGTGTTCCTATTATTCCTCAACCAATGAGTGTGACACAAGGGGGCAATTCCTTCAACAACTTTATTCCTCCTTTAAGTGTCCCTTTTCCTACCCAATCATCACCAATGCCTACTTATCATAATGTCCAACCACCTTATTCTTAGTCCATGCCTTCTTTCAATAACATCACACCACCTTCTCAATCACCTATGTCTAACATCAATTCTTTCACCAAAATGACAATCAACAATCTTGCTCAAACTATGTCTTCCTTACAATAACAAATTGCTTCTATGAGTCAATCCAAGTTTAGTGTGCCCACCTTTGATGTGTTACAAGATAGGGTTGTCATTGCACCAAAATATCAAACTTTCAATGCCCAATACAACCACTAGACCTATAGAATCCACAGGAGGTTGTTAAACCATGTTGCGAATCCCCGTGAGGGACGCTGGCCCACTGCCAACAATCCCCCTCCCAGCATCACTCACCATGACCTGTGGGATTCGAACCTATGACCAAACTCTGATACCACTTGTTACAAGCTAGGGTTGTTGCACCAAAAGATCAACCTTTCAATGCCTGATACAACCACTAGACTTATAGAATCCACAGGAGGTTGTTAAGCCATGTCGTGAATCCCTACGAGGGATGTTGGCCCACTGCCAACATGAAGTTACAAGCCCACTTTATCTTGATATTGTTAAATTCATGCCACCTAAACATTTTGAGATCCCTCAATTGGAACTTTATAATGGAAAAGGTGATCCTCTTATGCATGTCAAAACATTTCAAACCTTGTGTACTGATTTTGCTTATGATCAACAATTACTTGCAAAATTGTTTACAAGAACACTAAGAGATAAGGCCTTACAGTGGTATTGCTCTTTTCCTTCTTATTCTATCACTTCCTTTCAACAACTCGCAAATGCTTTCATCCAACAATTTCAAAACAACATTGGTCCTAAAATCACTTTGATGAATTTAATGCATTGTAAACAAAGTGTTAAAGAAAAAGTGATTGATTTCATTGGTAGATATAAGCATTTGTGTGCTCAAATTTCTTTTCATGTACCTAATAATGATATTCAAAGAATTTTCATTTCTAATTTGCAAAAAGATATCAGGGAAAAGCTTCTTTTGTCTGAGTTTACTTCCTTTCCCCAATTGTGTGCAACAATCCACAATTATCAACTTGTTGTGAGTCAAATGGAGCAATCCACTACTATGGCTCCGAGTGATAAGGGGGAGAGTGTTCAACAACCATTTAGGAAGTTCAAACCAACAAAAAGCTTCATCAAGTTCAATGATCCAATCAATAACAACCATGTGAATGCTACAACAGGTGTGCCTTCTATTTCTATTTTTTTCCAAAGAGAAAGACAATTTACTCCTTTTAATAAATCTTTACATAGTATTATGTCTCAGTTGTTGCATATAAATGTTATCAAACTTCCTCCTATAAAACAAATTGATCATTCCAAACTTGCATCTCCTTATTTTGATAACAATTCCTTTTTCCAATTTCATCGTCAACCTGGTCATGATACTGAGAAATGTTTTACATTAAAAAATAAGGTTCAAGACTTGATTGATAATAATACTATATCTATGGCAAGTGTGAATGATATAGGGAATAAATCATTTGCTCCTCCTAATCAAAATCTTAATATTTTCATTGATCCCTTGCATTTTATTGAGATTGTGCCTAATTCTCTCAATTCTGAAGAATTCACCTCTATGGATCCAAACTTGGTTAATATGGTAGAAATACAAGATTTGCCTAAGGATCCTTGTATTAAATTTGACCCTAGTGAGACATTAGAGCACCCGATGGCTCTTTATACATAGTTGTGAAGGTTAAGGATATCCCTTGTCATGGTGCCCTGATTGATCCCTCTTGCATGGTTAATGTCATAACTAAAGAGTATCTTTTTACTTTAGGATTACATAAGCCACTCTATGATGCTTCTAATGTGGTTGTGAAGTTGTTTGGTGGCTTCTCTTGTCCTACCATTGGCTCTATCACCCTTCCTACTGAGGTTCATACTAAATCCTTGGATGTTGACTTTGTTATCATACCTTCTTCGGAGCAATTCTATGTGAAGTTGGTCTATCCTTGGCTATCTTCCATGAAGGCTATTGCTTCTCGAATTCACAATTGTCTTAAATTTCCTAACAATGGAGAAATCATAACCGTGAACCATAGCTTATTTCATCCATCCAAAAGAATCCTTGGTGTTCCTATTGATCTCTTTTAGCCTAAACAATTTCAATCTCTTCCATTAAGGAGTGATGTTATTTTTCAATCTTATCAAAAATGGAAGAATGATATGATTTTATCCTTAAGTCAACCTAGATCTCCAACACTTGACATTCCTAATATTCTTCAAGATGAGGTCCTTCCCCTCTCGGATAGAACTAATCTCCCTCCTAAGGAAGATTGTCCACCTATAGCTATGGATGTGACTTTACCTTCTCCTAAGGAGAACACCAATATTCTTCCTAAGGTTAGACCTATACCTCCTCCTCATGATGGACTTGGTCTCCTTCCTACACCTAATATTCCTCCTTTCTATGGTGTAGTTCCATGTCCTTCCTCTTATTAAGAGAAGAGGCCTGCTTTTCCTCTTCTTCAACCAAAAAGAACTCAACCTAAACCTTCAACTATCAAGGAGAGAAATATTCCTACTTGTTCAAATGTTCGTCCTCCTTCTCAGCCTTCCACTAAGACTCGATGTTATTGTTGTGCGAGAGAACATCAATGAAGATGCCGTGTTTGAGCTCATGAAGTTATCCCTCAAAATATTCAATATCCTTAGACTCCAACAGTTGACATGATTCCCTTTTCTCCTAAGAAATATGTTCAACCTATATCTCCAAAGAATAAGCTACATATAACATGTGATGGTTTTACTCCCATTCATGTTCTTGCTCCTTTTTCTTTAAACTTTGATGAAGAAATGGGTAAAAATATTATTCATAATGGTAATACAACTCCTAATGCTTCTGATAGTGAGTATGAGTATGTTGATGTGGAAAAGCATTTATAGGATGCATTTTCACAAACCCTAATCTTGGCTCCTTGAATTGAACAAAGTGACTTACAAAATGAGCATAGTCCTTGTTTGGATCTTGTGATAGCTCCATCTGCTATGCTTGATATCATTCCTCTGGCATGTTGCTTGCCTTCCCAAAATAGTGATTAGCAAGATCAGGAGGCGGATGTTGTGCTAGATTAGCGATACTAGCACTTCTCTCTCTCTCCTTTCTTTCTCTTTTGTGACCATTCTTCTATGTGTATCCCTGTTCTTCTATTGTTCCCTTAATGTGTACTTGGGGATGATGCAAAGCATTGAGATATTTTCTTGGTCTCTTTCATGTTGACTCAAAAGATATCCTCTCTTCTCTTTCTTCTAAGGTAGTGTCCTTCTTTGAGGAATGAAGATTATTATATGCATATACATACATGATATACATGAGTTATCATACAACATACTGACCCTGAGGAAAGCGACACTACCTCATGTTTTGTGTTCATTATCCTTGGGTTTATACCTCAATTGGGGACTAAATCCTTGTGATAATTTACTCCCTCTCTTCTCTCTCTTGGGTTTATCCTACCTTAAAGAAATCACTCCTGATATGTCACGTGCAATTGCTTTAACTTTCCTTCTTGTGATACTTAGAATTACATAGTGAACTTTGTTTTGCTTTGTAATCTTTGGTATCCTTGCTTTCATGACTCATAGTGAAGGGAACTTTTCTACTTGTAGTCATGGTTCTCACCTTCCTGATCTTCCCTTTTGCTTTGTCAATTGAAGTTGTAAGATCCTAAGTCCACTAGGGGTTTGGTGCATCTTGCCTTCTTGACATGGTACAAGTCTTTCAATCTTGTTTCCTTGAACTTTACCGACAGTTTTGGCATATGCTTATACTCCCACTAAACTAGGGGCTAAATGTAGTGTCATAAAATTGTGACCCTTTCAATTTTCAAGTGCATTAGGGTCCTCACACATGCGAGTTTGAATCCTCTAGCCTGATGAGAGATCGGAGATTGCTCAACTTGTAGAAACAACTTCTTTCTTGGCCTCTACATCACCCTGTCCACACTCTGCCCTGGAGAAACGGGTAGTATAGGGGCGTGGTGCCATTGTCCCCCCTTGGACAAGGGTATGGATCCCTTGTCCTCCCATGAAAGGGGTGTAGTGCCCTTTTCCCTACCCTATTTTGGGGCAGGACTCTTCTTATGGTTGCATTGTTGGTTGTGCCTCAGGCGAGAAACTCCCCCGATGTCGGCCCATGAACAAATAAAATCCACTAACATGTATTTAAGGGGCATTCCTCCTCTCATTTGCATATGTTCAATTAGTTGAATTTGGATAATATTGGAGTGTGCACAAGCGATCAAGCATTCAAGAGCATTCAAGCATTCTTTTCCACCATTGAGCATTATCAAGTCTCCATTCAAGGCTGGGTGTTGCATTCAAGTCAATGATTCAACCATTGAAGAGGAGATTGATTTAAACATATAATTCCACACAAGCATTTCTATCAACATTGCTACTACAACCTCCCTTGAGGTGATTTACAATTCAGTCTTTCATTTACATCTACTTGCAAGTACTTTCTTTCATTGCTTGGTTAATTCTAAAATTGGGTTTTGACCTAAAGGCAAACCCCTAATCCCGACCCATTTTCCTCTCTTTTCTATGTGTAGGTTGAAAGTGCCCAACTGTACTTTTGGATTGAAGATTCATTTGCAGGGGTGGAAAAACCCTTTTCATTTCGCAAATTTTTTGGAGGACTGTGTACATTCCCGCCACGGTCAGGGAAACTTTTCCTCAAATGTGCAGGGTGAATTCGTCTAAACATTTTATTGGTAGATCCTGCTGCACAACTTCATCCCATATTTCGATCTCAAGTTATAATCAGTTCTTTATCATTCTTGCACTACATAATTCAATCAATTTCCTTTCTAAATTAAACAAGGAAGAGGGGACCAGCTTAACATTCCCAATTCATTTAGAATTCAATCTACCATCTTGATGTGGAGAGATTAAATCTAGTGAATTATCTTCTCCCTCTTCCTAATATAATGGTGAAAAGTACTTGAATGGTAATCGATAGAAAAAATCTCATGTCTTTTTGAGGAAAAGGGGAGTTTCCTTCTTAATTTATTACTCACCATTTTCCCACCATTACAATCCCTTACATAGAAGTCATTTCCATTAGTCTTAATACTGTTTGCAAACAATCTTTTGGATCCTTCTTTTTTGATTCCACATCTAGTTCAATGAAATATGATCTTATAACCTTTACTACACATTTGACTTACACTCAATAGATTATGTCTTACATCATCAATTTAACAATTTTATGCTTATGATCAATAGAGATGCTTCCTTTTCCACAAATAGGTGCAATTTCCTCTCCTACAAACTTAATTGATCCACCATCATATTTATCAAGGTTAATAAACTTATCTCTATCATTGATCATATGGTTTGAACATCTGAAGTCAATGATCAATGCTTTTGGTTCCACTTTTGCATGTAGTGTAATATTCACATTTACTGGTTTCTCAGTATTCTTCACATCTTTTAAACTTTCAGATCACTCATCATTCTTTTATTTGCATCATCACCATCTTCTTCTTTAAATAAGAAGGTCTTCATTGAATAAAATATATTCTTTTGATTATCTTTGTCATCTCTTCTCGTGTGTCTATTATTCCCTCTATAGTTCCCCCTTCTTTTGTTATCATCATTAGGTCTTCCACCATAATCCTCTTTTTATATACATATAGAAGCATAATGACCAATTATTTCATAATTAAAATATTTGAGGGTAGCTTACCTTTGTAGTTTCCATTTCCTCTCTTCCATCTTCTCACAAAGTTTTCTTCAATCTCATCCATGTCTTCATTTTCTTCTGGTTCTTCCCTAGGCTTCTTTGTAACTTTAAATGCTACTTTCCTTTCCTTTTTGATGTCATACAATTCAACAATCTCAAAGGTAGAGAGTGAACCAAGGAGAAGATCCATAGTGTAATTATTCATGTCATGACTTTCCTCAATAGAATACTTCTTAGGTTTATAGCTTTTGGGCAATGTTGTCATTATCTTCCTTACAACTTCACTATCTTCTAGAGTTCCACCAACTCCTCTAAGAGAATTTATAATTTCATTCACTCAACAAATATAGCCTTCAATGTTTTCATGATTAGACATTCTTACATTCTCAAACTTGTGCTTTAGATTTTTAATCTTGTCTTGCTTTTTCTTTTCATTACCTTCACATACACTTCAAATTTTCCCAAATTTATTAGCCGACTTTTTGCCTATAACATTACTAAAAATTGTATCAATCAAACTAGTGACAATTGCGACTGTATCCTTTGCATTATTCTCATATGCTTTGATTTCATCTAGAGTTGTAAGACCATTCTAAGGAGTAGTATAACCTTTCATAATGCTTTCCCACATTTAAGTTGGCATAATTACTAAATGATATTCCATCCTTTCTCTCCAATAAACATAATTTGTGCCATCAAACTTTGGAGCATTGAAGGTGTAAGTAGGTACCATACCAAATCTTCCTCAAGTAGTTATGTTGGCATTATGTGAATAGGTATGAGGACATAATGACATTGTGTGTTGTCATTGATGTCAATATGATGAAGAGAAGAGAACCGGTATAACATTGTGAACTGACATTTGTGCCAAAGTGAAGCGGTGTGTTTGTTCAAGGTGAACTGGCATATGATTATGGGAACCAGCACATGGAAGCATTGTATGACTACCGGTTGGTAGTCTCAACTTTAGGGTTTCTGGTTGAAGTGCTTGAAGTCTGTGTGGCTCAACTGGTGACTTTGTGTGATGAGTTAGCATGGTAACAAAGAACAGATCATGTTTCCACGTAAGCCTTGTGTGCATGAAGGATCGTGCATGAAGGAGATTGTTCCTATCTACCTCAGGAATGTGTGAAGTCTGTAAATGGTGATAACGTGTGATGGGTTATCAACCACCATGAAATCGATGGAAAATGAACGATAGAGAATGTCTTGAGCTTAGATCAAGATTGTTGCATTTAATGCAGTATGCTCAAGAGTTAGGATTGAACCGTTTGAATTCCTTAACCTAATAGGTTTAGGGTTTAGAGTTTGTGCCACTGACCTATCTATTTTCCTATAAGGTCGATGTTGTGTTTCTTTCTGAGGTTGTTGGCAAAAAGTTGTGTGTGTGTATCCAAGAGAAGAGATATGTGATTCTTGCTAGACCAGAGGAGAGAAGTGATACCTACAAAGTGTAAGTGCAGAAGGTGAAGAGGAGCTAAAGCAGATCTGCATTGGCATTGAGTGTTGTTACCAGATCATTGTAATACCTATTGATCTCTAACCACCTCAATAGTTGGAAAATTCGTTAACAGGGTAGCTTTAATCGGCTTGTTGTAAATCCTTTAATAGGGTGACTCAAAACAATTGAGTTCTTGAAATCCTCTAACAAGGTAACCTTTAGCAGGGTTTAACCCTTAACCAGGTATTCTAGCCATCCCTTAACTGAGTGATCCCTAACAGGATCAGTTCCTAACAAAACCTATTGTATCAGTCTTTAACTAGACAAGGCTCCTAATAGAGCGGACTTCTAAAGAGTTCAAAAACAAGCTTGTGGGTATTCATCCCCACCGTGGTTTTTCCTAGTTGGGTTTCCATGTGAAAAATATGTGTGTCATATGTGATGTCTTCTTCATGTGATGCTATGTTGTTTTCTGTCAAGCAGTGAATCATGTTGATCTAGTTGTTTATATAAATATCTTTGATGATAGATTACCTATTCATGCATTAGGGTGAAATGGAAATGAAGTGTTAGATTGTATGAGAAGATAAGTGTCAACCGGTTTATGCTTGTCTCAGTTATTCTGATTTTTGCCAGTTGTACTCTATTTAAAGACCAATGTTACTATTTGTCTATCAATGTATAGTGTTTGCTGACAAACCGGTTTAAGATTGTGTTTTTGTCTGTACTGATTCACCCCCCCCTCTCAGTACCGATTTGGTACTATCCATTCATCATTGAGTTATAAATTGGTATCAGAGTGTCCTCCAGGTTGTTTGTGTTATAAGCTTAACCGCTTGAGGTAAAGATCCCAGTCTAATGACGAAGAGGGAAGGTCAAAAGTTTAGCAAAGAAAACTTTAGTATATGGAAAGACAAAATGAAGATATAAATCAAAAGCATGGGTGCTTAACACTAGAGCTATGTTGAGAATGCCTATATTGCCCCTACCGGTACTCTCACCGATGACCAAAAGAGAGAGATGCAGGAGAATGGGCAAGTCATGGAAGCCCTAATTAGTAGTTTATCTGACATTGAGTTTATTGATGTCCAAGATAAGGTAAATCCCAAAGAGGTATGGGATACTCTTGAAAATATCTATGGTGTTGATGAGCATGTAAAAAAAGCTAAGGAAGAAAGCCTTAGAGGGAAGTTTGAAGATATGTGGATGGTTGAAGGTGAGACCATTCAATAGTATGGAATAAGAATCAAAACCGTTGTTGGAGATATCAAGAGTGCAGGTGGTAAAATGGAAGATTCCATTGTGGTAAGCAAAGTCCTAAGATCCTTATTACCGGTCTATGCAATAAGGGTTGCTGCTATTCAGGAGCTAAGATTAATAGACAAGACTAAGGTATCCCTAGACTCCATCATTGCAAAGTTGACAGCCTATGAGCTAAATAGTTTTGATGGCAGTGTTCAAAAGACTGAATCAGCTTTCAAAGCTTCTACTATACCATCCAGAAAAGGAAAAGAAGCTAGCACTAGTGGTGAACCAAGATAGAGCAGAGAAATGGATGATGAGGAGATTCTGATGGCATTTAAAGCTCTTCTTGCCAGGAAACTTCCTAAGGGAACCGACAAATACAGAGGTAAGCTTCCTTTGAAATAATTTTCTTGTAACCAGATATGACATATAGTTGTAAACTGTCCTAATGGCGACAACAAGGAAAAACCAGAAAGGTTCAAGAAATTCAAAGGAGGAAACTAGAGAAACTGTTTTGTGGTAGTTGATGAAGGTGTCATGGATGAAGAATCATAAGATGAAGAAAATGAAGATATTGTGTTTGTTGCTATCAAGGAAGATGTCTCAGACAAGAAGGCTCTTGTCTCCCAGTTTGATAATTCCAATGAGTGGATCATTGATAGTGGATGTTCTCACCATATGACTGGTGATCGGAGCAAGTTTCTATCCTTGGAAGAGTATGATGGTGGTGTGGTTCGCTTTGGTAATGATGCACCATGCATGGTCAAAGGAAGAGGGTCCATCTCTCTGAATGGAAAGAGTAGTGTTGACAATGTGTATTGGGTTGATGGTCTCAGACACAACCTTCTGAGTGTTGCCTAGCTGAATGACAGTGGTCTCTAGAATTCAAGAATGGAGTGTGTAGAATCAAAGGAAAGAATGGTGAATTGGTGGCCACTGGCATGCAAAAGGTAACCTATTTCAGCTGAATGCAAATATAAGTACATGTCTTATGGCTAAATTTGATGATAGTTGGATATGGCATAGGAGACTCTGCCATGTAAACTTTGATAACATTGTGAAGGCTAGAAAGATCAAGGCAGTTAGAGGGTTGTTGGTGCTAAGAAAACCAGATAATACCTTATGCAGAGAGTGTCAATTGGGGAAAATTCCTTCCTCAACCTTTAAAGGTAAACCTTTCACTGCTGACAATTTGCTTGATCTTGTGCATACTGATCTGTGTGGTCCTATGAAAACTAGGAGTATGCACGGTGATAGGTACTTCATGATTCTCACTAATGAATGCTCACGAATGATGTGGGTCACATTCTTGAAAGATAAGTCTGAAGCTTTTGTAAAGTTCAAAGCTTTAAGAGCATTAGTGGAGAAGGAAAGCAGTAAAAGGATCAAGTGCCTGAGAACTAATCAAGGAGGGGAATTCACTTCCAGTGAATTCAACAAGTACTATGAAGAACATGGCATCAAGAGGAAACTATCTACCCCTCGGACTCCACAGCAAAGTGGCCTAACAAAGAGGAATAACCAGACTGTGGTTGAAGCAGCTAGAAGTATGTTGATTCAAGGAAAGGTAGCCCACAACTTTTGGAGAGAAGCAGTGAGCACTACAGTCTACACAATGAATCGAGTACTCATCAAGAAAGGTAAGGATAAAACTCCTTATGAGTATTGGATCAGTAAGACACCTGTGGTCAGCTACTTTAGAGTGTTTGGTAGTAAATATTACATCAAGAGGAGCGAACACCAGAGCAAATTTGATGCGAAATATGATGAGGGAATGTTCCTAGGGTATTCCACCAAGAGCAAAGCTCTCAAATGTTTCAATAATAGGACTCAGAGAATTATGGAAAGCATCAATGTAAGAGTTGATGAAACCTCTGAGAAAACTGAGGAAACCGATAGTGAGCAAGCAGTAAATGAACCGGTTGTAACCTTCTGGGAACTGGTTGTCAGTCAACTGAGTATCAGTAACAGTGTTCCTACACTGGTAGATGTAGATGCTGATACTGATGGAGATGAGGATGAAGAAGAAAATCAAGAGGAATCTATCAAGACCATTCCTCGGTATGTCAAGCTAAATCATGATCCTAAATAGATCATAGGAGATAAGGATGCAGGAATCCTTACAAGAAGAAAGGTCAGAGAAAAATCATGTATGATCTCTGAATTTGAGCCTAAATCATTCAAAGAGGCACATAAAGGTGAAGACTAGGTCAAGGCAAAGGAAGAGGAACTTGACCATATAGAGAAAAATGGTACATGGTCTTTGGTACCCAGACCGGAGCATAAAAATGTCATTGGTACTAAATGGGTTTTCAGAAATAAGCTGAATGAGGATGGGACAGTGATTAGGAACAAAGCCAGATTGGTGTGCAAAGGATATGCCCAAGAAGAAGGAGAAGACTATGGAGAAACCTTTTCTCCTGTAGCCAGATTGGAAGGAGTTCATATGCATCTTTTAAAGGATTCAAAGTATATCAAATGGATGTAAAATCTGCATTCCTAAATGGTGTACTTGAAGAGGAGGTGTATATAGAGCAACCATATGGGTTTGCCCTATCTGAAGACAGTGACATGGTATGTAGTCTACATAAAGCCTTAAATGGTCTAAAGCAAGCACCTAGAGCATGGTATGAACTTCTGCATTCCCATCTTGTGAAGATTGGATTTGAGAGAACAAGCGAAGATAACAATATCTACTTGAAGTCTGAAGGAGATCAGATCCTGATCTGTGAGGTATTTGTTGATGACATTATCTTTGGTGGAGATGACAAGATGAGTCATGAGTTTGTAGATGAGATGAAGAAAGAGTTTGAGATGTCACTCATAAGGGAGATTAAGTTCTTCATTGGACTGCAGATCTAGCAGATGAAAGATGGAATCATTATCACTTAGTCCAAGTATGTCAAAGAGATGTTGAAGACCTTTGGCATGGAATATAGCAAACCGGTTGGTACACCAATGGTGACCGGTTGTAAACTATCCAAAGAGGATGACTCAGCATTGGTTGATGAGAAGGAGTACTGATCAATCATTGGTAAGTTGCATTATGTAGTGCATAATAGACCAGATATTGCACATGCAGTTGGCATTACTGCAAGGTTCCAGAAAAGACCAAGAGAATCCCACTTGGTTGCAGTCAAGTAGATTCTTAGGTATCTGAAGGGAACTGTTGATTATGGATTGTGGTATCCATATAGAAAGGATTTCAAATTGAAAGTATACACAAATGCTGATTGGGCAGGTAATGTAGATGACTGGAAAAGCACAACCAGTGGTGCATTCTTTCTCAGTGGTAGACTAGTCTCATGGATGAGTAAGAAGCAGAGTTGTATCTCTTAGTCTATAGTGAAAGCAGAGTATGTTGCATCTTTCATGAACTAACTCGGACAATTTGGATGAAGCATGTATTAAATGGCTTCAAAGTTCCTATATTTGAACCAATAAGTATATTTTGTGACAATACTAGTGCAATTAACATCTCCAAAAATCCGGTTTTACATTCTAGAACCAAGCACTTTGAGCTTAAGTATCATTTCTTGAGGGAAAAGGTTCAAAACAAAGAGATTGCACTGGAAAATGTTTCCAGTAAGGAGCAGTTAGTAGACATTCACCAAGCCTCTCCCAAAGGCTACATTTATGTACTTAAGAGGTGAATTAGGGGTGTTGCCCCTTCAGGAGGTAAACTAAAGGCATATGCTCCACATCAGTCAGGTATTGCATAGTCAAATTTTTTTTGGATTGATGTGTTGAAGGATGCTACTCCTTAGGGGGAGCAGCATAATGGAATAGGGAAGCTTGTGCCTCCACTTTGGCATTGTTGTCAAAGGGGGAGAAGATGTGAAGCGGAGAGATATTGTTGTATATTGCCATCAATGCCAAAGGGGGAGATTTTTGGCATTATGTGAACTAGTATGAGGACATAATGACATTGTGTGTTGTCATTGATGTCAACATGATGAAGAGAAGAGAACCAGTATAACAATGTGAACCAGCATTTGTGCCAAAGTGAAGCGGTGTGTTTGTTCAAGGTGAACTAGCATATGATTATGGGAACTGGCACATGGAAGCAATGTATGACTACCAGTTGGTAGTCTCAACTTCAGGGTTTTTGGTTGAAGTGCTTCAAGTCTGTGTGGCTCAACCAGTGACTTTGTGTGATGAGTTAGCATAGTAACGAAGAATAGATCATGTTGCCACGTAAGCCTTGTGTGTGTGAAGGACCGTGCATGAAGGAGATTGTTCCTATCTACCTCAGAAATGTGTGAAGTCTGTAAATGGTGATAACATGTGATGGGTTATCAACCACCATGAAATCGGAGGAAAATGAATGATAGAGAATGTCTTGAGATTGGATCAAGATTGTTGCATTTAATGCAGTATGATCAATGGTTAGGATTAAACCATTTGAATTCCTTAACCTAACAGGTTTAGGGTTTGGGGTTTATGCTATCGACCTATCTATTTTCTTATAAGGTTGATGTGTTTCTTTCTGAGGTTGTTGGCAAAAATTTGTGTGTGTGTATCCAAGAGAAGAGATACGTGATTCTTGCCAGACCAGAGGAGAGAAGTGATACCTATAGAGTGTAAGTGCAGAAGGTGAAGAGGAGCTAAAGTGGATGTGCATTGGAATTGAGTGTTGTTACCAAATCATTGTAATACCTATTGATCTCTAACCACCTCAACAGTTGGAAAATCCCTTAACAGGGTAGCTTTAACCAGCTTGTTGTAAATCCTTTAACAGGGTGACTCAAAACCATTGATTTCTTGAAATCCTCTAACAAGGTAACCTTTAGCAGGGTTTAACCCTTAACCGGGTATTCTAGCCATCCCTTAACTAGTGATCCCTAATAGGATTGGTTCCTAACAGAACCTATTGTATCAATCTTTAACCGGACAAGGCTCCTAACAGAGAAAACTTCTAAAGAGTTCAAAAACAAGCTTGTGGGTATTCATCCCCACTGTGGTTTTTCCTAGTTGGGTTTCCACGTGAAAAATATGCATGTCATATGTGATGTCTTCTTCATGTGATGCTATGTTGTTTTCTGTCAAGCGGTGAATTATGTTGATCTAGTTGTTTATATATATATATATATATATATATATATCTTTGATGATAGATTACCTATTCATGCATTAGGGTGAAATGGAAATGAAGTGTTAGATTGTATGAGAAGATAAGTGTCAGCCAGTTTATGCTTGTCTCAGTTATTCTGAGTTTTGTTGGTTGTACTCTATTTAAAGATCGGTGTTACTTTTTGTCTGTCAATGCATAGTGTCTGCTGACAAACCGGTTTAAGATTGTGTTTTTGTCTGTACTGATTCACCCCCCCCCTCTCAGTACCAGTTTGGTACTATCCGTTCATCATTGAGTTATCAAGTTAACCTTCTTAAGAGGAACCTCACTTTGATACCAATTGTTGAACACACTATAAGATTGAGAGGGGGTTGAATTCATCTGAACCTCAAAAATACTTAATTTCTAATTTTCAAACTTGAAACCTCAACCATATAATCACATTAGTAATAAATCATAAAAGCACAAAGCACAACAAACACATGAACACCAGATTTACATGGAAAACCCAAATAGGGAAAAGCCATAGTGAGAATTAAACTCACAATATGAGTACTTATTACAATCTTGCCTCTAGAATTGAATGATCTTAAGAGGATCTATAGATCTAAGATGTACAACCTTAGGGAAAGATACAAATGACTTGCAAAATTGGAATACATTGTCTCAAGGAAAGATATAGAAAGTTGCTAAGAGACTCATTGTCTTCCAATAGAGAAAAGAATAGATGAATTGAAAAGAACAAGATCTCCTAATCATGAAATTGTCCTTGAACTACTATGTCATGTGACCAATATCATGACAAACACATCTGACTTCAAATACTATCTCATAAGACTATCACATTGAAGATATCATTATCAAATCTCTTCACAAGTAGCTTTCGTACATCTCCAAATCAAATTTGCTTGAAAATCATTCACATTGACTGCTTGTCAATTGACACTCCTCAGATGCCATCAGTCACATATTAACACTTCCTTATATACAAGATTAATCTTCAAAAGCATTAATTAGGTTGGCCACAAATAAAATAAATATATTACATAAATTTGGCCACCCAAACCTAAAAAATTCATGTTCTAGTCCACTCTAGGAGATAGAGAGGACCCAAAAACATCACAAAAACATCACTTCCAAATGATTCCAATGAACCACATGCACTAGCATATCCTCCAAGATTGGCATCAATTGAAATGTGTAGATAAACATTAAAGCATGTTAACTAGTCGGTCCAAAACTAACCTCCAATGTAAATTACACAAAATGGATCTACACATGCCATGGTGAGACCCAAAACACTAATCAAACTCATTCTCTAAATAAAACCTGGACCAAAATAATATGATCCAATAGGATACATCACCACAATCAACCAAAAACCAAACTAGTTGAAAACACGGAATGCAAAACATCATAACTCAACTTTCCAATCAAATCATCACCTAAAAACTGAATTGGAAAATTGTACAAACCACATAAACATGTCCTCCAAATTGCAGCACTTGAATCAACATATCTAAAAGCCACCAAGCATTCTCTAGGCTAGTTTTGGCAGATAGCATTACTATCAGAAATAACAACAACCAACTCTACCATTTGAGCAATAGAGGACCTCCAAATCTGATAGTTCAATATACGCAAAACATAAATACTATATCCAGAACCATACACCATGATCTTCACATACCAAAGGAATGCAAAGAATTTTTCCACAGGGACATTCATTACTCTTTTCTTTATATTGAAACTTCCACTACACCATCCTTTAGGAAACACCTCAACATCTTCATTAGACCACTCAAAAATACCTGAACACTCACTTCCTAACCATTTGCAACATATAGTGATATCAATGACAACACAAGATAGATTGACATAAATTACAAGAAGGTACAAAAACTCAAGTTTCCAACAAAACCTATGTTCATATTCTATGTAAATTATAGAGCACCATTGAAAAAATTTCATCAAGATATTAAAGAGGCAAGACACACCAAGCCCCCAAGGACTTCGGATCTTATCAATTGAATATCAAAATAAAAAATCTACACATGAGGAGAGCATGACTATGTGGGATTACTAAGGTTTGTGCTTACTATGAGTGATGTTGAGAATGGAAAATTTGAATTGAAAAATTGGTGCAAAAGATCACAAAGAAAAAGGATCAATTTGAAAAGTAATCTAAATAAGTGAATTGAATCAACTCCAAAATAGGAATTGCAACATGTACCAAACATGTCATGGTGTGTGATCAAAAGTGTACAAACCAAGCCTCGTGGTGTGTGCACAAAGTGTAACAATGAGCAGAGTGTATGCCCCCACATTAAAGTGATTGTGTATGCCTCAATGAGAGCAATAGCTTTAAGGTAGCATACATGCATTAAAAAGACAAGCATGTTATAATAATGAAATTCCCCCAAGAAAGGACAAATCAAGGGTAATGGTGAAAAACATAAATAGAAAGCACATAAGGGATCCACTAATTGGGGTCAATATGCACTTTTGAAAAATCATGTATATCAAGTATGATTGAATTGGATTTACCTCATCCGCCAAAGGTAGTGAAACTATAAGAGTAATGGAAGAAGAGAACTTAAGATGAACAAACACAAGTCTTTTTAGGTCAACATGGTAGGAAACAACAATGAGGTCCCATGATATTTTTGAACAAGCTTTATTGTGATTTTATTCTCAATGAGACCTTGGACTAATTTTATGTGTGTGAATTGTTGGATAGAGGTAGAATCTCTAAATAGGATAGAGAGGAAGAATTTTTTTCTTAGGACTAGGCATAAAAAATTCTTCTTGCATCAAAAATTCCAGGCATTTCATTATCTCTTTTATTATGAAGGAAAGTGTTGAGTTAGAGACTATAGAGCCTATCAACTCTCTCACACAAACCTTATTACAACACATCAAACCTTTAGCATATCATGATGAGGGAGAGGTTCCAAGTCTCAATTTTCACCTCACATTTATTGAATCTCTAGGTGTATTTGTGATTATAGGTTTAAGGATGCTTGGGATGCACATGATCAACAATAGATACATCCATAATGATGAAATGGTGTTCATAGATGACTTATTGAACTTGACATCTAGAATCTATAGATATGTAAATTTGAGTAAGGTTAAATATAATTTACTATATTCTCCTTTGAAAAATAAGATTAACTATATTCATTTATGATAATAAAAGAATAATCTATATTTATTGTAATAAAATTTAAAGGTCAAAGTGTTCTCTCTACAATTGGCATTACTTTGACGTTGAATTACATGAAGATGTTGAGTGTTGGAGTTATTTTTTCAACCCTACAAGATCGTCAATCACCTACAAGTGAAACACCTAGCACAAACGAAGATCAAGCAAGATAGATTTGCTCAAATACTTGAGAATTATGTTAATGGATAAAATATTATGATTACAATAAATTAATGAATCATTATAGAAAGGATGATGTAACCATAAACTAAACAATAAGAAAGGATTAAATTAGCTAGTGCCAAGTGTCCTCATTATAATGAATTGGAAAACAAAAGCTATTATTAGAATAATCTAATAAAAAGAAAATCAATCCTAAGTTTATCTTATGTGAATAAAATAAGAAGGACCTAATTAAAAAATTAATTAGGTGATTATCCTAAGTACACCAACACCCCCTTTAGGATTCACTTAGTGAGAAGTTAAAATGATAATGATGAATGCATGAATACAAGAATGAATGGGTCCCAACAACAAGGTATGATTAGGTACCCATGTACAAACCAACTCACAACCAAAGAAAAAGGAAAAAAACCTAGTGGGAGAAAACTCCTCTCCAAAAGAGAGGAAAATAAATAGAAAAGAGTACATGTGACTAAGAATTAATTACTCAATATGTACTCCCAAGTAAGTTAAATTGGTCACATAAGTACAATCCCCCCATAGGAGAGAAAGGAAGAGACAATGCATCCCCTTGCAAGGAAGAAGCTCTAATGATGGTAGTGAATGCCTAAAGACAAATATTGATGATAATCCACTAATGACAAATAACATTCCTCCCCTTAGGAAGAATCAAATACAATGGCCAAGTTAGAATAAACTCCATAAAAAATCAACAATCAACTCTTCCAACTAAGCCATAGAGAATCTATAAATCTAATAGAGAAATATACACAAAACATAGACATTATATTCATAAGCATAGTACATAATCTTCACATATTGGAGTAATGCAAGACATTCTTCTATTAGGACATTAAAATGTTGTTTCCGACATATTGAAACTTCTAGTGTACCACCCTTCTGGAAATACTTCAGCATTTCTACAAGCCAATTCATCAATATAAGAACACATAAATACTCTTTCCTTCATATTGAGACTTTCACTACACCATCCTTACTTCAACATCAACAACATAGGATAGGTTGACATCAATGACAACAAAGCACAACATCTCAAGTTTCTAACACCATATCTAAGGGAGAAATATTAGATTTAGTAGGAAGATAACTATAAGCATAAGAGTCCATATCATGATATACTGTATCTCATATGATTTATGAAAAAGGTGTCGCATTGAAATAAGTATAAAAAAAAGGATTTAAGATAGCCACATCATTATCTAGGGAAGATCTACTATCATTAGAAGAGTGGTCATCAATAAAGGGATATAAATCACTAGGTGTGGAATCAACACATATGGTGAGTAGACCAATAGTAAGGATGAGGAGAGGAGGAAAGTTATTCGCATTATCAATGGATGCATGTAAGGGGTGATGATATTATGAATTAATGCAAATACTTGGAGAATTTTCTAAGTAAAATAGGGAAGGAATGGTGTTAGAAAGTGATATATGACCATGATAAGTAGAAGGTAAAGAATTATTGAAGAAAGCTAAGAGGTGAATAATCATAGAAGGGTGATAAGGAAGTAAATTATGGCAAAGATGAGGGACAAGGAGGTTGGTATGAATGAAGAGGGTAGATGAGGTAGAGGCTATGGTATAAATAAAGTAAAAGAGAATGAAAGATAAGGAAAACCCTAGACTAACAACAAAAAGACACCATTAAGATAGCATAATAGTTAAAAAACTACTAATTTAATAAAAATAAAAATAAATAAAATGAATGCTACAAATGTTTGTTAAAATAACTAAAAAATTGAATAATTATTTCACCTCATACTCATAGAGAATAACATCATTTTTCAACGGCACATTCTAAAAATTTACAATTATAGCATGACCACTCAAAAACCAACCCAAAAATATTATACTTTGGACTGAAACTTGCTTTCCTTAAATAAGAAAGGTTTATCATTTCCCCAGTCGTTTATAAAATGACATATAGTCATTTTATTTTTAAATGTTAAAATACTTTTAATCATTAGTTTGGCAATCGTTAAATAAGGTTTTGTGATAGTAATAGTCAAAACAAACCACAGAACTGTGGTTAGCTACCACCATAATATACAGAAGAGCTTTGGGAAAAAGACTCCTATCTGTGACTGCATTTACATATGCCATTCTGTTTTTCCCTTCTAAGAGACATCACTGCATTTGCATCTAAACCAATTTCAGTGATAGATTTTGTCAGTATCTTTATGTATGTTAGAACCAACTGTTTATCCAGCCAACTAAAATGTAATCTATATGAAGTGAGAGTTTTCAAAGCATTTTAGTTGACTGATAGCCATTTCCATCTTAAAATAGGAGTTAGCACACAAGATAAATTTTAAGAGATGTTGCAATCAATCCAATAACAAATTTAATAAGTTTGAATCAGATTCATGTTATTCGTTTGTAGTTTCTGGATTTGATTGTCTGTGAAATTTTAATCATAATCATTAACATTTCCAATCACACTCCATGATCCATCATCTTACATCTCCTTGAACTTTCTTTCATCCTGATGATGGGTCATGGAGTGTGATCCAAAATGTTGATGTTTAAAATTTCACATACAATCAAATCCAGAAACTACAACCAATAATCGTATGGATTGTGGAAATCTAAGTTTCTGAATTTGATTATGTGTGAAATTTTAACCATCAACGTTTCCAATCACACTCCATCATCCATCATCTTACATCTTGAACTCTTTTTCATCCTGATGATGGGTCATGGAGTATGATTGGAAACGTTGATGGTTAAAATTTCACATATAATCAAATCCAGAAACTACAACCAATAGTCGTATGAATTGTGGAAATCTAAGTTTCCAGATTTGATTGTCTGAAATTTTAATCATAATCATTAACATTTCCAATCACACTCCATGATCCATCATCTTACATCTCCTTGAACTTTCTTTCATCCTGATTATGGGCCATGGAGTGTGATCCAAAATATTGATGTTTAAAATTTCATATACAATCAAATCCAGAAACTACAACCATTAATCGTATGGATTGTGGAAATCTAAGTTTCTGAATTTGATTATGTGTGAAATTTTAACCATCAACGTTTCCAATCACACTCCATCATCCATTATCTTACATCTTGAACTCTTTTTCATCCTGATGATGGGTCATGGAGTATGATTGGAAACGTTGATGGTTAAAATTTCACATATAATCAAATCCAGAAACTACAACCAATAGTCGTATGAATTGTGGAAATCTAAGTTTCTGGATTTGATTGTGTGTGAAATTTTACCCATCTACATTTCCCATCTTACATCTTGAACTCTCTTTCATCCTGATGATAGATTATAAAATGTGATCCGAAACAATGATAATTAAAACTTTACACAATCATATCTAAAAACTACAACCAATAATCAGAAGTTATTCATATGCAAAATTTACTCATTCCTAGTGCAATAATTCTACGATACACCTGAAAAAAATCAGTAAAGTAGCTGTCAAAATCTATGTAACAAAAGACCAATGAATACGAACGGGACACTGGCCTGCAAACATGGGTGCATGGGAATTTGGATATGTACGATAAAATTGTGAAAAGCATGTGAAAGAGAAATAATTGGCTTCTATGTAATTGTACTCATCAGTCATCAGTCATCACCGGCAGGCAAAGGAAGTCAGTATTATATGAGAACCCAAGGTCCCACACAGAGTTGGGATCTAGTTCATCAGACTGATAATTACATTATCATTGTGTTTCCAACATTTGTCAGTCCTTTTATTATTTGACTGAAACATATAGTGGACTCTCTTAATGCTGATAGCAACACCTATATCTATCCTACAAAGTGGAGGACAATGAATGCAAATCTAAAAGAATGGTTTAGGGTTGAATTGTAGGGTATATAGGCAGATGATTGCCACATTACAAGCTATTGGGTAGCTTTCTGATCCTTTTCAATGGAGGTATCTACCATCAATTGAATGGACTGTTGTATTCTTATTTGACTGTTTCAAAACATGTTTAATATGATATCAAGATTTTTTTTGGTTATGTTGTTGAAGATTTTAGAAGAAAATCTGAAAGATTAGGGTTTAGATCTTGTGTTTTAAAGGTATGTGTGCTTTGTAGGTGAGCAGTGTGGACCCCATAAGCTATAAATATTAAAGAGTTCAAAAATGTACTACTTAGAGATGTGCAATGAACCTTTCATTTTCTTTGCAGTGATTAAAAAAAATAAAGAAAAACTAATCACTTTTTTTAAAAGTGACAAAAGAACTCTCCTCATGACATCTCCTTTTCATAGACTTTTTTTTATTTGGAGTAAGAAAAACTCCTTAAGGATCTTTCCTCTTTTCTTTGGACTGGCAGTAAAGTCTTCCATCAATGGTTGATTATTTTATATGACAATGTGATGTCGGCAAATTTGTTTGATGTTCATTGTCATGATTGAGGAGATTTTCAATTATTTCTTAATTTCAAAATGTATTTTAATTTATTAATATGGAAGATAATTTTTAGAGATATTTAGTAGCAATATAATTTTGATTAAGACACAAAGCCATTTTTGAGGGTTTCCGAACAAAAATGAATAGCTGGTGTACAAAATAAGTTATGTAAAACAATAGTAATGATATAATTGTTATAATTGTTATTAATTATAAGAAAGATCAATTTGTATTTTTCTTTATAAGACATGTATGCTTTTAACCATACTTTAATTTTTAAAGATACATTAAATCTAATAAATTATGTAAAAAATGCATTATTTTTAGAAATCAAAAGAAATTCTAGACTTTTTCTTTTCTATTATACATAGTGCTAGATCCACAGATTGAACGCATTAGAGTGTTTAAAGTTTGCTTGTAATCACAATTTATTTTGCACAATTACAATGTATTGCATATGATAGGGGATACATAATAGTTGACCAAGACAATCAAATGAATGGAAAACCATTTACTATTTAACATGAAAATAAATTAATTCAAAACCATGTCCACTAAAGATCATGTTAAGAAATTATATTGTAGTTAATTGTATGAACATAACATCATACTGATAATAATTTTATGCAATTATATCTTTAATTAAAGGTAGAGATGGGATTTAGAAAGGGGCTTTGTTCCTTTAACAACAAGACAACAATACAAAACCAGACCTCCTCTCAAGGTATAGCCAAATAGGAGAAGAGGCTAGAGAAACAATTCAATAACACTGTAACATGATATCAATACAACATCATAGCAAAAGGAAATAACTATCAACAAAATTATATGGAATTCAAGGAAACTATCATTGCCTGTACAAGGAAATATGGGTGATCATCCATTAATTTTTAATAGAATTTAACAATTTATAAACCCTTATTCAACTTCTGACTAGTAGTCCTTATTCTAGGTCTTCTTGAGAAGGAATTATATATAATTATTCAAATTAACTTGAAGCATCTAAATTTGCATGGCATAATTATGGATTGTGGTTCTAATGACCTTAGCCACTATTTTGAGGTTCTCCCTAATCAATTCCAACTCACCTTCTATCTTGTTGAAACATATAGTGGACTTTGTTACTACTAATAGCAACACCCATATCTATCCTAGAAAGTGGAGGACAATGAATACACATCTAAAAAAATGGTTTAGGCTTGAAATGTAGGGTAGGTAAATAATTGCTAAATTACAAGATATTGGGTAGTTTTCTGCTCCTTTTCAATGGAGGTATCTTCCAATCAATTGAATGGGCTTGTTGTATTCTTATCTCACTATTTCAAAACATGTTTAACATAATATCAAGATTTCTTGGGTATGTTGTTGAATATTTTAGAAGAAAATCTAAAAAATTAGGGTTTAGATCTTGTGTTTTAAAGGTGTGTGTGCTTTGTAGGTGAGTAGTGTGGACCCCATAAGCTATAAACATTACTTCATTCAAAATGTACTACTCAGAGATGTGCAATGAACCTTTCATTTTCTTTGCAATGATAGAAAAATAAAGATAAAAACTAATCTTTCTTTTTTTTTGCATGAAAAAAGAACTCTCCTCGTGACATCTCCTTTTCATAGCCTCTTTTTCTTTGGAGTAAGATAAATTCCTTACAAGATCTTTCCTCTTTTTTTTGGAGTGACATTAAAGTCTTCCATCAATGGTTGATCATTGTATATGAAAATGTGATGCTGTCAAATTTGTTTGACAATCATGTCATGATTAAGGAGATTTTCAAAAAATTATTTTAATTTATTAAGATGGAAGATGATTTTTCTAGAGATATTCAGTAATAATATAATAGTTTTTGATTAAAGGACAAAGAAGGTTTTGAAGGGATTTTGAGCAACAATGAATAGTTGATGTACAAAATAAGTTATGTTAAACAATAGTAATGATAAAACAGTTACTCATTATAAGAAACATTAATTTATATTTTTCTTTATAATACAAGTACATTTGGTGCAGGAGCACCCAAGGCAAAATTGATCAAATGATGCATATAGGGGTCTAGGAACATGATTTTGGTTTATTCTATGTAATAAAGTCATATCATGGCCATTTTTGTGTGTTTTGTTGTAAGTAGGGTCATTTTGAACAATAAAGTAAAAGTTGCCGAAATTGTTGTCAAACTTGCTTAGCAACTTGACAACTTTAGAAGATGAATGGTCATTTGATTTGAAATTCAGTTTCAGCCATTGGTATTCAGGCCAAAACATACTTAAATAGCCTCAAATGAGTTGTGTCAAGGTTGTTGGAGTATTTTGGAGACAAGACAAATAAACAAACTCTATTTTTATGTAATTTAAACTCTTTTCCTACACTTTATGTATGTTATACTTCTTTGTATGGATAGATAGGCATGTGAGACCATATGTGGATGAGAGGTCTTTGAATTTACTTTTTTTTTCAACAAGTTTGAGTTGATTTAATAAATAAATAATTAAGTTATAGCAGTTTTTTTGTAGATTGCCTAAAAACCCTAAGTGGTGAGGGTTTGCAAAAAAAATGTGACAAATCTCCATTCCACCATATGAGAATTGGGCCAAACTCGGTGGAATATAAGTTTTTTATTTTGTTTTAATATTTTTTATCAATTTTGTAGTAGAGGATGGAGTTGGAGGGGTTTTTGAACAAACCCTAACCTAACATCCCTATGTGTTAGGTTAGATAGGAGATTGATTTGAGAGAACATAATGGTAAAGGGAGGATTCAGGGATTGTAATAGTGAATCTATTCTTTTGTGATGTGTCAAGACCCTACATGTCAGAGGGAAAAGTTGGAGAAGCCAATTGCTAGGACTTGCTTTGTAAAAGAGGGCTAATTAAGCCTTAGTGTAGCGAGAAAACACCAATTTTGACAAAAATGTCCCAAAGAACCCCATGACCATTTTGAGAGATTTTTTAGAACCCTCAAAAGGGTATCTGGAACTACTTTTAATTTGTGAAGAAATAGACTGAGCAAGGAGAAACTTTCACTAGTCCTAATTAGGAGGGCTACTAGACTACAAGGCAAGTTGGTGTTCAGACCCTTGGAGAAGATATACAGTCACTTGGGTGGTCAAATCTAGTTGAACACATAGTGTTTGCATAGTAGAATCCTTGGATAAGGTTTTGGATTGGTTGGAGACCCTTTGGGCACTTGGTACATATGGAAGGCTTAGTTGCCAATACACTGTGACTGCACTTTTTGGTGAAGTACAGACCTTAATCAAGATTGGGATATCAAAGTTGCTTTGGAAGGGAGATAATCATTATACCTTGATCCCTTATCATTTCCTCATCATTAAAAGGATCAATAGGTGATTTGGGAGAAAGAACTCCCTTGATTACCAAGAGGTGACCCTATAAATTGAAGGTTGTGTTAGGTTTGAAACTACTTCATCCTCTGCTACATCAACATTGCTAACCATACTTTAATTTTTAAGGATACATTAAAGCTAATAAATTGGCTAAAAAAATGCATTATTAGAAATCAAAAGAAATTGTAGACTTTTTCTTTTTTGTTAGACATAGTGCTAGATACATTGTGTGAGGCCCTACCCCGATTCAGTTTGACATTTTCAGCTATTTGCATATTGAGACTATTATGGATGCTTTATTTTATGCATTATGGACTTAGAACTTATATGATTCCATGATTTGGATCACACTGACATTTGTTGATGTTTTATTTCATGCATGATGATTATGAAACTTTAGATATGTTACTAGAATAGAATTACATTATGATGGTGAATGTCGTTATTGGAAATTTACAGGATTTCATTTTGATGATAGAAAAATGATGCTTAGTTATGAATGGTTCAATTTTGGGAAATTATGTTAATTGCTTATGTGAAATTGAATTTGAAAACAAATGAGAAATTGAATTATTGTTGCCTAATGTATGAATGTTTGATTTGCAATGGGATCCATGTATTTGATTATGTATAATTGTGATTATTTGGAGTTACTAATGTGTTAATTGAGATGCGCAGGAAAATTATCCATGTGACCATGGAATTTAATGGAGAACCAAGCCTAGACCAATGTGCGTTTGTTAAGCCAGGAGTTGTCTATTTGGAGAGACAACACCCCTCCCCTTGTAATGTATTTTATTTGTGATGTGTATAATGCTTGAGTGTAAAATTTAATTTATATGTAAATGTGTAATCCTTCAAGAGACATATTCCATGTGTAATTTTTATATTGTATTTTTGTTGTGTCACTTGACACATGTGCTGATTAAGTGTCTTTGATGTTGACTTGTCTCTTGGAGGGAGTTTTGTTTCTACCCAAGCCATTCAAAAACATGAGTGTGGTCCCAAATTTGTCTTGGGTAGGGAGTCATGGGAGTGGTCAACTCAAGCTTGACCCGTAGGTAAACTTCAGTGGGGTTTCCAAAGGGTTTAATGGACTCCTAGGGTAAGTTTTTAGGCTTTTCCAAAGGTCCTAAGGGTATACCTATGGGTTAGGGGTGTTTTGCAACATGTGGCTTCTCCCATGTGACTATGAAGTCACTTCAAAAAGTGGTGTTTTCAAGATGCACGAAAATTGAACTTAGAAAGTTCTCCCTAGGATAGAGAACCTTCCCTTTAGGAGTTAAACTCTCTTCCCCATCCTCTTCCACCTTTTCCCTTTCCAATTTGAGTAATGTGCAAGAGTTTGGGAAGGGCAACCAATGGGAACTCACACCTCACCCAAGGGGTTGGGAAGTGTGTGAGAGGCCTTCTTAGGCAAGAATTTGCAAACTTAGTGAGTAATCACCCACTCTCCTTTCTTGGAGATTTTGCTTGTTTTGAAAAAAGTTAGTAGGAGTTTGGCATTTTAGTGGAATTTTGGAGAAAGTTAGTGTGGAAATTGGGCAGCTCATCCCCAACTAAAGTTAGCAAACCTTTTGGCAGAATAAGGTTGGTTACTTCTTTCTTCCTCTTGTTATGTTGTAAATGATTGTTTATGTTGTTTTGTAAAAGAAAGGAGTTGCTTGAAAGATTGTGTTTTATGAAGTTTTTGTGTTGAAGTAAAATGTGTAGTTTTTTTCTTTTCTATGTGTTTGTTTGTGTTTCTTGTTATTTTTGGGAGTGTCCAAGATCTCCTATCCTTGGGAGGGTAGGAAGATCTTGGGGTGGAAGGAGTTTGACAGCCATGGGTGAGAGGCTCTCCTTGTGGAGAGTGTTCTCAAGGGTGTCCTTGGTGACCCTTGATTCATAGCCTTGTGTATGCATTTGGGGGTCATAAGGGGAGCATATATGGCCTTGAGCCTTTTTGGGGGGCATAAGGAATGAAGAAGTATTTTTGGTTGCATTTGTGTTGCCATGAGGTGGCTTATGTTGTATTGTTTTGGCATGCATTCTCCCCATAGGTACTTGGTCCACTTCCACCCATGGAAGAGTCACCATGAAAGTGGTGAATGTGTAGCTTGGGAAGGGATATTTGAATGCAAATGTGTTTCTATGTTGGTTGTGGGGTTTGCATGTTTGTAACCCGTCTAGTGCTTGGTTCTCCAAGCTCGGGGGTGGCTTCTAGTAAGCCTAGGCTGGGAGGTGAGCTTCCCATGGTCAAAAATGTGTTTTAATGCAGGTTGCATGGGAATGGGAAAAGAAAGAATGAAGAACCTAGTTGCTGTTTTATGTTGCAATATATTCTCTTTTGGAGTTGTAAATGAAAAGAAAAGAAAAGAGCTAGATTGTGATTATCCACAAGGAAAGAGGATTTTGTATTCCATGTTAGCTTGTAAAAGAAAAAGATAGGCAATGATGTATTTATTTTCCAAATAGTAAAGCAATGTATTGGAAAGGAAAAATGTAAATGTTTATTTGCCCAAAATCTTTGTGCTCATCTTTACTTGTAATAAGTTTCAAAAAAAATATGTATAATGTCCACACTTTAGTTAGTGTTACAAAATAATGGAGAAATATAGGAATATTTCCTTATAGATATTAAGATAAAGTTAATGTTTACTTGCTGGACTGTATTATGACAGAAAGTTTGTTTATGTGTATTATTCAGTTTTTAAGAAGAAATGAAAATTGTAGTGATTCTGAAAAAAAAATACATCATATAGGTTGTTGTTTAAATGAACATTAGGCAACATTAGTTGCAGCTGTAATAAAACTGAATCCTACTTGTCTTTCCATTTTGTAAATGTGGGAAAAATGAAGCTAGTTGTATTTTTTTTTGTTTTTAAAGAAACAGTAAAAAAAATATATACATATTTTGTTTTCAGTCCTTCAAAATCAGTTATAACAAAATAATACAGTAATGTCTTGCTACAGATTTTAATATTCAAGAAAAGAAGAAAACTGTTATTATGATAAATGAATATATATATATATATTTATTTCTGTTTTAAATCCTTTTCAAAAAAAAGTCTGTTAGTTTCAAACAGAGAACCTGAAACATTTCATTTTACCAGATTATAATATATTTATACATATGTAAATGTTATTAAACAAAAAAAAATCATAGCACTGTTAATCTTGGTTTACAGAAAAAAAGAGATCTGATATTTACCACGAAATGAGTCTTACTAAACCTATTACCACATATATATATATATATATATATATATATATATATATATATATATATATATATATATATATATATATATATATATATATATATATTATTTAAATAGTAATTTGGACCATGCCTGTTGAGAAAATTTATTGTACATAAATCTGACTCAGAGAAAAAAAAAACCAATGATGCATATACATATATATATATATATACATATATATTTATATATAAATATATATATATTATGATAAAATGTTAACTCTGTCTTCATGTTAACAACCCTGTTATCATATCCCAAACCCCGCAGGGTCGAAATGAGCTAGCGTTCGAATCCTTCAATAATCGTTCAAACCAAAAAGAAAACATTTTAACGCAAACAAACCAACGTCGGTGCAAGTGGGCGTGGGCTGCAGCACCCGGGCGGAGCGCCCGCAGCTTGCGGCACCCGCAGACTGCGGCGGCGCCGTCCGTAGCCGGCGGTGCCGCTGCTACGGTGGCCGCCCCGCACGTCTCCCCCTTATTTCTCCGCTGCAATGAGCTTAGAGTTAAGCAATGACGCCAGGGACGGTGGAGATACCGCTCGGCCTTTTCCCCCCACTGCGCGCTGCTCGCTCGGCCCTTCTCCGCCGCCTCACCTGCACACACAAGCACGCAAAAAAAAATAAAGAGGAGAAATATGGGGCTTCACCCACACGCAAAAAAAAAAGGAGATATCAACTTGCCCTAACCCTAGCTCGGGGTTAGGGCAATCCCATACACATTGTTTTTTTTTAGTGAATATGATTTTCGGTGGGGAAAAATAATCTTGGGGTAATTTTGATAATAGAATTAAAAGCCCCACTCTTGTGGTAATAAACTCATAAATAGATTATAAAATGAGAATAACTATATGTGCCTAAAAATATCTATATATATATATATATATATAGTTAGCATTGGATTCTTTTAGTTCGTATTTGTAAATGATTAAAGAAATTAATTGTGAATGTATTTTGTTTTAAAAAAAACTTACGGACATATGTAGGAGGATTTTAATACCTAGGTGGACTAGGTTTAAAAAAATATATATATATAATAATAATTAAGGGGTATAAACATTAAGTTCTTGTAGGGCCAAGAGGGCCAAATCAAGTAAAAGATTATAAAGTGAATTTTAAATATAGAGGTTTCAATTAAATAAAATGTTTTTAAATTGCCAGGATAATTAAATTAGGAATCCTAGTGGATTAAGATAGATAAATAAGATAAATTTTTAAAAAGTATATGGTCGAGATTAATTCGCCATTTGGGGATGTTAATTATTTATTAATGAAGCTTAGTGAATTTCCGTTTTGGGAGAAACCTTAGTTCATTGATAACTTAGTCACCCTCTCTTCCTAAATTGGATTTAATTCCTGATTGACTCAAACATAGTTATGACCTAACCCAAAATGCATTATTTATTTAAGTTAATCGCACTAAGTTGCATTATTTTAATTTAGTTAGTCGATAATTAGTTAAGTATTTTAAAAAAAAAATTTCCCGTTCGTGCCCTAAAGTTGGGCATGACATTTTGGTATCAGAGCCAAGTTGCCAATACTAGGGAACCTTACTCCATTACGTTTCGCTATAATTATTTAATTAATTGAATTGTATTTAATTTTATTTTTATTTTAGCTAAAATATTTTCTCCTAAAATAGTTATTTATTTCGTTTTATTTTATTTTCTTAAAAAGGATGCCTCCAACTATGCGACAAGCTCGCAAACGTGGTAGAGGCCCTAGGCGTGCACGCATGGCACGCGAAGAGGACATTAGGGAGGAATCGGTTCAGGAAGTGAACCCAGCAGCTCCTCCTGAGCAACCAGTTGACCCAAACCAAGACATCTTGGTAGCCCTTCAGAACCTGATTGGATTAGTACAAGATAGGCTTCCAGCAGCAGACCATAATGTTGAAAACCAGAACTCAGGAAGTCATAGGACAGTGGAACGGGAACGGAGTAGGAGTCCACCTCCTAATCCCGTAGAGAGTCAGGCTGTGCATGAGCCCGAACCCATTCACCTACCAGCACCACCTCCAGCCGTAGCACCAGTATATATTAAGAGGGCACGTAGAGATCCAGGGGATCTAATCAGAGAGGTGATGCGTCTTCAGCCACCATCATTTGGGGGATCTACCGACGAGGTAGAGGCAGAGGCATGGCTTTTAAGCCTAGATAGGTGCTTTGCATTGTGCTCTTATGAGAGCAATCTAAAAGCACGTGCAGCGGTTCACCTATTGCGAGGAACAGCCTCCACATGGTGGAGACAGGAAGAATATAAGTGTGGCTTAGAGATAGAGACCCTCACTTGGGAGATTTTCACAGAGAGATTCAGGGAGAGGTATCTATCAGAGCATTTCAGACAGCGTAGGGTGGATGAGTTTCATGACCTCCAGCAGAAGGGTATGTCAGTGACACAGTACGAGAACAAGTTCTTTGAACTCTTACCTTATGTAGATTACCTGAAAGATGAAAAGCTTCTCATCAACCGATTTATCAGAGGATTGAATTTCGGCATAGCAGGACCAGTGAGGATGGCCGCTCCAAGGAGCCTCCGAGTTGCCGTGGAGAAGGCATTGATAGCTGAGGAGATTCAGGCCAGACCACATGACTCGAAGGATTGGTTTCAGAACCGTAACCCTTCACCACAGACTTATGGGTTTCAGAAACCCCATTGGAAAGGTAACAACAAGCACTCATCGGGGTTCTCCAAACCCCCTCCTCCGCAGCAGTCACAGCAAAACCAGAGGCAAAAGCCTCCGCAGAGTCAGCAGGGCACAAAGCCCAAGCAGTGGCAGTCACAGGGCCAGAGGCGAGATCAAAAATCTCAGGCTCCTTACACACCTCCGGCTAGGACTCAGTAGTCTTCTAGAGGTGGGTACAGTGGTTCTAGTAGGACAGGGGGACAGTCTTTCTCCAGACCACAGGGAGTACAGTTTCAGGCATGAGGCCCTTGCTTCACATGTGGAGCCATGGGACACATAGCGAGAGAGTGTCCCCAAGGTCAGATGACAGGAAATCAGAGGATGGCAGCATCAGAGCCGACAGTTGGGGACATGGGCAAGTCCCACAGAGTTTTCGCAGCGGTTGACAACCGCCAGGCAGAGCATCAGGCCACAGTTATTGAGGTAGCAGGTATGATCAGAGGTAGCAGTGTATCTATATTATTTGATTCAGGAGCTACTGATTCTTTTATATCTCCATTGGTTGTGGAGCGTTGCGGGCTAGTGGCAACTAGGCAAGAGGTCAGTTGGGAAGTGGAATTAGCTTCAGGGGCTAGAGTGTCAGTGGAATCAGAGGTTAAGGGATGTCAGGTTCAGATTGGTAACATCACCACCTTAGTGGACCTTAGAGTTACACCACTTGGATCATATGGCGTTGTACTTGGCATGGATTGGTTTTATGCCCACAGAGCCAAGATGGATTGTCGCCTGAAAAAGATCGAGTGTGAGGATGATCATGGCTCTCCTATAGTGATCACTAGAATTCAGAGACCCGTGTCTCTTCGTATGATCTCCGCCATGCAGCTTAAGCAGAGCATGCGAAAGGGATGTCAGTTATTTGCCATCACCATTAGTGATAGAGAAGAAGAGGAGGAAAAGGAACCATCTATTGATGACCATCCTATCCTTAGGGAATTTTTGGATGTATTTCCTTCAGAGCTACCAGGTATGCCGCCCCGTAGAGAGATTGATTTTCATATAGACCTTGTTCCAGGAGCCGAACCAATTTCTAGAGCACCATATAGAATGACCACAAATGAGCTTAATGAGCTCAAGATTCAGCTTGAGGAACTCCTAGAGAAGGGCCGCATTCGCCCTAGTGTATCCCCTTGGGGTGCACCAGTCATCTTCGTGAAGAAGAAGGATGGATCTCTCTGATTATGCATGGATTACCGTCAGTTGAACAAAGTAACCATCAAGAACCGATATCCATTGCCCAGGATCGATGATTTGTTTGACCAACTTCAAAGTGCCAAAGTATTTTCCAAGATTGATCTAAAATCAGGATACCATCAGTTGAGAATAGTGGAAAGTGATATCCACAAGACCACATTTCGCACTAGATATGGCCACTATGAGTTCACCGTGGTCCCATTCGGTCTTACGAATGCCCCAGCAGTTTTTATGAGTTCCATGAATGGAGTATTCCGTACATTCCTCGACCATTTTGTGATTGTGTTTCTCGACGACATTTTGATATATTCACGGAATGAGGGGGAACATGAGGAACACTTGAGACAGGTTTTGCAGTGTTTGAGGGAAAATCAGTTGTATGGCAGTTTGTCGAAGTGTGCTTTCTTTAAAACTGAGATCAAGTACCTTGGTCATGTTATATCCGGTGATGGGATCTCAGTAGACCCATCAAAGATCAGAGCCATTATGGATTGGCCAGCACCTACCAGTGTGACAGAGGTCAGGAGCTTCATGGGCTTGGCAGGCTATTACCGACATTTTGTTGAGGGATTCTCTAGAATTGCTCATCCTATCACTTCTCTTCAGCGCAAAGGGAAAAAGTTTGAGTGGACGGAGAAGTGCGAGAAGGCCTTTCAGGAACTTAAAAAGGCACTTACTACCGCACCTATCCTTGTAGTACCAGATCCTTCAGCAGATTTCATGGTTTGCACAGATGCTTCCCTAGATGGTTTAGGAGCAGTACTTATGCAGAATGGCAGAGCTATAGCTTTTGAGTCTAGGAAACTCAAGACTCACGAGCTTAATTACCCTACTCACGACCTTGAGCTTGCAGCCGTAGTACATGCACTTGTGAGATGGAGACATTTCCTTTTGGGTCATCATTTTGAGTTGCACTCAGACCATCAGAGCCTTCAGTACATATTCACTCAGCCAAATCTCAATGCACGTCAGAGGAGATGGATGGAATTCTTGTGTGAGTATGATTTTGACGTTCACTACATCAAAGGGAAAGAAAATGTAGTAGTAGATGCTTTGAGTAGGAGACGTCGCGAGGTATTCACCATGTCTATGAGCACGGATTTGAGAGATCGGATCATGCAGCGACTGCCAGAGGACAAATGGTATTTAGAGGTTTGTCAGGCTATTCGAACTCAGGAAACCTTAGAAGGGAAATATGTGGATTATTCCTTAGAGCCCGATGGTTTATTACGCCATAGAGGGCGTATCTATGTACCTTCTTCCGGGGGATTGCGGGAGTTCATTATCACAGAGGCTCATAGAGCTCCTTACGCAGCACATCCCAGGGTCAAGAAGTTGCATGCAGACTTGAGAGAATTATATCATTGGCCAGGAATGCGACAGCTTATCGCCGAGTTGGTAGCCCAATGCCTTGAGTGTCAGAGAGTCAAGGCGGAGCACAACCATCCAGGTGGGTTGCTCCAATCTCATGCTATACCAGAGTGGAAGTGGGACACTATATCTATGGATTTCATCATTGGTCTCCCTATGTCGTCTCGCCGCCATGATGCCATCTTGGTGACGGTTGACAAGTTGACCAAAGTGGCTCACTTTTCACCAGTTCATACCACCTTCACAGCACCCGCAGTAGCACAGGTGTTTTTGCGAGACATTGTCAGACTTCATGGTGTTCCACGTAAGATCATTTCCGACAGGGATTCCCTCTTCACTTCCTCTTTTTGGAAGGCATTACAGGCAGCTATGGGTACCAAGCTCAATTTCAGTACAGCCTATCATCCGGAAACGGATGGCCAGACAGAGAGAGTTAATCAGGTGTTAGAGGATATGCTTCGCATGTACGTCATGGATCACCAGACCAGATGGGAGGAGTATCTTCCTTTAGTGGAGTTCACCTATAACAATGGGCATCACACGTCCTTGGGGATGCCACCCTATCAGGCATTATATGGCAGACCTTGTAGGACACCATTGAGTTGGGACCGCATAGAGGACAGAGTTGCTATTGGTCCAGAGATAGTTCGAGATATGGAGCAGCAGGTGGATTTGATTAGGCAGCGTCTTAGAGAGGCACAGGATAGACAGAAGAAATATGCAGATGCAAAGAGGGTTGATCGTAGCTACTCAGTTGGAGACAGAGTCTTCTTGAGAGTGCGACCGCATAAGAGTCCAATCCGTTATGGAAAGGGTTCTAAGCTTGCACCTCGATTTGTAGGACCATTTGAGATCCTTCAGAGGATAGGGCCAGTTGCCTACCATCTAGCATTGCCACCTAGCCTGTCACGCATCCACGATGTGTTTCATGTTTCAGTTTTGAGGAAGTATATCTATGATGAGTCTCATATTCTAGATTGGGATGCCTTGCAGGTGGAGTCGGACGGGCAGCTAGCTTTGGAGCCCATTCGCATTTTGGCACACCGGACGCTGAGCCTTCGAGGGCGAGAGCTGGACCAGGTTAGGGTCTAGTGGGATTGCTATGATGAGGTCACAGCCTCATGGGAGGATGCAGCACTTATGAGATCACAGTACCCCCACCTTTTTGATGAACTCCAGGAGGAAGTTCATGCCTAGAGGGGGAGGGTGTGAGGCCCTACCCCGATTCAGTTTGACATTTTCAGCTATTTACATATTGAGACTATTATGGATGCTTTATTTTATGCATTATAGACTTAGAACTTATATGATTCCATGATTTGGATCACACTGACATTTGTTGATGTTTTATTTCATGCATGATGATTATGAAACTTTAGATATGTTACTAGAATAGAATTACATTATGATGGTGAATGTCGTTATTGGAAATTTGCAGGATTTCATTTTGATGATAGAAAAATGATGCTTAGTTATGAATGGTTCAATTTTGGGAAATTATGTTAATTGCTTATGTGAAATTGAATTTGAAAACAAATGAGAAATTGAATTATTGTTGCCTAATGTATGAATGTTTGATTTGCAATGGGATCCATGTATTTGATTATGTATAATTGTGATTATTTGGAGTTACTAATGTGTTAATTGAGATGCGCAGGAAAATTATCCATGTGACCATGGAATTTAATGGAGAACCAAGCCTAGACCAATGTGCGTTTGTTAAGCCGGGAGTTGTCTATTTGGAGAGACAACACCCCTCCCCTTGTAATGTATTTTATTTGTGATGTGTATAATGCTTGAGTGTAAAATTTAATTTATATGTAAATGTGTAATCCTTCAAGAGACATATTCCATGTGTAATTTTTATATTGTATTTTTGTTGTGTCACTTGACACATGTGCTGATTAAGTGTCTTTGATGTTGACTTGTCTCTTGGAGGGAGTTTTGTTTCTACCCAAGCCATTCAAAAACATGAGTGTGGTCCCAAATTTGTCTTGGGTAGGGAGTCATGGGAGTGGTCAACTCAAGCTTGACCCGTAGGTAAACTTCAGTGGGGTTTCCAAAGGGTTTAATGGACTCCTAGGGTAAGTTTTTAGGCTTTTCCAAAGGTCCTAAGGGTATACCTATGGGTTAGGGGTGTTTTGCAACATGTGGCTTCTCCCATGTGACTATGAAGTCACTTCAAAAAGTGGTGTTTTCAAGATGCACGAAAATTGAACTTAGAAAGTTCTCCCTAGGATAGAGAACCTTCCCTTTAGGAGTTAAACTCTCTTCCCCATCCTCTTCCACCTTTTCCCTTTCCAATTTGAGTAATGTGCAAGAGTTTGGGAAGGGCAACCAATGGGAACTCACACCTCACCCAAGGGGTTGGGAAGTGTGTGAGAGGCCTTCTTAGGCAAGAATTTGCAAACTTAGTGAGTAATCACCCACTCTCCTTTCTTGGAGATTTTGCTTGTTTTGAAAAAAGTTAGTAGGAGTTTGGCATTTTAGTGGAATTTTGGAGAAAGTTAGTGTGGAAATTGGGCAGCTCATCCCCAACTAAAGTTAGCAAACCTTTTGGCAGAATAAGGTTGGTTACTTCTTTCTTCCTCTTGTTATGTTGTAAATGATTGTTTATGTTGTTTTGTAAAAGAAAGGAGTTGCTTGAAAGATTGTGTTTTATGAAGTTTTTGTGTTGAAGTAAAATGTGTAGTTTTTTTCTTTTCTATGTGTTTGTTTGTGTTTCTTGTTATTTTTGGGAGTGTCCAAGATCTCCTATCCTTGGGAGGGTAGGAAGATCTTGGGGTGGAAGGAGTTTGACAGCCATGGGTGAGAGGCTCTCCTTGTGGAGAGTGTTCTCAAGGGTGTCCTTGGTGACCCTTGATTCATAGCCTTGTGTATGCATTTGGGGGTCATAAGGGGAGCATATATGGCCTTGAGCCTTTTTGGGGGGCATAAGGAATGAAGAAGTATTTTTGGTTGCATTTGTGTTGCCATGAGGTGGCTTATGTTGTATTGTTTTGGCATGCATTCTCCCCATAGGTACTTGGTCCACTTCCACCCATGGAAGAGTCACCATGAAAGTGGTGAATGTGTAGCTTGGGAAGGGATATTTGAATGCAAATGTGTTTCTATGTTGGTTGTGGGGTTTGCATGTTTGTAACCCGTCTAGTGCTTGGTTCTCCAAGCTCGGGGGTGGCTTCTAGTAAGCCTAGGCTGGGAGGTGAGCTTCCCATGGTCAAAAATGTGTTTTAATGCAGGTTGCATGGGAATGGGAAAAGAAAGAATGAAGAACCTAGTTGCTGTTTTATGTTGCAATATATTCTCTTTTGGAGTTGTAAATGAAAAGAAAAGAAAAGAGCTAGATTGTGATTATCCACAAGGAAAGAGGATTTTGTATTCCATGTTAGCTTGTAAAAGAAAAAGATAGGCAATGATGTATTTATTTTCCAAATAGTAAAGCAATGTATTGGAAAGGAAAAATGTAAATGTTTATTTGCCCAAAATCTTTGTGCTCATCTTTACTTGTAATAAGTTTCAAAAAAAATATGTATAATGTCCACACTTTAGTTAGTGTTACAAAATAATGGAGAAATATAGGAATATTTCCTTATAGATATTAAGATAAAGTTAATGTTTACTTGCTGGACTGTATTATGACAGAAAGTTTGTTTATGTGTATTATTCAGTTTTTAAGAAGAAATGAAAATTGTAGTGATTCTGAAAAAAAAATACATCATATAGGTTGTTGTTTAAATGAACATTAGGCAACATTAGTTGCAGCTGTAATAAAACTGAATCCTACTTGTCTTTCCATTTTGTAAATGTGGGAAAAATGAAGCTAGTTGTATTTTTTTTTGTTTTTAAAGAAACAGTAAAAAAAATATATACATATTTTGTTTTCAGTCCTTCAAAATCAGTTATAACAAAATAATACAGTAATGTCTTGCTACAGATTTTAATATTCAAGAAAAGAAGAAAACTGTTATTATGATAAATGAATATATATATATATATTTATTTCTGTTTTAAATCCTTTTCAAAAAAAAGTCTGTTAGTTTCAAACAGAGAACCTGAAACATTTCATTTTACCAGATTATAATATATTTATACATATGTAAATGTTATTAAACAAAAAAAAATCATAGCACTGTTAATCTTGGTTTACAGAAAAAAAGAGATCTGATATTTACCACGAAATGAGTCTTACTAAACCTATTACCACATTTATATATATATATATATATATAATTTAAATAGTAATCTGGACCATGCCTGTTGAGAAAATTTATTGTACATAAATCTGACTCAGAGAAAAAGAAAACCAATGATGCATATACATATATATATATATATATATATATAAATATATATATATATATACATATATATTTATATATAAAAATATATATATTATGATAAAATGTTAACTCTGTCTTCATGTTAACAACCCTGTTATCATATCCCAAACCCCGCAGGGTCGAAATGAGCTAGCGTTCGAATCCTTCAATAATCGTTCAAACCAAAAAGAAAACGTTTTAACGCAAACAAACCAACGTCGGTGCAAGTGGGCGTGGGCCGCGGCACTCGGGCGGAGCGCCCGCAGCCTGCGGCGCCCGCAGACTGCGGGTGGCGACGCCGCAGCCTGCAGGGGCCGCAGACTGCGGTGGCGCCATCCGCAGCCGGCGGTGCCGCTGCTGCGGTGGCCGCCCCGCACGTCTCCCCCTAATCGATTCCAACTCACCTTCTAGCTTGTTGATTCTTTTATCTTATTTAAGCATACACAATCAATATTACATGGATGAAATTGAAAAAATTATGATTACAATTCATGAATTGGTGGAAGACAATTATAAGACATTCAAATTGATAATTTAGCATCAAAACATCATGATCATTGTGGGGACAATGGTGATTCTAATTTTGAAACATTGAAAGACTAATGTAAGACTTTGAAACTGACAATTTATCTTCAAAACATCATAAGAATCATGTTTAAAATTATGAAAATACATCAAGATTGTGTTAGTATCTTAAATGAAAATATACAATGATTGTGTCAATTTTTTAAATGAAAATACTTCATGTGCATCTTTTTCTACCAAATCACCTTCTTTATATTATTGTTACACTATCGTGTTATGTTTTCTTTTATATTAACATAGGAAAAAGTGTGACAAAGTGCACTTCTATTTAAGGAAACACATAATATATTAATAGTGATTGTACTTAAACATTTTTATGTATTTTTTATTTTAATACACATGTTAAGAATCTTACTAGTAGACCTCTTGACACAATTTTCAAATATATTTAATGCTTCTTGATGTATAATAAATATTTCTAGTATATCAACACATGCATTTATATATACTATTTGAATTGTATACCCAATATTTAAATAATAAGACTAATATTTGTTGTTTTATTAGAATGATTAATAATTTAAAATAATAATAATATTTTTATTTTAATATGTAACATTAAACACATAAAAAACATTAATTATTTAATGTAGGGTGTGAATCTTTTCTTCATTAAAGGAAGAAGATAAATCATTTGCATATATATTTTATTTTAAGATTGTACTAATAATTTAAATAAAAGGTCCTAAAATTGTTTATGAGGTATTTTATGGAAGGTTTTAATTTTTTTAAAAGAAATTTTGAAAAATTTGTGCATAAGATAAGGATTGAGGGTTTAGATCTTGTCTTTTATAGGTATGTGTGTCTTGTAGGTGAGTAGTGTGGTCCCCATAAGCTACAAGCTAGAATCACCACCTCATTAAAAATGTATTTTTCATAGATGTGCAAACAACCTTTCTATGTCTTTTCCATAACCAAAAAACTTAAAATTAAAACTAGCCTCAAGACCTTTCATTTTCTTTGTAGTGACAAAATGTCTCTCTTCAAGACCTCGCCTTTTCATAGTTTTTTTTTTCCTTGGAGTAAGATAAAAATCCTTATAGGATATTTATTCTTCTTCTTTTGAGTGTTGATAAAATCTTCAACTTATAGTTGGTTATCTCAAATGATAATGTGATGTTAGTAAAAAAAATTAATGTTCACGTGATCATTTAAGAAATTTTTGATGACTTTTGTTTTTTGATCGGTAAGGGGCATTTTTTAATGTGTTGAACACTATTTTTGTTCGAATCCATGAGTGCCCAGAAAAAGCACAAAGTTGTGAGAACCCGATGGGGATTTGAACCTTGGTAGTGGTTTCACCAAGCAAGTGTTGTAACCACTGCATTACATGGGTCACCCCAAATTTTTATGACATTTTTAAGAAATAAGAATTTAAAAAAAAATGTTAACATTAAATATGATTTTTAAAGATACTCAATAATGACAAGTTAAGTAGTAATTATAGTGTTGGTCGGTTTTTAAACCCCGACCAACACAAAGGTATTGCAAGTATTCGTCAGGTTTCAAACCTAGTAAACACATAAAATGTTATTTGAATTGTGGTGATAAGGTGTGGTTTTGGGTTTAGAAACCAGAACTACACCACATCAAGGGTATTGAGAAATGAAAAGCATTGGGTTTAAAACCCTAAACACAAAAATATATGACTCGTGTTTGGTCATTTTATCTGGGATTCAAATCCTTAACAACACGAAGCTAAACATTTGGAGAAAACAAGGGCAAGCTGAGGAATAATCCTCACCTTCTGCTTAGAAAAGGAAAACTAGAAAAACATAAACCCTAAGACAAAGGAAAACGAAAAAAGAAGTAACATATACATAGAATAAACTATGGCAAAAATGAAGAGAGAAAATAAAGGTGAGTACCTTTAAAAGAAGCGACAAAGATGTAAAAACATACAAGGATCTCACTACTAGGAGAACATAGATGATGCCAAAGATCTAGAGAATACAAAAAAAATAGAGAGAAGAAAAGAAAAATAAATTAAAATGAGCTTAAACATCTGTAGCATCCTAAATTGTAAGTTCCCTTACAATTTTGTCCTCATTTGGGCCCTCACCTTGGCATTTGTCCTCTAAGGCCTGATTGGAGCCCTGATTCTACTCACACCATGCACCAAATTCAATATTTTCATAATATGCAGTTTCTACCCCAAAATATTGAGTCCCTAATTGGCCAAGACCAAAGCACCCACACCTTGGTCCTCCCAATTAGGGTCGCCCATTTTGGGGCCTCGTAACGGTAACTTGATATGGGCAGGAACCTAAATCCTGTGTTAGCTCATGCTCAAAATTTTATTTTTTTTCAACCAAGCATGTATAAAAGGAGGTCTATGATGAATACTAAGGGGGGGGGGGTGAATTAGTATGCCAAAAAACTCTGCACTTAAACACTTTGCAAGACTAATAGTAAACCATTAAAACAGTTTAGTAGACAAACTGGTTAACACACATGCAAACCAAATAGATAATAATGCATTCACCCACAAAAGAAAAAACACCATAACATAAGAGATTTTGATGTGGAAACCCAAATGGGAAAAACCATGGTGAGATGGAACTCACAAGTAACTATCTGCAGAATAGGAACTAGACCGGTTAAGGTCAGATCAGTTAAGGTCTTACAATGTTCTTTACCAGAATAGATCCTCTTAGGAATCTCAATCTCTATTAGGAGATAAGTCTGATTAAAGACTAATTTGCTAGAGGACTTTAGATCCACAGATGTGAACCACCTTGTTAGAGGATTTACAAAAGGCTTTTGGGCCTACCCAGTTAAGGGCTACAGACTTGTCAAAGATGTGAGTAATCAACAAGTGTTTGATCTAGCTATTAGCACAGACTGCTCGGTTAGATCCTTGATAGCTCGTTCCTAATGCACTCTAGCATTACTTCAGTCTTATACACATTCATATTCTCTCCAACTCCTCAACCACCTTAAACCCTAGCAACAACATAAACATTTTCTACAACCACATCAACAACCTAAAACCCTAGACATGATGTCCTTATAAAGGAATCTAATTTCATATCGGTCCAATAGGATTACATAACAATTTCCTAGGTTCAATGAACCTAGACATAATTGGTACCATGACACAAAAGGCACCATTTAGGTGTTGGCACTGTTAAACAATCGGTGGATGGTAACTCATCACAAAATGTCGGTTGGTAACTCATCACAGAGTATTATCGGTTCATATAAAATTCCGGTTGCCAGTTTGACAAAAATGAAGAGTGGTAAAAATGTGTTATGCTGCTTTAATCCCTCGTACCGCTTGGGATCCACGAACTGCTTGGGGTCAACATGCCGCTTCAGACTAGGAAACACATTCTGCAAAACACCAATAGTCTAAAGACTATTATACAACATACCGGTTGGAAAAAATGTCGGTTGTGCTCTAACTCATACATATAAAGGAGATCTCAATGCAAGTGTGTGTCCATCAATGACAATCACAACATAAACATCAAAAATGCCAACAATCTCCCCCTTTGGCATTGATGGCAACACTTAGGAAAATAAAACTTTGACATCAAAGTGTTTTACAACAAAATCATGCCATTAGCAAAGTTGCTCCCCCTAAGCATATACACTATCCCTTTAACAATACAATGTATACCACTTTTGCATATAGAGCATAAACATTGAGATATTCAAAGCATATATCAAAATTTTGATTACCAGATACTTCTCCCAAATAGAATTCTTCTCCCCCTTTGCCAACAATGACAAAGTATAGCTGCACAACCCTGTTTTCATTTGATATTAAAATAATAAAAGTTTATGACAATAAGGAATAATACTTGTCAAAAATAGATTTAAAGTCCTGCAAGAATTGTTTCATCGACAAAGACCAGGACTCAAGTAGGGAGGTGGCTACTTCTTTTTCTGTCTGCATCTAGGAGACCTGTTCTTCCATGGCATCAATTGTGCTCATCTCTTGTGTAACTGTTAAGGCATCCAAGTTCAGATAGCACTTTTGAAGAATTTGCAGTCATGGGAGTAGAACCAGTTGTAGCTCCTGCAAATCTCTAGACCTGGTGCTGATCTCTTGCTCCATTTTTGTTGACTAGATGTGAAACCGGTGAATGGTTTGCCCATAAGTTGTAAAGGAATCATAAGGTGGCTTGAATGTGCTCATGTAGGACTGCAAGTCTATTTGAAGCTTTTGCTTCTGAGCTAGCACATCATCATAGAATAGATGGGGTTGGCAGATCTTGCTGAGTAGTAGATTCCCCTCATCCAGAGTGTCCCTTATATCCTTTTGTTCTTTCTTCAGTTCAGACCGGAGCTCATTCAACTTCTTCACTAGATCAATATTAAGATTTTTTTGATGCTCTTTCTTGACATGTGCCTCTGCTGCCTCTTCTAGGCTTTGCACCTGATCATCCACTACTATGCATAGGAGCTTAAGTTTAGCTCGAGATGAATTGGTGTTGGGAAGATTTGTACCGGGTATCAAATCGGTAAGAGTGTCCATAGCCGCTTGAATTACATCCTGCTTCTTCTTTCTTCAAATAATTTCAAGGTGCTCTTGAGCAACCTTGATGCTCTACATTAGCTTTGTTTCACTTGCAGACTGGAGATCGATAGGACTGGTGAGATCAACTAGTTTGGCTTGACTCTCAGTTGCCTTTGGAGTCTCCATCTGGGTGCTCTTCTCCCCTTCTCCTGCCTTGTCCTCTTCCACATTCTTCTTCTCTACTTCTCTCCTCTTCTCCACTTCCTTATCCTCCTCTTCTTTTTTCTTCTCTGCTTCTTTCCTTTTCTCCTCTTCTTTGTCCTCCTCTTCCTTCTTCCTTTTCTCTTCTTCTCTCCTCTTCTCCTCTTCTTTTTCTTCCTCTTCCTTCTTCTTCTTCTTCTCTTCCTTCTCTTCCTCTTCTTTCTTTTTTTTTTCATCTTCTTGCTTCTTTTTCTCTTCTTCATCCTTCTTCTTCTTCTCCTCTTCATCTTTCTTCTTTTTCTCTTCTTCATCCTTTTTCTTCTTCTCTTCTTCATCCTTTTTCTTCTTCTCTTCTTTATCTTTTTTCCTCTGCTTGGCCTATTCCTTTGTCACTTGCTGTCTGTCCTTGGCTTGCTTATCAACCTATTCAGCCTATTTCTCCTGTCCTATTGCCTAATATGACATTTCTTGAGTAACATCTTCTACGTCTAGGGCATCGACATCAATAGTGTCGACCAGTTCACCAACTAGATTTCCTTCATCATCAAGTACTTCATCCGGTTTGGATGTAACCGGTTCTTTCTCAGCTTGTCAGTTGGCTTCAGCCACTCGATGCATCTTTAGAGCTTCTAGAGCATGAGTGTGTATATCCTTGAGCACTTCCTTACCCTTCCCTTCCAGTAACAGGAGTCTTCTTCTTCTCATGAAGAAAAGACCTTTGTATTTGTTCATTACGTCGAACAGTTCCGAATTTGATACATCAGGAAAATGTTTAGCAAAATTTTTTTCTCTCATTTCCTATTCCTGTTCTATGGTAATGCGCCATTTATTGTCTAAGGACTTATACAAAAAATCTGGTGTTTCAGATCTAATTTCTAAAGGCGACCGACCATTAACACATAAATACTAAATTATTTCCTATTCAACCGCTTCCTTTTCATCATCATTAAAGTCATCAAAATACTCAATTAAATCATGTAGCAATATTCTCCTAATATTTTTTATTGTTCTTTGATAATGTGTCAAAGGTTTATAGGAGGAGATATCAATATTTACCAGTGCAGATGATGCCGGTTCATTCTTTGTCTTCTTTCTTGTCTGTCTTGCCTTCCTGGGCTGCTCCTCAGACATAGTTTCCTCTGAGTCTAGTGTATTTATTTTTGTCTTCCTTTTCCTCTCAAAGACTTTAGCTAGTGCTACTTCCAGTTTCTTCTTGGCCGGTGACTGTTTGGTCACTTTTAGACTTGTTGTTGTAACCGGTGCTGATGCTGTAGGCACTGCCTTTGCCTTCTTCATTGTAGGTTCTTTTCCTTTCTTTGCAGAGGGTTCCTTGACCGATGTAACCCTTTCCAGATAGGTTCCAGTCCTCTTTGCCTTAGGATCAAGAGGTGAGGCAATAAGAGTAGAGGCATACCCTTCCAGCATATCGTACATCACCTCATAGCCCATTGGCTCCACTTCTTCCTGTCTAGGCTCAACAACCTTCATTATGCATTTATCCACTTGGATGGTGAAACAGATATCATCTTCAAATTTCTTGATGATGTCACCTGATATCCTCATTCTTTGGCTCATTTTCCATCTGAACTCATGAAAATACTTGTTCAGAACATCAAGGTAACCAGTTCCAATTGCTTGAATGCTTTCCTTGATTTGCTTGGTCATCGGTTAGTCAGCAAACCATTGGACATCTCCTACTCCTAGAAAGTAGCCTTGGAAATAGAAGAACAACCCAACCAGTAGTTGTCCAAACTTGAACCTTAGTGCATTATCCTATTTGATTGACTTCATATTCAACAAGAGTTGTTTCTATATACTGGTGCACAGGTCAAATGATGCATCCTCCTTTATCATCCAGTAAGCGGCATTTACCGCTGCAACAGATACAGAGTTAATTCTGCTGGCAGAGAATGTGTGGTAGCCTATCACCATGCAGGCATACTTAACCAGATCATCCTTAATAGAATTGACTGTCATGCCTCGTGAGTCGCTCACTGAATCAGTGAGCTTGGACATTTCAGTTTTACTTATCGTCCTTATGGCTGGCACTTCCCCTTTGTTGTAGAAATCGATGACTGCATGAATTGCCTGCGACGTGATATCATGTGTTCTCTCTAGGTACATCTTGTCACCATAGACACTTCTCAGAATGATCCTTATATGATCCTTTGTGAAATCGTCCAGGAAGTAAGTAGCATTGTGGAGCTTCTTCTTCTCCAAAATATTATACTCCAGTTTGATCTTCTTATCCTTTCCACAAAATAAACCTAACTGGGAGTGGATAGCTAGAGACCCTAGGTCTTCAATCTTGCAATCTATATAGTCAGAAATTCCCTCTTCTACTATCACACTAGCCAGAACTTGTGATAGGGCATTATACTTAGACTTTCATGAATAAAACTTGCAGACTCGACAGATGCACTAGAACTGGTATGAGATGCGAAAGCCATGATAGAAATTTTAAGAACTCAAGAAATACCTTTTGAAACACGTGAATCTAGGGCTTGCAGATTCTCCTTCACTTCACACTCTGTTGGTTGCTAAATCACTGCTTTGTGTTCTCCACTTGACCGTTTGCAGTTTGAATTTGAATTTCCTTCGTGGTTTCTCAATTTCTCAAAATCTCAACTCAAATCGCCTTTTCGTCGCTCTGCTCTTTGAAAACTTTTCTCCACTCAAAAACTGATAGTGAGAGATGATTTGAAAAATGCTTTTAAGCATATTCCTCACCTACCATCATTAATGCTCCTCCATTAGGGTGTAAACCCTAATTTTCCTTTTTATCATTTCTGATCTTCTACCAAATGACAGGTATCACATACCAGTTAAGGTCTTTTACCAGTGTAAACTGGGGGTTCAAAACATTGCGTCGTTTTCTCCCCCTAAGCTTTTCTGAAGCTTAGTTTGTGGGTTCCATGATTTCAACACTAGGTGCAGAAAACGGTTCCTCTTATAACACTGCTAGTTTCTTCTTCCAGGATTTGTTCATGTCCGCTTGAACAATGTCAACATCAATGTTTCCTTCCGGAGTGACCAGTGATAAGTTGATGCTTTGACATGTTTTTTATCATGACTCTTAGGTTTTTGGCATCTTTGGGGTTGCATTGTGATAGTAAAGTTTTGTGAATTGACCATATGTAATCCATGTTTTAAATTTGAACTTACGAAATCATGTTTGAACTTTGTCAGTTAATTCCTAAAGCCATGCCAATTTATTCCTGCAGCCAAATGATTTGTCCCTGTGATATGCGGATTATTTAGGATAATGTCATATGTGAGTTAATGAATGTATTAATTGAGTAAGATACATATGCATGTCCTTGTATGTTGTTTTTGTTTTAGTGCAGATAATAATTGATGTTGCGGTGGATGATTTTCTTTCACGCCTAAGGACTAGAGAATCACGTGTAGATAATTGGAGATCAAACTAAAGGAGATCCGAGCAAGCGTAATGTATGACATAATCGGAGCAGTTATACTTCACCATGGGAGTTTAACTCTAGTGCATATTGAATTCACAAAATATCACTTTAGCATGCAAAGACTGTGGTTCGGTTTCAGATCCACGGTTTCTATAGCCAAGCTCTCAGTTATCTCCTTCATCTGACAATCATCCACCTCCTCTTCTGGGCATGATTTGAGTTGTCCATTGTAGTTGATCTTTTCTTTATAATAAGCTCTTCCTTCTTTCTTAGAGTTAGACAAGATAGAAAGGAATTGAGCAAAGTTTTGACAAGCATTCTGAATTTTCTCTTTTAGAATATGTAATTATTTTTAGGAAGAAATGAATAAAGAATATGTTGTTCTAATCTGTTAAAAGTATTTTGCTGGAAGTTTGATATCACTCATCCAAGGGGGCCCACTTGGTGAGTGATCCAGTGTTTATGATCATTGAAGTTAGTTTTTCCTTAGTTGTAGTAGAAGTTCATGACTGGATTGTTCCTGCAACCACTGGAAATAGATCTACTGACTGTTCCTGTAGCCAAGATAGAACGGTGTTATTTCTGTTATTTTCATTAGATCATTCCAGCATTGTTTTGTGAAGCTTTCATGTAGCCTTTTATGATTTTCATTCTTGCCTTTCCTTTCTGCGTAATGTTAGTTACTGCAGTAATGTAAAATAATCATTTAAGGAGCTTAGTGCATATATATTGCAGACCCATTTCAAGTTTTACGTTCCTGGATTGATAACTAAATCAACACCAGCCATGAAAATAGTAAACTCTACCATATGAATGTCCAAACTTTAGATTGAGATTTCAATTAGAGATATTATTATCATTATAGTTGGGGTAGACATTTTTGGCACTGTTGCCAAGGATGGTGTCAAGCTAAGAACCTTTTATGATTATTTTAGTTTCTAGTTAATTGTTTGAAATTTCATGAATCTACATGCATAGTAGAAGAAGAGATGCCAGAGGTAGATTTCTACCCACTCATCCTACTCATGCAGAAGATAATTTTCCAGATATAAATCCTTTTGTTGAACTTTACCAAGCCCCACAAAATTTGAATCACCCCGAGTCTAAGTTTCTAGAAGGTAGCCTTCAGTTCCTTTTTGGTTCACAAGAAGAAGAATTCCCTATAATAACAACCCCCACAAGTCCAATGCAAGGGAATCCTCCTCCTAGTGGGAGTAATCCACCACCACCAAGTCCAACGTTTGAGTTTCCCATTTCTGACCAGCATAATAATGCTAACCTCAAGAACATTCTAGCATCTTCACTTCCTAAATTCTATGGGTTGGGGATAGAGGATCCGGATACAATTCTGTTTGAGTTTGATGTTCTTTGTAGGAGTTTTGACTATACTACAGATGCCCATAGACTCAAAATTTTTCTAGACACTTTGAAGGAGTCATCCTTGAGATGGTTTATGAGCTTGGGTACTAGCACAATCAACACATGGGATGAGATGAAATAGTTGTTTCTTGCAAAATACAAAGATTATTGTAGAGGTATTGATCGCCATGGGGATGATATCTTTAGAATGACACAAATTGAAGATGAGAGTCTTGAGGATTATCTGGAAAGGTTCCTGTTTAGTGTCAAGAAGTCCAAGCATAGTACTCTTAATGAAGATTCTCTCAAATTGATATTTTTGAGGGGCATCAGTGATGAATGCACCGATTCCTTAGATCTTATGGGAGGAGGTGACATTACACAATCTACTTGGGCTGAAATAGGACAAATTTGCAAGAAGTATTTCAGATCTACTTCTAAGAAGAATAGGAGATTTAAGCCAGGGGAACCATCATCAACATCTGGAACTGGAGTTTCTAGACTGGAACTGAGCCATCTATTAAAATATTTCAAGGAGGACATTATAAACAATATAGCTACTCAGTTGGATACATTGGCAACTAAGAAGAAGCATGAGGAAGATGATGCATTTCTTGTAGAATTATGTCCTCATTGTAAGCAGCAGAAGAAAGATTACAAGTGTAAGATGGTTGCAAATGTTGAAGTACCTGATTTCAAACCAATTCAAGGTGAGGATGAACAAGTCTTCTATGTTGCTCAAAGAAGATCAAATTTTCAAAGACAAGGTATGCCACCCGATCCACTTTCCTTTTTTGGTTATAGTGGTAATTCTTATCCACCAAATAACCAATGGCAACCACAGTATTCTCAAAATTTTGGTAACTATCTACATTGGTATGGGTCACAAAGACAAGGACAACAATTTTCTAATCAAGTCTCCCAGTGGCAACAACCACAGGGAAATGGGTATCCACCTCAGGGTCAAGGGAACCAGTTTCAAGGGAATTGGCAACCTACCTCTCAATGGAGGGGAAACCCATCATGACCATCCCAATCTTCTGGATATCAGCCCCCTGCTCAGTAGCCACAACCTCCTACTTTAATGCCTCCTCCTGCAGCTACAACTACACCTCCTAAGCCAACGCAGTTGCCTACTCAACTATTGCCTAATCCAAATATCAAATCTCAGCAACAACAACAAGCTTATTGAGCTGATACTAATCAATACCCAATCTATTCTTTATCACTAGATTATATTCACCTTCAATCTAGGACAACTCTACCTAATCCCTCTCATCCGATTATTACTGAGGTACAAGAAGAGAAATGAATCTCTGATCCTAAAGATACAATACCTTAGAATCAAATATTACCACCATTTCCCCATAGACTAAAAGACAAAGAAGTTTCCACTAAGAAATATCAAAGCTTTGATATTCTTGATCAACTAAAGCACATTTGTGTTAAAATTCTATTATTGCAAGCAATAAAGGATGTCCCTATATATGGTAAGGCATTGAGAGAAGCATGCCTAAAGAAACCTGGCAGAAAGAAAAAGGATCCACAAACAGTTCATGTTATGGGTCAATTGGCTGATATTATGTTAGGAAAAATTGCCATTCCAAAGTATTCTGATCCAGGTAGTCCTGTTGTGAGTATAGTCATTAATGGCAGTCAAATAAAAAATGTTTTAGTTGATCTAGGGACAACCATTAATGTAATGACAAGGGAGGTAATGAAACATCTAGAGATCGATAGTTTAAGGGCTACACCCACAGTTCTCCAACTTGCTGATGGCTCTGTAGTAAGACCTGATGGTATCATAGAATATATAGCAGTTATTCTAGATTCTTGGGAATATCCTATAGACTTTATGATTTTATCTCCAAAAGCAACATTAGGGGGATATCCAGTCATTTTGAGTAGACCATGGCTTGCCACAACTGATGCATATATTGGGTGTAGATCAGGAGACATGACTATTTCAAATGGTAGTTCCACAAAAACATTAGCCTTGTATTCTCTAGCACAACCTCAGCTTGAGAAGCAATAGGCTCTTTGGCCTATCTTGGGAGAGGAATCTAAAGAAATTGACTCTATTAATCACCTTATGATGATTAATCAAGGACCACTCATGCAGTTATATAATGAAGAATCAATTCTTTATAAGGTCCTGATAAATGGATTAATAGAAGATCAAGAATTGTAGGAATTGGTTCCAAATATCTTGGGTTTGGACTTTCCTGCAACCACTGATATCTTGCATACCTTGTTGCTGAAGGAATTGTCTTATTCTCATTTTTTTGATATAAATCAGATTGATCTTACTATCAAGATAGAGGTGGAATTGAATAAATATTTGAACATCAATAAGAATATATCAGATACTCAAAAGGATAGCCTAGTGGACTTGTTGAAACTCCATAGAAATGTTTTTGCATGGGATTACAAGGATATGAATGGAATTGATCTATTAGTTTGTAGTCATTGTATTTACATAAAGGATGAGTGTTTCCCCCTCAGACAACATCAAAGAAGAGTCAACCCTACCTTGAAGGAAATAGTTAAACAAAAATTATAGAAATTGTTGAAAGTTGGGTTTATCTTTCCTGTCTCTGACAGTCAATGGGTATCACCTTTGGTGATAGTTCCTAAAAAGGGAGGCAAATGGAGAATATGTGTTGATTATAGAGCCTTGAACTTAGCCACAAGGAAGGATCATTTCCACTGCCATTTGTGGATCAGGTATTGGATTCTCTTACTGGTAAGAGATATTTTTCATTCTTGAATGGATTTAGTGGCTATAATAAAATACAAATAGCTCCCGAGGATCAGGAGAAGACAACATTTACTTGCCCATGGGGCATGCATACATATTTTGTTCTTCCTTTTGGGTTGTGTAATGCTCCAACCACTTTTCAAAGGACAGTGATCAGTATTTTTTCTGATATTTCTCAAGATATTATGGAAATTTACATGGATGACTTTACAACTTATGGCTCTGAATTTGATCAAGCATTGAGTAATTTGAAGAAAGTTTTGCAGCGGTGTGAAGAGTTCCTGTAGTAGTTTGCTCCACATAATGAAATAAAAGTTCCTGCAGCAACTGCCAATGATTCAGTATCAATTCATGAGCTTCCTGTTGCATTTGGGTAGATTGATAAAGGTGATGTTCATGTAGTCTCTGTAGTGAACTTATTTACCATATCATAATAAAATATTTCCATGGGAATATTGTTCTCTGTACATAAAGTTCCATCCACTACATTCCATCCCACTTTCTTACCTATCACTTCATTTCATTTTGCCATCATTTTCACCCAATTGTAGGTACATGTATATTGTACTTTATTTTAATTATGCATTTATTGGTTCATTATGATTTTATCCTTTTTAAATCCACTCCAAACCCAAAATATCGTCAGCCTGTGTGGACACGTGTTAGGTTAAGTTGGGGGGGATACTTTATGGTCCTTTTTCTAATGAGATTTATTATCAGTTTTTTGATACCCCAAATTGATTTCCTAACTAACATTACTTATGATGATTATTATTTCACGCAAGTGAATAATAAAGTCTGCCACCAAAATTAAGATATGTATGTAGATTTTAGTTTTTTGCAAAACTGTCAAACATTTTGGTGAAGTTGCGGAAGTATCAGAGTAAAAGATGGGTGGTGATCTAATTCGCCATGAGCCAACGGTCCATGAAGGGTTGCTACAGGATGTTGTCTATGAGCATTATTTTTGAAACCATGGCTGGTTGGATTATTTCTTGAAAATCAAGGATTACAACAATGAAATTGCTGGAGAATTCATGCATTCCTTTGATGAAGGAAAAGCTACAGTTAAAGGGTTGAGGGTAATTGCTATGGAGAAATGAATTGAAGAGGTCACAGGGTTGCTGCAGGAAGGAGAACTCTTTCTAGAATCAAAAGACGTAAGGAGTGCCAGGGTAGAGTTCACAATTTCCACTAACAGACCCTTAATGGTGGATAGACAAGGGACTAGAAGGGTTTCTTTACTAGCACATTGGCCTCAGACAGCTTTGTATGTTATTAAATATATTACATGTGAAGGGCGGTATTCAAATCTGCATTCACCTCATTTTAAGTTACTTAGTCATCTGTGTTATGTTCGGCGAGTTAATGTCCCTAATTTCTTATACCATCTCATTTCTATAAGTGCTAAAGAGACTCAAAAGTATGGAAATCGCTCTGTTAGCCATCATGGACTGGTTAAGTTGCTTGTATGGTGGTCCTTGAGAGATGTTTCACAAATGGAATGGGGTGTATTTGAGGATATTCTGCAATTTAGAGTTGATGATGCCCCTGTTGCGAATAATCCGTTGGCTCAAGAAGAGATTGTTGCAGAAGATCCTTTTGGTGAAGATGAGGGTTTGCTTGTTGTTGAAGGAGCTGCAATTATTATAGAAGAAAATATTGAAGCAGAGTCAATTGAAGAACAACCTTCTACTTCTCTTCAAAGAGATTCACCCATTTTGCAAAGGGAAGGAAAAGAGTTGGAAAAGGATGAATCAGATGAAGAATTTGTTATCCGGCCATAGGTAACTTAGATTCCTCCTGCAGTTAAGAGGTGTTGAACAAAAACAAAAACTCCTGTAGCCATTTCAAAAGTGTATGTAAGGAGAACAAGAAGGAGGACACAGAAGACTCAACCTATGAGTAATCCAATAGAGGTTATTGCAGTAGAAACTTCGGAAGAAGAAGATGCTGCAGAGAAAGTAATTCAAGAACCCTATGGAGGAAAAAGATGCTACAGAGAAAGAAATGCAAGAAGATGTCATAGAGAAATCAATGCAAGAAAACCTTGCAGAAGAAGAAATCCAAGAGGAAATTCAGGAAGAGGTTGTAATGGATAAGCTAGCAAATCTTGCTTCTGTGGCATTGTAATGTGAAAAGATTGTTGATGACGTTCTACAGCAACCTGAAGAAAATGTGGGAGATATGTCAACTCAGAATGAGGAGTTTATTGAAGAAATTCCACGGTATAAGGTAGGACCTATTAGACCTCCTTCATCCCTAAGTAGTTTATCTATTGATTTAACATTTTATAGGCAATGGGAAATAGAGAAGGATAGGTTGCAAGGGATAATTAATAAGCAGCAAAAAGAGATTGAAAAGAGAGATAATAGAATTGAGGAATTAGAAGCTAAGGTAGAAGTGATTTATGGTATGGTTCCTAAGTTGATGCAGTATAGGGCACCCCTAAGAGTTTATGTAGTACATTTGAAAGAGCAGTATCTGAACTTCAGACTAAACCGCATTGTTAGGGACCTTAATCCATCCTTGGAAACACCTGAGGAATTCTATCATTCTTATCAAACCTCTCCACATGCTATGAGGAATTTGTTATGTGAATTATATTTACATAACTATGTTGTACCCCAAGACAGAGAATAGAATCCTTTATTGTATATTGGGGATATCCATCTCAGAGCTTTAATTTCATGGATCCAAAATGAGATTATCATAGGGCCACAAGCCAGGGAGTTTGAAAAATTAGAGCTTGACTGTCCATTATCATTGAGAAGGGAATTAGAATCACCAAGGGTTCTTTATTATTATTGGCAAAAGATGCTAATAAGAGATGATGTTAGTAAGATAGTACTTCCAATGAGAAAGGAAGTCTATCAAGCATATGAGCATTTGGTTCAAACCCAGAGGACAACCACACTAGAAGGGTTAACTCAACACTGGAATAATCTACCAGATCATTTAAAACTAGGAGAACCTTACTCATTACATAATTTTCATGCAGCCATACAAAGAGCCTCTAGAAACATAGAGTTAGGCAGGGAGAAAGCCAACAACTAGTTGCTATTGATCTTTCAGCCTCCGATCCTTATGTGGCCACTTTTGGTATGCCAATCAACATAATAGAATTATGATGCAGTTGCAGAAGAAACAACTAGATGGTCTAGGTTGGAAAAAATGAAAGGATTTTATTGGAATTTTCCTTCCAAGGGAACATGGCAGGACACTATTGGTGATTTTAGAGTTTCAGTGAAAATTAGAAATTTTCCTTTTGCTACAAGAGCAGCAAACCCTTAAAGTTGGGGGGCATGATAAGTTGATGCTTTGACATGTTTTTTATCATGACTCTTAGGTTTTTGGCATCTTTTGGGTTGCATTGTGATAGTAAAGTATTGTGAATTGACCATATGTAATCCATGTTTTAAATTTGAACTTATGAAATCATGTTTGAACTTTGTCGGTTAATTTTTGTAGCCATGCCAATTTATTCCTGCAGCCAAATGATTTGTCCTTGTGATATGCAGATTATTTAGGATAATGTCATATGTGAGTTAATGAATGTATTAATTGAGTAAGATACATATGCATGTCCTTGTATGTTATTTTTTTTTAGTGCAAATAATAATTGATGTTGCGGTGGATGATTTTCTTTCACGCCTAAGGACTAGAGAATCACATGCAGATAACTGGAGATCAAACTAAAGGGGATCTGAGCAAGCACAATGTATGGCATAATCGGAGCATTTATACTTCACCATGGGAGTTTAACTCTAGTGCATATTGAATTCACAAAATATCACTTTGGCATGCAAAGACTATGGTTCGGTTTCAGATCCACGGTTCCTGCAACCAAGCTCTCAGGTATCTCCTTCATCTGACAATCATCTGCCTCTTCTTCTAGGTGTGATTTGAGTTGTCCATTGTAGTTGATAGTGTCTTTATAATAAGCTCTTCCTTCTTGCTTAGAGTTAGACAAGATAGAAAGGAATTGAGCAGAGTTTTGACAAGCATTTTGAATTTTCCCTTTTAGAATATGTAACCATTTTTAGGAAGAAATGAATAAAGAATATGTTGTTGTTCTGATCTGTTAAAAGTATTTTGCTAGAAGTTTGATATCACTCATCCAAGGGAGCCCAGTTGGTGAGTGATCCTGTGTTTATGATCATTGAAGTTAGTTTTTACTTAGTTGCAGTAGAAGTTCATGACTGGATTGTTCCTGTAGCCACTGGGAATAGATCCACTGACTGCTCATGCAGCCAAGATAGAATGGTGTTATTTCTATTATTTTCATTAGATCATTCCAACATTGTTTTGTGAAGCTTTCATGTAGCCTTTTATGATTTCCATTCTTGCCTTTCCTTTCTGCATAATGTTAGATATTGTAGTAATGCAGAATAATCATTTAAGGAGCTTAGTGCATATATATTACAGACCCATTTCAAGTTTTACGTTCCTGGATTGATAACTAAATGAACACTAGCCATGAAAATAGTAAACTCTACCATATGAATATCCAAACTTTGGATTGAGATTTCAATTAAAGATATTATTATCATTATAGTTGGGGTAGAGAACCGGTATATCATCAGATATGTTTTTTCTTGATCTACAAAATCTGGCAATGTGACCTGGTTTGTTGCAGTGATAGCAGACCAATCGAAGTGCTCTCCAAGGTCCATTATTCATGTTTCCATTCTTCCTTCTGCATGTTGGAGCAGTGTGACCATGACAATGATAGACCATATAGTTTTCTCTCCATCCGGTTGCCGCTTGATAGCCACCGCTTCTTTGCTGATGATTGAAGGCATTTAACTAGTTTTGATTCCGGTTCACAAAAGGTTCAGGACCAGTTCCTTGGGTCCTGTGAGGATATCTATCAATGTTGTTCATAACTGACCTGCATTCAAATGCTTTATGTCCATACTTTTTACATGCATAACAATTACTGTTGAATCTATAGGATCTAGGCTTATCATTTAGGAAATAAGGAAAATTGTTGTAAGCCTTACTACTACACACATTTGCAGTATGTCCTTCTTTAAGACAATTGAAGCAAACAGGTTTAAACTTTTGCTTACCTTCATCCTTTAATGTTGGTTGTTTCTTTGATGTTCCCGCATTTGTGCCAGAGGTCTCACCTTCCTCATGACTGGAATAACCAACTCCAGTGGTGTTCTTGACTGGTTTGGCAGATTCAAGCTTTTGCTCTAGCTTGACAATACTCTTGTTGAACTTAGCATTTATTTCCTTTGACTCAGAGAGTTCTTTGGAAATAACAGCATTAGTTTCCAACAGGTTTTCATTCTTAGAGATGGCAATGTTCAGTTCTCCTTGCATGTCTTCCTTTTCCACTTTGCTTGCATGGAGTTGAGCAGTTAGGGCACCAATCTCTTGTTTCAGCTTGGAGATCTCATGATCTCTTCCTTTCACCAGATCTTTAGCTTTCCTCCGGTTCTCAAGCTCTTGACACATTTAGATAGTCAGTCCTTCCAACTCCTTTCTCAGGTTGGAGTTTGATTCATTCAACTTATTTACTTTTTCAATTAGGGCTTCCATGTCTACTTCATCTAAAGAACTATTTTCAAATATCTCCATCAGCTTTTCAGCATGTTCTCTTCTTTTTGCTTGAAATGCCTTGTATTTGACCATAAGATCATCATAGGCTTGCTCAGACTGAGTGAGCTGATGTGTAAGTTCCCTTATAAAGTATTCCCCCATATATCTTTCCAAGTGGTTAAACTTATAGAAAGGTAGGCTATGATACCAATTGATGAATACTAAGAGGGGGGGTGAATCATTATGCCAAAAATCTCTGCACTTAAACACTTTGCAAGACTAATAGTAAACTGGTAAAATAGTTTAGTAGAAAAACCAGTTAACACACATGCAAACCAAATAGATAATAATGCATTCACCCACAGAAGCAAAAACACCATAACACAAGAGATTTTAACGTGGAAACCAAAATGGGAAAAACCACGGTGAGATGGAACTCATAAGTAACTATCTGCAGAATAGGAACTAGACCGATTAAGGTCTTACAATGTTCTTTACAAGAATAGATCCTATTAGGAATCTCAATCTCTGTTAGGAGATAAGTCTGATTAAAGACTACCTTGCTAGAGGATTTTAGATCCACATATGTGAACCACCTTGTTAGAGTATTTACAAATGGCTTTTGGGCCTACCCAATTAAGGGCTACAGCCTTGTCAAAGATGTGAGTAATCAACAAGTGTTTGATCTAGCTAGTAACACAGACTACTCGGTGAGATCCTTGATAGCTCATTCCTAATGCACTCCAGTATTACTTCAGTCTTATACACATTCATATTCTCTCCAACTCCTCAACCACCTTAAACCCTAGCAGCAACATAAACTTTTTCTACAACCACATCAACAACCTAAAACCCTAGTCATGATGTCCTTATAAAGGAATCTGATTTCATGTTGGTCTAATAGGATTACATAGCAATTTCCTAGGTTCAATGAACCTGGACATACTTGGTACCATGACACAAAAAGAACTATTTAGGTGTCGGCACCATCAAAAAATCGGTGGATGGTAACTCATCACAAAATGCCGGTTGGTAACTCATCATAGAATATTACCGGTTCATATAAAATGCCGGTTGTTGGTTTGACAAAAATGAAGACTGGTAAAAATGTGTTATGCCGCTTTAATCCCTCGTACCACTTGGGATCCATGAACCACTTGGGGTCAACATGCCGCTTCAAACCAGGAAACACATTCTGCAAAACACCAATAGTCTAAAGACTATTATTCAACATACCGGTTGGAACAAGTGCTTGTTGTGCTCTAACTCATACATATAAAGGAGATCTCAATGCAAGTGTGTGTCCATCAATGACAATCACAACATAAACATAAAAAATGCCTACAGTCTACCCCTCTTCTTTTGATATACAGTCAATCAATCCAACATCTGATCAATCAAGCAATCGGTCTTTTTTCAAGAATTGGAGCATAAGTGAAGTCAAGATTCAAGCATTGGAGATGACATTCATGTTCTATGTTTTATGAGGACTACATGAAACCCTAATTACTTGTGAAGATAAACAAAAATTCATAAAAAGGTATATCATTAGTGTTTAAGACATTTTTATCATTTCCCTTAAAAGGAAATCATTTTCATTACAACAATTCATTAACATTTCAATTATATTTCATGGTTAATTCCAAAACCAGGGTTTGACCTAAGGCAAACCCCTATCCCCAACCATTTTCCCTTCTCTATTGTGTGGAAGAACAAGTACAGAGCTACAATTTTCAAGATCAGTTCATTGTTCGCAGAGACGAACAAATTCCCTTTTGGAGGGCAGAAAGTTTGGAGGACTAGAGCGATGGGCTTTCTAGTCTTGATAATTTAGGACAACCTTTTGGGAATAGATCCAAATAGTCACATATTGCTGATATCTAGGTCCATATCTCTATTTGACAATTTTAACTCATTATTTATGCACAATTGCTTCAATTTCAACAATATTAATAAAATCAATTCAATTCAAAGGGAAAGAAGACGCACATTTAGAACCCCTAGAATCTAATCAAAATCTAAATCCGTCAAGGCTAGATCTATCAAATTCTATTGTTCCCTAATGTAATGGTCCCTAAGCAAAAACTAGTGGAACTTTACTAAATCATTGGGTGAAACCCTAATTTTTCACCTACTACAACATAAAAAAATCTAACCCAAGTCATAATAAATGCCAAAACGTGTGCGAAGAAGAGTGCATTTCAAGTTTTAAAACTCAAAATTCATGAAGTTATGACAAAAAGATGAGTTGTAAACCCAAAGTACATAAAATTTGAAAAGAAAAATGTAATTTCGGGATAAAACTCTGAAAATACATAAAAACAGAAAAACTAACTTTTGCCAATTTTTCAAAAGATAAATTAAAGGATCCAAATGAGATGATTTCTTGATGAACTTGACTATGCACGAGAGGGTTTGACAATCACCTCAACATGTGTGTTTAGAGGTCGTGGACTACAAAATGGACAAATTTCATAGGGGTTATTCCATTATTCAAGCAAGACATAATTGATGATAACATATAAAAAAGATTCATTTATAATTTTGCCTTTTAAGATGTGTATGTTTCCAATAATAATATAATTTATAAGGATGGATTATCTTATTAGTTATGTTAAAAATATTCTCCAAAATTAAAATAAATGATAGAGTTTTTTTGTTGTATACATAATTCTAGATACCTCGACTTACTTATTGAATTCATTAGAATGCTTAATATTTTCTTGTTATCACAATCTATTTTACATAATTAAAATGTATTATATACAATATTGAATACATAAAAGTTGACCAAGAAATTTAAATAAATAGAAAAATACATATGATAACATGAAAATGCATTAATTCAAAACCATGCCTAATAAGAGATCATATTATAGTCAATTGTATGAATATAAAAATCTTATTTATATTTGGTTCACATAATTATATTTTTCATTAAGGGTAAAGAGGGAGTTTTAAAAGGGTCCTTGTTCCTTTTACAACTAGCAAAGCATACAAACCAGACATAAATCTAATATGAGATCATATCATAGTTAATTGTATGAATAGAAAAATCATATTAATAATCTTATTACATAATTATTATTTTAATTAAAGGTAAAGAGGGGGTTTTAAAAGGGTCCTTGTTCCTTTTACAACAAGCAAAGCATATAAACCAAACATTAATTTGAGATATGATCAAATAAGAAGATAGAGAAATAATAAATTGTTAACAACATTGCAACAAGACATCAAGACTATATTAAAGAAAAAGGCAATGACTACCAGTAAAACTATAGGGAAATCAAGAGAATTGTTACTTCCAAATCTTCTTTATGAACTCTAGGTTATTGTTCATAAATATTTCAATTATAATAAAAAATTAAAATCCCTTATCCTACTTTTGTCTACGGGTCCTTATGTTAGGCTCTTCTTGGGAAGGAAGCTTTGTAGGAACACTACTATCCATTGAGAGGGGGGGTGAATTAGTGGATCACACTAATCACAGTTTCTAAAACTTTAAAGAAAAATAAGCAAATTAAAACATTAAAGCATAGAAATGCAATAACCCAACCACAACACCAGATATAGCTGAGGAAACCCCAATGTGGGAGAAACCTTAGTGAGAATAGATGATAGGATACACTATCCTAATCTAGCCTCACAATGAAAATCTGATTATAATATTTATGAGCATCAACTCAAAGGAACACCAATCCCTAATATTTTATGGACACCAATCCGAAGCAGCACCAATTCCTGATTTAGAAGCTACAACTTCAAGGAACTACAATCCCTATTTTGAGAATTCACTCAAACTAAACATGCAATAAGAAATACATATGATTACCCAATTATCGATGTGTTCTACAACTCTGTTTGTTCTTCTCTTCAATTATGTTTGATGTATCAATTCAGCTCATACTCAACTTTGTTCTTCAAATTATGGATTTCTCCTCTTCATAGTATCATCAGTTTGTTATTTTCCAAAAGAGACTATGTTCTATATCAGTTTAAACACATTATATGTTATATACTTTCTCTTTCATATTGGCCAATACTATGTCTCTCCATACTTCATCACAAGTCAATAAATTAGTTAGTTTTATCATTATCGTGCAAAATGATCTGTACAACTCACTTTGTTTCATTTTGGATCATTCATCTATTCGATTTCTTATCCAAGATCATCAATTCTATAAATCATCACAAATTGACCAATAAAGTTCGAACAAGTTTCATAGTTCTTTGATCATATCGACATGTGCAATTTCCAAAGCTACCTTGTTTACATGCTAAAATGAATTTCTTTAGATCATTAAATCTGGATCATCAATTTTCTTGGTTTGAGCAAAATGATTTGGTCATTTTTGCCATTATGGTTGTTTTAGGCACCACAACACCTTACAGCTTGCACAATCTCCTTGTGTCTTCTATTGTATTTCACCCTAACCACTGTATTGAAGAGACTTGCAAAGTCTTCTTATCGATGAACAAATGTTTTACCAACATGGTTCTTCACATTCTTCATTACCTGTTAACTAGGTTCTCAAACCATATTGGAGAGACTTGGAAAGGTCTCTCTTTGATGAAGTCATGTCTCATCAACATCGTAATAACTTATTAGTGCACATTCAAAGGTATTACTTTGGGTCCCACTTACTAAATGATTAGAGAGACATGTTACAAACTCTCATCAATATCATTATGTCTTTGTAGTATCGGTCATGCGAATACTCTCACATCAAAAGTAGATAGATCCATGAGTTGTCATGCGATTAGCCAAACATGCATAATAAGGCTAACCATGTAAGCTCATGGTCTAAGTCCTCAACATTTCGACCCATGCATCTTGGCATTGATCAATTGACCAGATCAAAGCACGATTGCACAGCTGGAAAAAGATGTACATTAATTCCATGTACACAACCCTATCTTGCAAACTCTTAGCACTAATCGATCAAAGAAACTTAGTTGTATCAGTGAGGGGAGTCTAATACTCTTATGGATAGCATTATGTCTTATCGATATAACATTACCACCACTATGGATTTCACTTCACTTACCATATCAATGTGACTTCAATGCATCAATGAAATTGAAATTGATTTTCACCAAAATCACAAACTCTCATCGACATGACATGCTCAAGTCATTCTCTAAGTCGAGCGACAAAAGCATGTGATCTATATCTCACTTAACCAATTGTGTGTCGAGCTATATAAATAGTCGTTAACTTTATCACACTAACAATTTGGCATAATAACATTGATATCTGATGGTGTAATTATTTATTCTTATAAGATATAAATATACTTTACTTAAGTTGACTTAGGATAATGCATCTCATCATAGTTTGGATATGAGACACTTAGGGAAGTGTGCACATAGGGATGATGGTTGTAGGAGAAATTCCACTTTTTGTGGTCTTATCTTGCTGCTACATTTCACATTCAGTGGGTGATCCACCTCTTATGGAATATTATATTATTTCTCCTACCTGCCCCTACTTTTTCTTACCTACCCTTGTTTCTCATTGAGCCACATGTCATGATTGTGTATTCACATATCCATTTGGCCTTGCCTATATAAGCATGCCCATATTTATTGTATTGGTTAATACAGTTGATCACTTTTGCATATTGATGAGAATAAAGTTTTTTCTTGTCAAATTATTGTCTCTCTTTTGTGTGCTTTTCATTGTGCCCTTGATCTTGGAAAAATCAAACATGGTATCAGAGCCATTGGGGCTTCATTGATTGGTTTCTGGAGACATCTTGGAAGGCTTCTAATTTTGGATCTGAGGTACTGTGCATTTTGGAGGCATCCTAGAGCATTTTCAACCTTACCATTACATCCGAGGGGCCGTTTCCATAAAAAAGAAGTATAAACTCGACCTATTTTGGTGAAAGTCAAATTTTGAGTGTTGGAGGAAGTTTCTACCCAATTAGGGTAATACGGTACGGTTATTTTTTTTTAAATAATTTTTTTATTTTGTGAAAAAATTAATTTGAATTATTTCAAAATTCATAGATTTTTTTTTAAATTGTAAAAGTTTTTTTTTTAAATCATATATTATTATCGGTGGGGCCATTACCCCACCCCAACCCGTACTATCAAACCTATGATTGTAGGTCCCACAGATCGTGCCCATCAAATGAGCATCCTTTCAGCTCTCGGTGGTGGTGTTCACCTGACCTTCGACAGTTCTCAACCACCTGACAACCTTCGATAGCTCCTAGCCACCTGACGACCTCTGGTAGCTCCCATCGGCACCGTAGTCTTCATCGGCACCAGCAACTCCCACCAGCACTGCTGCTCTCCATCGGCGCCGATAGCCCCCACCATCCCAACTAAACTCATTACCGATCGAGCTCCTGCCGCCACCATTTGGTGCTGCTCTGTGTCACCCCACTGGACCTTCCTCCTGTAGGTGGCCCCTCCTTTGCCACGTGGCAATCCACATAGAGATGCCACGCAGACCTGATATGTAGCCGTATGGATTTCCTAGTCATCAATCCAAGTCACCTTCCACATAGTCATTTCCATGTCAACATGCAGTCATCAGTTCATACAGTGCCACATCACCCTATTTGTATGGTCAGCAAGGAGGTGTGATGGTTTTATGACAGCTGGATGACCGTCAAATTTAACATAGTGATTTGTGTTGGCAATATGGAGGAATTGATTATGTGTTGCATTGATGTTTTGTCATTGATGTCAACAGTAGCTATTATGGTTGGTTACCAACAGATAGGTTTTGGTTACCGATAGAAGAACTTGTGTTACCGGTAAGGGTTGAAGGTTTTACCAATAGAGCTTTTACTGAGAATCTTTGACAGGATGCACAAGTGGTGTTGGTGCAGCTTCTAGATGGAGTTTAGGATACAGAAGGTGATCCTTGATTGTACCTTGACTGATTGAAGACATTGCTTTGGCATGGTCGACCCAGGTTAGGTCTAGTGCCTATCTATGTTATGGACCAATATCATGTTAACATGTTCTCTACATGTTACCGAGATGATTTATGGATTGGTTAATGTTGTTTTGGTCTAAAGTCGACATGGCATATCATTGTAATATGGATGTATGTAATGATCTTATTGTAATATCTTTTAGGTGGCTGACCTAATTGGTTTAGGCCTTAGGGGTTGTATAAATTGATGTAAAATCTCATTGTAGATCATGTGTCATGGTCATGGAATGAAATATCATATGTGAAGGAAATCTGGTCAATCATAGGTGATCAAATTGGGTTTATGTAGGAGGTCAAAGGCCTTCAGTATTGAGCTTAATCGGGACTGTAATTAGGCATGGTAGATGCTATCACTGGTAGTTAATTCTTTTGGATTGTTGTCCAATTATATTGAGGTGGTTATAACCTCTTTGTAGTTAGTGAGACTCCTTTGTAATGAGCAGTACACTCTAGGTAGTGTGCCTTCCTGTATTTGCAGGCCCCTTATTGTATCACATAATTTCTGCAAAAGTATCATCTGACTGTTGGTAGGCTTCCCATCGTAGTTTATCTGTTTACTGGGTTTTCCACGTACAAATCATGGTTTTATGTGGTATGGTTTCATTGTGTTAATTCTCTGCTTCATTCTCAAGTTTTATTCCTTACCAGTATTTGTTTTTGCTATTTTGGTATTCAATGTTTATGTGCTTCGGTTAAAGGTTATAAAGTGATTTGATTAATATAATATGTTGACAACTAATTCCCCCCCTCCTCTCAGTTGTCCATCGGTTATCCTAACAATTGTTATTAGAGCTTTGGTCCTCTTTTGTAGAAGCTTAACTGCTTGAGGTAGATCCTATGGCAACTAATACTTTAAATCCACCACTAACTATTTTCGGAAGAGAAATCCCTAAGCTTGATGGAACAAATTATGGGATATGGAAAATCTGATTGGAGACTCATCTTATATGTCTTGGCAAGGATATTTGGGAGGTCGTTGAGAAATGATATACACCTTATGATCTGGCATCTGGCAATCCTGCTCTTGTAGACTTGGACAAGAATATTGAAAATGATTGCAGAGCTAGAGAAGCCCTCCTTTGTGCACTTACTGATCATAAAATCATGGGACTGACTAATAAATCATCTGCAAAGGTTATGTGGGACAAATTGCAAACTTTGAATGAAGGTGACCCCACTATCGAAATTGCTAAACTTGATGGTTATCGAGTAAGATATGAGAACTTGAAGATGGAAGATAATGAAAGAATTGCTACATTTATGGAAAGAGTAAATGAGATTGTCATGGGGATTCAATGTTGTGGAGGATCTCTGAGTGAAGATGAAATAGTTTCTAAAGTCTTGAGAGCCCTACCACCAATTTACAAGATGAAGGAAACTACAATTAATGAATTTAGAACAATGGCAAACACTTTAGTTAATAGAGACATTCTGATTGGGAAATTATCTTCTTTTGAGCTTGAAGAATTTGGACCCTTTAGAGCTGTAAAGTCTGAACCTACCTTTCATGCATCATCATCTACTGGTAAAAGTGATTGGAAATCCTTATATGCAAAAGAATTGGAAGATATGAGAAAAGAGGATGAAGAATTTGAGCAACTTGAAGCCTTATTTGCTAAAGAGTACCTAAAGGACCGACAGGATGTAAGTATGAAGGAAAAGCACCTTTTAAATGTTTTGCATGTAATAAGATTGGTCATTTTGCATCTAGATCTCCTAAAAGGATTGCAAGATTTGAAGAAAGAGTTAAGAAATCATTTAAGCCTAATCAGAACAAATATAGATCCAAGAAAAACAAATAATACTACATAGCAGATGAGGAAGGAGTAAGTGATGACTCTAAGGATGAACCGATAGGAGACTCGGCTATTGCATCCGACAATGGAAAGGAATGGGTGTTCTATGCTTTAAAGGAAGATGAACTGGAACTGGCTATCAAGAATGAAGAAAAGAACCTAGGAGAAAAAGTTGAAGACAAGGATGAATGGGTAATTGATAGTGGATGCTCACATCATATGACTAGAGATGAAAGAAAATTCCTATCCCTGCAGGAATACAATGGTAGTCAAGTCAGATTTGGGGATGACAAAGCATGTATGATCAAAGGCAAAGGTATTATTTCTCTAGATGGCAAGCATAATACTGAAAATGTCTATTATGTAGAAGGTTTAAAGCATAATATTTTAAGTGTTGGTCAATTGGTGGACAAGGGATTCCAACATTAGTTTAAAGATAGAAAATGCAAAATCATTAACAAAACTGGTTTGGAGATTGCAACTGGTACTCAGACTGGAGCTAATATCTTTCACTTGAACACTGGTAATAAGACATGTTTGATTGTTCATATTGATGAGAGTTGGTTATGGCATAAGAGGTTGTGTCATGTTAATTTTGATTGTATTGTTAAGATCAGTTCAACAAATGCAATTAGAGATATACCTAAGATTATAAAGCCTCATAATCTGGTATGCAAGGAATGTCAATTGGGAAAGAAAGGTAGAATTTATTTTAAGAGCATACATGATAAATCTAATTATGTTCTTGATTTGATTCATACTGACTTATGTGGTCCAGCAAGGACTAGAAGCTTTCAAGGTGATAGATACTTCATGCTGATAATTGATGATTATTCTAGAATGATGTGGGTGACTTTTCTAAGTGAGAAGTCTAAAGCCTTTGAGAAATTCAAGATCTTTAAAGAAAAGGTGGAAACAAAAAATGGATTGAAAATCAAATGTCTGAGATCAGATCAAGGTGATGAGTTCACTTCTCATGAATTTAATAGTTATTGTGAGACATGGAATTAGGAGACAGTTATCTGCACCCCAAACTCGTTAGCAGAATGTAGTAGTGGAAACAAAGAATAGAACCATTTTGGATGCAACATGATCCATGATGATGGAAGCCAAATTGGCTCACATCTACTGAAGAGAAGCAGTGAGTATAATAGTCTACACATTCAACAGAGTTCATATCAAAGGTGAAACCGGTAAGACTCCTTATGAATTATGGTTTGGACATACACCTATTGTTAAATATTTCAAAATTTTTGGAAGTAAATGTTATATCAAAAGGTATGATTCAATTGGGAAGTTTGATCCTAGATGTGATGAAAGAAAATTTCTTGGATATTTAGTTAAAAGCAAAGCATATATATATTATAACAAAAGATTGCAGAAAATTGTGGAGAGCACAAATGTGAAAATAGATGAGCAATACAAAAATCAATCAATATCATATGACAGGGAACAAACCATGGAAATGATCATAATTGAACCGACAATGCCTCAACTAGCACAAGACACTGAGAAAGTTACACCGACACAATCAGATAATTCAACTGTGATAGATGATCAGAACAGTGAACCTAAAGTTCAGAAGACACCAAGGTATGTAAGGTTAAATCATTCTAAATATCAAATCATTGGAGATAGGAACAAGAGAGTTATGACAAGAAGAAGATTGACAAATGAAGAGGTATCTCTTATTTCTCAAATCTAACTGACATCTATTATTGAAGCTTGTAAAGATAAACATTAGTTAAAGGCTATGGAAGATGAATTAGATTAGATAGAGAAGAATGAGACTTGGACTTTAGTTCCCCAACCTAAAAATAAGAATGTTATTGGAACTAAATGGGTTTTTAGATATAAACTAAATGAGGATGGTCAAGTTGTAAGAAATAAGGCTAGACTAGTTTGTAAAGGATATTCTCAAATGGAAGGAATTGATTATGGTGAGACATTTGCACCTGTAGCTAGAATTGAAGTTGTTAGACTATTTCTTGCCTATGCAGCATATAAGAACTATAAGGTCTATCAAATGGATGTTAAATGTGCATTTTTGAATGGTGAACTTGAGGAAGAAGTATACATTGAGAAGCCTGATGGATTTTCACTAACAGATGACAAAGATAGGGTTTGCAGGTTAAGGAAAGCATTATATGGATTGAAACAAGCTCCTAGAGCTTGGTATGCAAGGTTGGATAAATATCTTTTGAAAATTGGTTTTACTAAAGGTAGTATTGATAGTAATTTATATTATAAGATCATTGATAATGATATTCTGATTATTGAAGTATTTGTTGATGATATTATTTTTGGAGGTGAAGATAAATTATGCATGGAATTCTCTAATAATATGAAGAATGAATTTGAAATGTCCATGATTGGTGAGATGAGATTTTTCTTAGGTTTGCAGATTACTCAAACTGACAAAGGCATTTTTATTTGTCAAACTAAGTATCTAAGGGAATTGTTGAATAAGTTTGGTATGGATAATTCCAAACCGGTAAGTACTCTTATGGTGACAAGTGAGAAATTATCTATCAAAGACACATCTGCACCGATAAATTTGATAAGGTATAAGTCTATGATTGGTGGCTTGTTGTATCTAACTTAGACTAGACCAGATATTATGAATTCAGTAAGTATTGTTTCAAGATATTAAAGTAATCCTAAAGAAAATCATGAATGTGTAGTAAAGAGGATATTCTTGTATTTCAAGGAACAACAAAATATGGCTTATGGTATTCTAGAGATGGAAACTTCGCTTTATGTGCATATACAGATTCAGATTGGGCAGGAAATACTGATGATAGGAAGAGCACTTCTGGTGGAGCTTTCTTTCTTGGAAAGAAATTGGTTTCATTATCTACTGCAGAAGTTGAATATGTTGTAGCAGTAACTAATTGCACTCAAGTCTTGTGGATGAAGCAGATGTTGAAGGATATCAAGGTAAATTGTAGTGAATCAATAGTTATCTATTGTGATAACTCTGCAACTATTGACATGTCTAAGAATCTGATATTTCATTCTAAGACTAAGCACATATCAATAAAGTATAACTTTCTGAAGGACAAGGTGGAAGAAAAGGAAGTCAAATTGGTTTATGTGAACACTAAAGAATAGATTGCAGATAAATTCACTAAATTGTTGTCTAAGGAATCATTTGAGTATTTGAGAGACAGGTTAGGGGTATCTACCCCTCTAGTAGAAACTTAATTGATGGAGCATACCATCAGTTCAGTATGCATCATGAACTTTATCCTTTGCTCAAGGTTGATGTAGTGGTGCTAGTACTTAGGGGGAGTACTCAACTTTGAGATTCACAAAATTTTAATATCTATGTCATATCTTTGGCATTGATGTCAAAGGGGGAGAGTGATATGTGAAAAATAATATTTATAGGAGAAATTCAGATTAGTTTCAGATTGAACTACACTCCTTAGGGGGAGTTGCTTGGATTTTTTAGTTTTTCATTGTTATATCTTCTATGAGAAATGTTTGGCACTTCTTGGCACTTAGATGTTTTCTTTTTCACATTTAGTATTGCCATCAATGCCAAAGGGAGAGATTGTTGGCAATAGGGAGGAATTGATTATGTGTTGCATTGATGTCAACACTAGCTGTTATGGTTGGTTATTGGCAGACAAGTTTTGGTTACCAGTAGAAGAACTTGTGTTACCAGTAAGGGTTTAAGGTTTTACCGGTAGAGCTTTTACTGAGAATCTTTGACATGATGCATAAGTGGTGTTGGTGCAGCTTCTAGATGGAACTCGGGATGCAGAAGGTGATCCTTGATCATGCCTCGACTAATTGAAGACATCACTTTGGCATGGTGGACCCAGATTAGGTATGGTGCCTATCTAGGTTATGGATCGATATCATGTTAACGTGTTCTCTATATGTTACCTAGATGATTTATGGATTGGTTAATATTGTTTTGGTCTAAAGATGACATGGCATATCATTGTAATATGGATGTATGTAATGATCTTACTATAATTTCTTTTAGATGGATGACCTAATTGGTTTAGTCCTTAGGATTTGTATAAATTGATGTAAGATCTCATTGTAGATCATGAGTCATGGTTGTGGAATGAAATATCATATGAAAAGGAGATCTGGTCGACCATAGGTGATCGAATTGGGTTTATGTAAGAGGTCAAAGGCCTCTGGTATTGAGCTTAATCGAGACTGTAATCAGGCATGGTAGATGCTATCATTGGCAGTTCATTCTTCTCGATTGTTGTCCAATTATATTGAGGTGGTTATAACCTCTTTTTAGTTAGTGAGACTCCTTTGTAATGAGAAGTATGCTCTAGGTAGTGTGCCTTCCTGCATGTGCAGGCCCCTTATTATATCACATACTTTCTGCAAAAGTATCATTTGATTGTGGGTACACTTCCCACTGTGGTTTTTTCCTTTATCGGGTTTTCCATGTAAAAATCATGTTGTTATGTGGTATGGTTGCATTGTGTTAATTCTCTGCTTCATTCTTAAGTTTTATTGCTTATCGGTATTCATTTCTGCTATTTCCGTATTCAATGTTTATGTGCTCTGGTTAAAGGTTATAAAGTGGTTTTATTAATATAATCCACGATTTATCCTAACAAATTGCTGACATCAGCCTGCATCAACACTTTTAAAAAAATATTTAGACTCCTCACCATTGAGCAGTTTGAATTTTTAGGTCAACTTTGAAGGCCCATAACTTGCTCAATTTTGATCCTTTTAGGGTGCAATTTTTTTTTATTTGGGCTAATTTTTTGTGCTCTCCACAGTGGTGTGGTTATTTTCTGATTTTGGTAAACAAGTGTTTTAGAATTGTTTGATTCTCTTAGCTATACCTATCTAATCCTCAATTTTCTAACTTCAAAGGCTTCGTTTGGGCTCATATGACCTCCTTTTCAGGTGCCGTTTATTTTTTAAAGTGCATATTTTTTGTCTACTTTCATAATCTGTCAGTAGTTTGCAGATATTTTAAGTGGATATTATACTTTCAAAAAATTGATCTTTTTGGCTTACTTGGTACTTGTAATTTGCTTGGATCTTAGTTTAGATCTCTTGCATTATCATTTTGAGTCTCTTTTGGCCTATTTGAGGAAGTTGTAAAGTTGAAATCAGAAGTCCACTTTTCCATTTTTGCAAGTGGCCCATTGTACACGCACTGAGTATAAAGTGCCAAATCATTTGGGGGAGGGGGTTCTTTGATTGAGTGAATTTGGGGGGGTGTCTTGTGTGATTTTTCCTCTCTTTCCTTGTGCTCTTTAATTTTTTTTGCTAGGATTCCTCATAAATTTGCACCTTTAACTCCACATAACTATGCATCTTGGAAAATAAAAGCATGGAGCAAACTAATGGAAAAAGGACTCACGCATTACATAGATGGAACAATAGCAGCACCAGTAGATCCTAAGATTGATCCTAATTCTTAATTAGAATGGCTCACTAAAAATTGCATGGCTCTTGGAACTTTTCATAATTATGTATTAGATGACCTCATTTTTCACATTGAGAAGTGTACTAGAATCAAAGAGGCTTGGGATATCTTTCAGAAATTATATGGTCAAGTTGATGAAATCAGAGGCTACAAGATTGACAATGAGCTCACCAAATTGGATCCCAAGAGTTTTGATACAATTCAAGATTATGTCACCAAGATAAATGAGCTGAGAGAAAAGCTTAAGGATTGTGGAATTGACAAAAAGGATGCTCAATTGATATTCAACTTGTTGGACAAGCTTCCACCTGAATATTCAGCATTTGTTTCTAGCTTCCAAACCCATCACTTGACAGTGGGGAGTTCCTACACTATGCATTAATTTAATGCTTTCACATAAATATTGATGTTGGAACAATCTAAGTTGTTGAACATGGGTATTCTCAAGTCTTTAAAGTCCAAGGCTTTGGTGGCTATTCAAGGGAGTCAAGGGAGTCAAGGCAAAGATTCCAATAAGAAGAAGAAGAAATCTAAGTCAAAGCCACAGTAGGAAAAAGGACAATCATCCTCTTCCAAGAAGGGGAATCTACCTAAGAAGGAAAAACCAACTTGTGCTTATTGCAAGAAGTATGGTCATGATGAGCATCTATGCCACACTAAGTAAGTTGATGAGTTGAGAAATCTCCTTAAGAAGAACAAAATCAATTTGCCATCTGCCTACAAAAAGAAGGAATTATCTCCTTCCACTTCCTGACAATCTAAGGGAAAAGGGAAAGTATTTGTGGCTACAACAAGTTCTTCACAACAGTGGATACCTCACTTGGGTGCCTCTTATCACATGGGTTATACAAAGGATCAACTTTCTTCATTGGAGCCATCTAAGGTACCTCACATTTACATAGGTGATGATACACAAGTTGAGGTAGAAGGGAAAGGTTTGGTTGCCATGGATGAAGGAACATTTGAGAATGTTCTTTATGTTCCTAACTTGTCTACCAATCTTCTCTCTATCTACCAAATCACTCACTCTGGGAATGGGAAAAAGTTTGAGTTTACACCTAATTTAGTTGTGGTAAAAGAACTTGATAATGATGCCTTGGTAGCAGTGGGACAAGTCAATGATAATTCAAGAATTTATTCATTCTCCCACTTTGTGCCAAGATATCCTTCTATGGCCTTGCTTACTCATTCAAATTTAGAAAGTAAGCTATGGCATGAGTAGTTTGGTCACTTCAACTACCACTATCTTTAGCAGCTTAGCACTAAAGACATGGTTATAGGTCTACCTCAAATTAGTTTTTTAGAGGGTGTATGTTCACGATGTTCCATGGGCAAGCATCCCGAGGAGAAGTTTGATAAGGGGAAAGCTTGGAGAGCTTCGGAAGTTCTTCAACTTGTTCACAACAATGTAGTAGGTTCATTTCCATCACCTTCATTTAGTAGGGCCTACTATGTTCTCACCTTTATTGTGTTAGGGATCCCATAGATACTGAGAGGGGGGGGGGGGGGTGAATCAGTATCTAACTGGTGATAGGATTTTCTTAACTTAAAACATGCAGAATATAATATAACAGTGTATTGATATGCAAGAAATAATGCAATAAATAGAATCAAGAACATCCACATGAAAAGCACATCATAACACAATATTTTAACGAGGAAACCCAGTGTGGGAAAAACCTCGGTGGGATTTGTGACCCACAATATTCACTCACTGGCCAATAAGAGAATATTACTTACAATAGGGGCTTGCACATGCAGGAAGGCCAACTGCCTAGAGCTCACTGCTCAATGGGAAGTCACACTGACTTACAAATAAGGATTATACTAATCCAATAACTTGTACTACTTTACAATAGCATCTTCAATGCTAGATTCAGTACCAGTTCCTACTCTATTCTTTACATATACCCCTTGACCTATATTTCGCACATTAGGTGTGCCTAATATTTTCTTTTATGTTTCTACATCACTACTACAAAAGTCTACAATGATCTCCTTTATATATAAGAGTGATTTTACAATTTGCCAAGTCGGCTTACAATAATAAACAAAATATTGTATAACAAAATCCTGTCGGCCTCTGTGCCAGTGTGGAGTGTGATCTACTGATGCTGGTATAATGCCTTTGCTAGTTTCATAAGATTGAAAGGTTGCCATCAATGACAAAACCTTCAATCACATACAATGTCTCATTGGAGTGTGCATATGCCAACAATCTCCCCCTTTGGCATTGATGGCAACACTCATGAGAAATTTCAAAAAGTGTTCAAAAGTGTGCAGTCCAAAAATGTTACCAAAAATGTGAGAGCTCCCCCTGAGCATATGATTCCTGTGTTTTGAACTTTCTCATCCCACTACTCCCCCTTTGGCATCAATGACAAAGGTTGTCAAGATGTCAGTTCAGTTTGTAGTTTCAACTATCCATAACCTCAACCTTGTAGTTGGGTAGTTATAATATGAAAAAGATCTCCTAAAATCAAGTTTATACTATCCATAAATTTCTTACTATCCTTTATTGTTGTCTCAGTTCTCTTCACTGTACCGGTGAGATGCTGCAAATGCTCTGCCGGTGTTTTGCTTCCCTATATTAGTGCCTCAAAAATTTCCTTCCATAGAGATGCTAGATATTCCAATCTTGGACTTAGTTTAGATCTCAAATGTTTTGCCTTACTTATTATTCTTTCTTTCTCTCTTTCCAATTTGAGTAGTTCTTCCTCAAAATTTGTTATCTTTTCCTCAAAAGCTGATAGTGTATCAGGTGAGTTGACAAAGCTGTCTGCAAGTTTATTTATCTCATCCTGTACCTTGCTCAATTTCTTGTCAATATCTACAGTCAAAAAGTTTGTTTTACAGGTATCTTTGTACAAAGTTTTGTACTCTTTCAATAAATTATATAGTTCCAGTAGAAGTGTGTCAAAATCTCTATTACACTTCTTTATTTGCTCATCAAAGAATTTATGTTTCTCAATTTCTACTTTATCCTTTACTGACTCTTCCTTTATTTTCTCAATATTTTCAGAGATATATTTACACAATGTATCCAATTGTCCTAAAGAATCTTTGTTATCTATATTATAGTTGGGAGCAATTACCTTCAAAATTGGTATGGTTTCATCAATTGCTTTGTAAGCCTGTTTGCTGCAGTCAGTTATTTTCTTGATAGAATCAAGTAATACCTCAGTCACATTTGTTGATTTGTATGCTAATGATGATCCAACAATCTGAGTACCGGTGGAAGTTACCAAGCTTGTATTGACCTCTGGTAGGTCAGTTTGTGTTTGCATTTCTTTAAGCACTAGTTTTCCTACTTCACTGGTTGCCAGTGGCATTGTTTCCTTATGTACCTATTCCGGTTGTTGTTATTCTAGAGTCTTTTGCTTTGTTTGTTTTTCTGTAGGTTTTATTTCCTCAATCTGTGACTTAGTCTTTGCCTTTTTCTCTTTATCTTATACCAATTTCTTAGTTTCCTTAGCTACTGAAGGCTCACTAGCCATATCTAAATTATCAGTTGAATCTTTGTCTACTACTATGTTGATCTTCTGAGTATCAGCATCCATAGTATATAGGACTTTAGAATTAGGATTATTATCCTCTACATCCATACTCTCAACTGTCAATTGATCTTCAGTAGTTGTTGTTTTCACCGGTGGAGTATTTAAAGAAGGTGGGGGTAAGTTGTCTTTAACTTTGATGCTTGGTGGTCCACCAACTTTACCTTTCCCTTTGTCTCTGTCTTTCTGATAAACCTTTATAGGTTTGGGATTCTTGTACTCTTGTTTTTCTTTCTCAACCAGGAATATATCCCATCCATCTTTTGTTTCCTCTGTCACCTCATTAACTCTTCCTGCCATTAGTGAAATATGTCGGTGTGCAATAGAGAATACTGACCGGTTTGCTTAAGCAATCAAATCATCAATTTCTTTTGGAGAGTTTACCAGATATATAGCAAGTAGCTTCTCAATTTTTATTTTCTTATCCAATTCTGTCACTGCTTATCTTCTTGCCTCAAGTCTTTTGAATAATTCATCAGGAATTTCATTTACTACTTCCATAAAAAATTTATTGTACATGTCCGTATGTAATATAACACTATTTTGTATTTGTTCTTTCTCATCAGCTGTTAGAGTGTCATATATTTTCTCTATATTTTTTAGTTTACCTTCCTCTATGATTTCATTTAGCAGTATATCAAGACGGGCCAAGTCTCTGTTTGTCCTTTTCTTCTTTGGTGTGGCCTTTCTAACTGGAGATCTCACAACTTATTGATTTTTCCTTGTCCTCCTAGGTGAATGTGTGGTTTCCGGTGAAGGTTCTCTTTTTCTTACAACTCTTTTAAAAGTTGTAGGCATGTCACTTCCTGAAGAAGTACCTACTGGTGATAGGTGAGTTTCAGGCTATGGAGCTGCTAACTCATCCTCTGTTATGCAAGTTTTCTTCAATACATCTTCTTTGATGGCTTTTGCTTGTCTGGACCCTTTCCTTACTATTGCCTCAACCTTTTTCACCCTTTTCTTTGATTGAATCTATCTTTCAATATTCTCTACACTACCAAATATTTCTTCCTTTGGTTCTCTAGGGGCTTCCAGAAGTGCTTTAGCATACGTTTCAACTATGTGATCATCTGTTTCATATCCCATCTCTGTTACCCAGACTATCCTTGGGATGACCGCTTCCATCCATATTTCATCTTTCTTGATGACAAAGCATATATCATCTTTGTATTTGTCTACAATTTTCTAAGATAACCTTACTCTTTTCTTCATTTTGGTCTTTAGTGCTTGGAAAAAGTCATGAATATTGTTTTCCTTGTTCTCACCCATGTTATTGAATAGTTTAGTCAATTGTTTTCCTACCGGTATGTCATATCCAAGTTCTTTGTAACCTATACCAGGAACCTACTTTGTTATGTGTAGCATTAGGCATACTAATAGATTTCCAAATCTAAAAGTTCCTTTCTTGTCCTTTTTGTTCTTTCCAAGGTTGTCAATTAGTTCATCCTTTAACCATTCACATATGTCAATTTTTGCATTGTCTATGACCATGTCATAAGCACTCTTAATGCATAAACTTGAAATTGAATTAAGTTTATTACAATGAGTATCTTTATAACCTAATATCATATTGATGAATCTCACATTGACATCTTTTACATCATTAACCCTTAGAGACCTCTTGTCAAATGTTGCACCAGTTAGGTTTATAACTAGGTCATTGGAAACCTTCTTGGTTTTATTTGGTCTCTTACCGATGGTCGGTAACCCTGTGACAACTTTCACAGCTTCCTTGATGATCTTATGGATTGCATCTAACTAGAAAAATTCTCCATGTACCCTGCTTAAAACTATCCTAATTACATCCTTTGGAAATTCAGGAATGCTAAGGATTTCTGTAAATCCTAGGGTCTCAATGAATTTGTGTTCAACCTTTACATTGCCAGTATTATCACATATCATGGTTTTATACATAGTTCTGATTTGCTCATCTCCTAACTCTTCAATGTTACAGTGGATGTACATTCGGGGGTCTTCAGCATAAACAACTCCCTTAGGAATTTGAGAAAAAGCACCTAAGATATCATCCTTCTTTGCTATCTCGGAAACTAACTAAAATACAGGCCTAGGTCTTTTTATTACTTCAACAATAGTGGGGTTTGCTAAGTATTCAATTGCAGAGGTGGATGCCATGATTAAATACCTTTTACTTCCTTGGATGGATGATTGCTTGGAGTGTGCTTGCTTCTTGCTTGAAATGCCTTAGCTCGGAGTCTTCGTGCTCTATAAAAATTTGAAATCTCGGTGAAATGAAATGGAGCCAAAACCTTAACTTTATAGTGTCTTTTCACCATCTATCACATTAATTGCATGCCGGTTAAGTATTCACTTAACATTGTTTACCAGTAATAAGTAACTTTCAACTTCTTATCTCTAACCGAGGGAATAATAGCACATGTATCAATAAATTGCCAAACCCTCAAGGAAATTTTTCTTCAATTAGATGAAGAACTTCCTGCCGGTGGAGCACTGCTCTATCCTTCTGGTGAAGCATCACTCTATCCTGCCAGTGAAGCATTGGTTTGTTCTACCGGTGGAGGAGTATTCCCAATATTTAGATCAACTTTTCTAATCCATTGTTTTGAGAATTCTTGCTTAACCTCTTCAACCTTTTCTTTACCTTTCAAGCTAGAAATTTTGTTGTCTAATGGTGTTCCTTTACTTCTACAAAATTTAGCAATATGCCCAATCTTGTTACATGCATAACAAGTTACATTATTCTTCTGAATAGCTTTCCCATAACCTATGCCGGTTTGTGTTCTGCATTGGTTAGATAAATGTCCAAATCTTCCACAAACATAACATCTCACATTCATTCTACAGTTTTCAGAGTTGTGACCTATTTTGTTGCATTTAGAACATTGACCAGTGGGTGTGTTGGTATTCTGATAATTTCTAGATCTACATTCATTTTCTCTATGACCATACTTATTATAGTTAAAGCATTTACTATTGAATTTATAAGAATTAGGTTGTCTTACCGGTTTGCTGTGATCCTAAGTATTTGCAGTATCAGAGCTTTCACCAACTTCAAAGCCAATTCCAGAATTGTCACCTTTAGGTTTTTGACTCTTTAGCAAAGTGCCAAGTTCCTCTGAGCTTTTCTTGAATTTTTCTTTGTGTTGATTTGTAGTTTCTAGTTCTCTTTCTAAGATTTCTTTTTGTCTCATCGGTTCATTTGAGTCATTCTGAGTATGCATCAGATCTGTCTTCAACATGTCATTTTCATAGCTAAGTTTCATGTTCTCATTTGCTGCATCACTTAGTCTTCTGGTCAATTCTTCTTCATTCTTCTTCCTGTCCTCAATCTCTTTGCAAAATCTCATATTCATATCTTTCATTTCATTTTTTGTTGTCATGTTCTCTTGTTTCAACTTTCTTATTATATCATTAAGTGATTCCTTTTCAGCATTCTCATTTTGCAATTTTTCATAAAGTTCTCTTCTCTTATTTCTTGCAACAGTAAAATTTTCTTGAAGTGCCTAAATGATATCCTGAGCTGCTCTTAAATCATCTTCTATTTTGATATTTTTCAATTTCTCTACATCATAGTCTTTAAGAGCTCCTTCAAGTTGCTTCTTCAGATTTTCCATCTTTACCGATGTCAAGATCTTCCTCAAGCTGTTAGGCTTCTAAAAATAGAGGACCAGGCTCTGATACCAATTGTTAGGGGTCCCAAAGATACTGAGAGGGGGGGGGTGAATCAGTATCTAACTGGTGATAGGATTTTCTTAACTTAAAATATGCAGACCGTAATATTACAGTGTACTGATATGCAAGAAATAATGCAATAAACAGAATCAAAAACATCCACATGAAAAGCACACCATAACACAAGATTTTAATGAGGAAACCCGATGTGGGAAAAACCTCAGTGGGATTTGTGACCCATAATATTCACTCACTGGCCAATAAGAGAATATTACTTACAATAGGGGCTTGCACATGCAGGAAGGCCAACTACCTAGATCTCACTACTCAATGGGAAGTCACACTAACTTACAAACAAGGATTATACTAATCCAATAACTTGTACTTCTTTACAATAGCATCTTCAATGCCAGATTCAGTACCGGTTCCTGCTCTATTCTTTACATATACCCCTTGACCTATATTTTGCACATTAGGTTTGCCTAATATTTTCTTTTATGCTTCTACATCACTACTACAAAAGTCTACAATGATCTGCTTTATATATAAGAGTCATTTTACAATTTTCCAAGTCAGCTTACAATAAGAAACAAAATATTGTATAACAAAATCCCGTCGGCCTCTGTGCCGGTGTACTTCTTTTCTTCTGTGTCGGTGCCGGTGTAGAGTGTGATCTACTGATGCCAGTATAATGCCTTTGCTGGTGTCATAAGATTGCAAGGTTGCCATGAATGACAAAACATTCAATCAAATACAACGTCTCATTGGAGTGTGCATATGCCAACATATTGATGACTACTCCCACTTCACTTGGGTCTATTTTCTTGTTCATAAGAGTGAAGTATTTGACAAATTTCTAGCCTTCAAGGCTCATATGGAGAAGCAATTCGGGAAAGTGGTCAAGATCCTTTACACAGATAATGGAAGGGAATATGTGAATAAAAGACATGAGGATTTTTGTAGATTTGAGAGGATTGATCTTCAACATTTAGTTGCCTACACTACACAATAGAATGGAGTTGCAGAAAGAAAGAATGGAACTCTCAAGAAAATGGCTAGCTGTACGATACATGAACGTTGTCTTGATCCTGTCTTTTAGGAAGAGGCTATCAGTTGTGGTACACATCCAAAATTGGGTTTCTCACAAATCTTTGAAGGGTATCACTCCTTTTGAGGCTTGGGCTAGTAGGGAACTGATTGTGAGACATTTTACAGTCTTTGTGTGTCTGGCTAGCATGGGCTCGCATTCCTCCATAGAAACACAAGGTATTGAAAACTCAGAGTAGGCCTTGTATTTTTTTTGGATATTCTGAGGGTGTTAGGGCATATCAATTGATAGATCTAGAGACACATGAGTTGTTTATTGAGAGGAGTGTTCATTTTGAGGAAATCTCTCCAAGCTTAACCTCAATTCCTCCTCTACCTTCCTCCATTGTAGATAGTGATGAGAGTGATTCAGATGATGAGACTCCTTCAACTCCAACTCATAGGGTTACACCTTTTCTTAGTCCAGTAGTAGTTGAGGAGCCTTTTCCTCCACCTCCACCTAGACCTTGTTGGGCTTAACAGACACTTGAGTCAGCAGGTTCTCTTGTTGGGGATCCTTCAGATACATAGAGGACTCGATCATAGCTTCGAGACCTTCCACATGCATACATTACTACCACTTCCAATCTACAGACATTTCAGGAAGCATCAGGGGTTCTTGAGTGGGACAAAGCTATGGAGGAAGAGTATAGTTCCTTGATGAGGATCAACACTTGGGAGTTAGTCCCTCTCCCTAAGGGTACAAAGATGGTTCAATGTAAGTGGATCTATTAGACCAAGTTTACAATGGATGGTAGTGTGGATAAGTATAAGGCTTGACTTTTTGCAAAAGGTTTCTCATAGGTTCTAGGTGTTGACTATACTGAGACCTTCACACCCATAGCCAAGATGAACTCCATTTTCTTAACACATGCTATTGTTGTAGCTCATGGTTGGGTTGTCCATCAAATGGATGTGAAGAGTGCTTTTCTTCATGGGGATCTTGATGAGGAGATATATATGGAGAAACCATAGGGTTTCATCTATGATTCTTCATTGGTTTGCTGACTAAGAAAAACTCTCTATGGCCATAAACAGGCCCCTAGGGCTTGGTACACCAAGATGGATTCCTTCCTTCTCTCAGCAGGGTTCACTAGGTGTCATTCTAATCTGAATGTCTACATTTTGTGACAGGATGACTCACACTTGATACTTTTTTTCTATGTTGATGATTTGATCATTACAGGGAGCACCTGATTCATCATTAGCAGTGTCAAATATGCTTTGCATGACATATTTGCTATGAATGACTTGGGTCTTTTGTATTTCTTTATTGGGATAGAGATTTCACAATCACCTTCTGGGATTACACTTTTGCATCCCAAGTATGATCTTGATTTACTTGAACACTTTCATATGGCTGATTGTAAGCTTGCATCGAGTCCCTTTCTTTCAAGAGTCAAGCTTGAGGCTAAGTTCTCTTCTCTACTAGTTGATGCCACATTGTATTGTTAGCTTGTGGGTAGTCTCATCTACTTGACTCACACACACCCTGACATTTCATATGTGGTTGGCATAGTTTCTTGCTTTATGCAGGAACCACATGAGCTTCATTGGAAAGCCTCCAAACACATCCTACACTACATCTAGGGTACACATCATTATGGGATTCACTATGTAGCAGGCACAGGACTTCTCCTGGTTGGATACACAGACTCTGATTGAGTTGGCGATCTTGATGATCGTAAGTCTACATCTAGTTACAACTTTCACCTTGGTTTGGGCCCCATTTGTTGGTAGAGAAAGAAGCAGCATGCTATTTCTCTCTCTTCGATTGAGGTTGAGTATCAAGGTGTTGTTAACATAGAAACTGGGACTATTTGGCTTCATCATATTCTCATAGAGTTTAGGTTCTCCACTCCATGGCCAACAGTTCTGCATTGTGACAATTAGAGTGCTATTGCAATCTTGAAGAACTCGGTCCAGCATCAATGGACTAAACATGTCGAGATTCATATGCACTACATTCGAGAGCTGATTCAGGAGCAGGTAATTGATTTGCAGTATTGTCCTACAACGGAGAAGATTCAATACATATTCACCAAACCCTTCACTGATAGTAAGGTCTAGCAGTTGCGATCTCTCTTGGGGGTGCGAGATGTTTCATTAGGGGAGGTTAGCTGACTTCTCCTTCCTCTCTTATGGGGGGGACCTTTTCCTCTTTGAGGTTTTGTCCTTGTTTTTTGAGAGTCTCTTTGTACATTTATCTCTCTTTTTGGGGGTAGTTTTTTCCCACTAGGTTTTCTCCCTTTCTCAATTTGTGATAGATTGCATTGCATATCTTTTCTTGGATTTTCATATTTTACATGGGTACCTATCATGGCCTAGTAGCTAGGACCCATATTACATTGTTAACTTGAGTCTTCATTCCCCTAAGTTGCACTTAAGGGGAGTTGTTGGTGTAATTATTTACTCTTATAGGATATAATTACACTTTACTTAAGTTGACTAAGGATAATGCATCTCATCATAGTTTGGATATGAGACACTTAGGGAAGTGTGCACATAGGGATGATTCTTATAGGAGAAATTCCACCTTTTGTGGTCTTATCTTGATATTACATTCCACATTCGGTGGGTGATCCACCTCTTGTGGAATATTATATTATTTCTCCTCCCTACCCCTACTTTTTCTTACCTACCCTTGTTTCTCATTGAGCCACATGTCATGATTGTGTGCTCACATATCCATTTGGCCTTGCCTATATAAGCAGGCCCATATTCATTGTATTGGCTAATCTAGTTAATCACTTTTGTATATTGAAGGGAATACAGTTTGTTCTTGTCAAACTAATGTCTCTCTTTTGTGTGCATTTTTTTTTGTGCCCTTGATCTTGGTAAAATCTCACAATATCCATTCTACCTCAAAACTTCTCAACTTCTCTACTCTCTTTGACTATATTCATTGGCCCTAACTGAATGCATCTTTTCTCTAATCAAATGATCAACTTGTGACCAATTAGTTGATAGCAATTGCAACACACAATTCAACACAATGAGTTAAATGCATAATAATTTCCCAATCGAATTTCAAAAATCTCCTCCTTTGGCATTGATATCAACACACTATTTCATTCTTCCTAATTCATTCTCCCAATGTCAATATGTCAAACCAATTCAACCTTGTATCTGATCATCTATTTGTTCATCTCAATTATGTTCATCCTCCAACTAGTCACTCTTCAAGTGGTTATTCTCCCTCTTTGACATCAATGGCAAAGGGCCAATGCCAACACATTCAGTTGTTACTACTTACTAAGTTGCCATTAGTCTTATGTTCAAAGTTATACTAGTTGGTTATTACTACCAAATTATTCAGTCAGTAAGCACAGTGCAGTCGGTTATAGATTTAACTAGTCTCAGAGCCTAGTATTCACCAAGCTGTCTACTGAGTAACACTATATGTCTACCGAGCAACAAGAATGATATACCGAGTAAACACACACCGAGTAAAATGTGTTACCAGATTCATTGAACCTGGACATATGTGGGAAACGTGTTACAAAGATCAAGGAACAAGTAATCGTTATCACATTGGAAATTGCACTTAATGATTGTGTATGATTTTAAGGTCATCCAACCAATGAAATAATTTGTATGGTTATTCATTCGATAAATCATGTTTGTAAGATCGAAGCAATGAACCTAATCACTGACATAAGAGATCTATTTATACAGCATGGATTAAGGATAAAAGTATGACAGAGAGAGATATAGAGGTGTATGAAGCTAGACATGTATGATACATAAGAAAGCATTGAGTGTTATGACTGTTACAGAGACACAAAGGTCACTGAGAAGGATTTTAGAGAACAGTCAAGGAATAGAGTAAATAGAAGGGTTTACCGAGTTAATCTATGGATTACCGAGGTATGCTATAAGAAAGGTAATCTCATTTTGAGCACATAGAATCTGCTATAACAATCTAGATGTAAAGTTGCAGATATTTGTAAAGATTTTGATTGTAATATTTTAAGTTGTAAGAGAAACCTCTAACAGGGTAAAAGACTCTAACTAAGTCTATAAATTGTAAAGCCTCTAACTAGGTGCAACATTTAGAATAAGTTTTGTAAAATCATTTAGCAGGGTAGATCTAATAGATCTTGATACTCCTAATAGGGTAAGCTATCAAAAATAGTGAAACATGTAGCTCTAACCGAGCAACCTTTATTATTCCAGTAGTGAAGTTGTGGGTGCCATCCCCACTGTAGTTTTTCTCTCTAACCAAGAGTTTCTACGTCACCAAAATATATGTGTTATGGAGTGAATCATGTATGATTGTTATTTATTTATTTTAGCATTATATTATGTTAGAACAATATTTAGTTTATGCTTAATAGTAAAGTTATTGTTGAAGAAAAGTTGTGAAGTACTGATTCACCCCTCCCCTCTCAGTACATTGGCTTTCCATATTGGGCCTAACAATTGGTATCAGAGCTTGAATCTTGGAAAAGGGTTTAACTTCCTAAAGAGAAAGATCTTATCAATGGAAGGCTATAAACAATCTCAGAGAATTGTGTATCTACAAGAAGAGTTGGATCATGCTAATCAAGTGATTGCAGACATGCAAAGACAAATGCAAAAATCTCTGAAAGTTAGAAGAAGATTGTCTGATGATTTGCAGGACTCTCAAGAGCTGGTGGAACAAATTGAAACATCATCTGAGAATAGTATATCTAAAGAGACTGAAGAAATGATTGGAGTATTGAAAGAAAAGAACAAAGCACTGGCTGATCTGATAACTCAATGATTAACCACTAGAACCAAACCGGTACTGAGAGGGGGAAGGTGAATCAATACAAACACAAATATAGTCCAAAATCAGTTTGATAGAAAATACTCCAAATGACTGACAAACAAGGATACTGGTAAAACAGAGTGCAACCGGTAACATCCAGTACAGCTCAATCAGTCATGAACTTGTCACTCAACAAGCTTCCCTCTTAGCTTGATACTACGGTATCATTATATTCTCATGCATAAATAGGCAAACTTAATCATCTGATCTTCTCAACAATGAGTTCAATATGTTTTATAGACAAGCATAGAACATAGAACCTTCATATGCTTAACAGGCAAAACAAAGCATCACAAGACAAAAGCATTTGACATGACACACATATTTTTCACGTGGAAACCCAATTGGGAAAAACCACAGTGGGGATGAATACCCACAAGCTACTTTTTGAACTCTTTAGAAGTCCACTCTATTAGGAGCCTTGTCTAGTTAAAGACATTGCAATAGGTTCTACTAGGAACTGATCTTGTTAGGGATCACCCGGTTAAGGGATACCCGGTTAAGGGTTAAACCCGATAGGGTCACCTTGTTAGAGGATTTCAAGAACTCAATAGTTGAAAGGATCTCCTAAGCTCTATAGCTTCTCAGAACTCATTAACCTCGAGTTACCCAATTAAGGAATTTGAATCAAGCCTGTTAAGACCACTCGGTTAAGGGATTTTGAATCAAGCCTATTAAGGCTACCCTGTTAAGGGATTTTACAATTGTTGAAGTGGTTAGAGATCAACAGAAATTACAATGATCTATTAACAACACTCAATGCTAATGCAGATCCATTTAGGCTCTTCTTTACCTTCTGCACATTCACTTTGTAGGTATCACTTCTTTTGGTCTGGCAAGAACTACGTATCACTTCCCTTGGATACACATTCACAACTTTTGCCAACAACCTCAGAAAGAAACACAACATCGATCTTATAGGAAACATACAGGTCAGTAGCAAAAACCCTAAACCCTAAACCTGTTAGGTTAAGCAATTCAAACGGTTCGATCTTGACTATTAAATCATACTGCATTAAATGCAACAATCTTGAATCGATCTCAAGACATTCTCCATCATCCATTATCCATCGATTTCATGGAGGCTGATAACCCATCACACGTTATCACCGTTTGACAAACTTCACACATTCTCGAGGTAGACAGGAATAGTCTTCTTCATGCAAGATCCTTCATGCGCACAGAGCTTACATGGCAACACGATCTATCCTCCATCATACTGCTAACTCATCACACAAAGATCACCGATTGAGTCACATAGACTTGAGGTACTCCAATTGGAAATCCTAAAGTGGAAGCTACCTACCAACCAGTAGTCATACAATGCTTCCATGTGCCAGTTTCCATAACTACATGTTGGTTCACCTTGAACAAATATGCCACTTCACTTTGGCATATAAACCAGTTCATACATATGCTAGTTCCTCTCTCTCTTCTCCTCTCACATGTGCCGGTTCACACCATGTCTCATATTGACATCAATGACAATCATATAATATCATTATGTCTTAATGCTGGTTCACATAATGCCAACATGATCAACTAAAAGCAATGAAAAGAGAACATGAACATTTTAGCACACAGATGACTGAAAATCTTGATGCATTGAGGATAGCCAAGGATAAAGTAAGAGATCTAGAAAGAGAGAAACAACAACTTGAAGCATTAGTATCTGAAAAGAATGATGAAAACATAAGGTTGACTGGGATTCAACAAAATCTGTCAGATCAACTAGGTTATGCACATCATGAAGCAAATCTGAAAGATGATGAGAATCAAGCATTGAAACTTGAAGTATCAAGGTTGACCAATGAACTTGAGATAGAGAAGAAATCCAAGGAAACATTGAAGAAGAGTTATGAAGCATCAAGGATGTTGGATGAACAACTGAATACAAAAAGACCCAACAAAGATGTAGGACTCGGTTACAAAGGAAAAGACTCTACTGAGAAGGGAATCCACACTACTGAGAGAGGAGAATCATCAACAAAAGCTGGAAACAAGAAGCACATCAAAAGAAAGAAGCCCATTTGCAACTACTATGGAAATCAAGGTCATACTGCTAACATGTGCCAAATCAGAAAAGGTAAGCAACCAAATGTCACTAAGTCTAATGGTTATTGTTACAATTGCAATAAACATGGTCACACATTTAACCAATGTAGGATAAAGTCTGCTAGCAATTGTAAGAAGGCAAAATTCAAAGGGTTTTGTAAAAATTTTAATACATATGGACATAGTACCGAGAAGTGTTGGTTTAAGAAAAAGAACTATATGTGGTATGCACACCGAGCAAATACTAGAGGCTACCGAACGCACACAAATCCTTACCAAAAATATTCTGCAATACCATGGGATTACAATACAAGGATATGGTGTGAATGTTGTGGAAGATATGGACACATAAGTGTCAACTATTTTACAAGGTTTGGAATGAACAATCGAAGATCATGGAAAAATCCTGCTATGGCTTGTTTTCAGTGTCACAAAGTTGTACACTTGGCTGGAGATTGCAGAGATCAACCTAGAGGAGACAATGAAGAAATAAAAGACAAATTATAGATGATTTGGAGAAAGAAGGAAATTATGTCAAATGAAGAAAGAACCTTACCTATGTTGCTATTTTGGTATGGTTTTGTCATTGATGTCAACACCTAGTAATACACCTACTTTAGAGATCCATCAACATTCACCAACAAGCAAGTAAACTGTGCAACAGTTACTGGCATATGGTTCACTAGTAGGATATATTGTTCACTGGTACCTGGAATGATATGGAAGACACTTGGTAATGTCAAAGACATCATGTGGACATTTTATTTTGAAGAAATAATCATTGGTATATTCATATTTGCATATTTTCTTTTACCGACAAATAGGTCCAGGTTATCTAGGGTTACACCGACAGGTTTATCTTTTCCAGATCAGCATGGCATGCTATGGAGATGATTTATTATTGTTGTAAATGCATTAAGCCGACATGTTCAATTAGTTATTACATCGGATATTATATTGTTTGTAAAAATATTTTTATTGTAATATCTTGTAGAGCTGACCTACTAAAATTGGTCGTAGGGTATGGTATAAATGTAAGATCTTATTTGTAAGATCAAGTGTGGAATGCGAAAAGAATTAAGTGAAGGTATATGTGAGATCAAGCAGGGATATACACAAAGACATTATTTGAAGGTGAAGTTAGGTTTTTGTGGAAGCATATCAGCATTACACCGGTACTGAATCCAAAGTATGAAGATGCTATTTTGAGCAGTACATTCTTATTGGATTTAACCATCCAATTGTAGTCAGTGTGACTCCCATTTTGTGATTGAGCAGTAAGCTCTAGGCTGTTGGCCTTTTTGCATGTGCAAACCCCATTTATGTACACATACTATCTATAGTAGTATATCTGATTGTGGGTAAGGTTTCCCACCATGGTTTTTCCCCTTACAGGGTTTCCACGTACAAATATTGGTGTCATGTGTTGTGGATGACTTTATGTTTATGTTTCATGCATTAATCCTTACCAGTATAGCAATTTACTATTAACACTGCCTAATGGCATACTTAACTAGTTTACCGGTATTAAGCATTAAGTTGGTTAATAAGTTTTTGGTTCAAATTTATTTGACAACTGATTCACCCCCCCCCCCTCTCAGTTATCTTCGGGACCTAACAATTGGTATCAGAGCCTAGTTCTCTTTTGCAAATGTTTAACAACTTGAGGAGTTCCAATGTCTACTAATTATTTCAGGAAGGGCAGTCCTAAACTTGATGAAACCAAATATGGGATATGGAAGATCAGAATGGAGACACATCTGAATTGCATTGGTAAAGACATCTGGGAAGTTACTAAGAAAGGTTATACTACTACTGTAGCTAGTCAGACTGCTCCAACTACCTTAGCTAAAGATGAAGAAAATGATTACAAAGCAAGAGAAGCACTTTTGAGCACATTATCAGATCAACAAATCATGGGATTATCAGATAGGTCTACTACTAAAGCTATTTGGGATCATTTGGAAACACTGAATGAAGGAGATTCCACAGTCAAGATTGTGAAACTTGAAAGCTTCCGAGTCAGGTATGAACATCTGAAAATGGAAGAAGATGAAAGGATTTATGCTTTTATGGAAAGAGTAAATGAAATTGTTTTGGGTATTAAATGTTATGGAGGAACTCTGAGTGAGGATGAAATTGTTTCAAAAATCTTAAGAGGTTTTCCTAATACATGAGTAACTAGGGATACATTGATTGGAAAACTTTCAACCTTTGAAATTGAGGAATTTGGTCCTATTGCTATAAAGATTGATTTGGCCTTTAAAGAATCAACATCATCTGCTCCATCATTTGACAAATCAGACTGGAGAGCCTTTTATGCAAGAGAACTTGAAGAAACTAGAAAGGAGAATGAAGAGCTTGAAGAACTTGAAGCACTATTTGCAAGGAAAATGCCAAAAGGTCCAATTGGGAGTAAGTATGAAGTTAAAGCACCCTTTAAATGTTTTAACTGCAATAAGATTGGTCATATGGCTTCAAGATGCCCTAATAGACATGCTAGACTAAGAAAAGAAGCTAGAAGAACATACAAGCCTAATCCTAAATATCAGAGATATAGATTTAAAAGGAACAAAGACAAATCTTGTTACATTGCTGATGAAGGTGTGATTGATGATTCTGATGAGGATCCAATAGACAATGGATGGGTTTTTGTTGTTATAACAGAAGATCAATTGACACCTATTGCTCAACCAATAGAACAAGCCCTAGCAGCTAAAGTTGAAGCAAAGGATAAATAGATTATTGACTCAGGATGCTCACATCATATGACTGGAGACAAAGGTAAATTCTTGAACTTTCAAGAATTCAATGGAGGTTTAGTAAGATTTGGAGATGACAAATCCTATTCAATCAAAGGTAAGGGTTCAATATCTCTTAATGGTAAACATAACACTGACAATGTCTACTATGTTGAAGGATTAAAGCATAATCTTTTAAGTGTTGATCAATTAGTTGAGAAGGGATTTCAATTAAAATTTAAAAATGGAAAATGAAAAATCATGAATAGAACTGGTTTGGAAATTGCAACTGGTAATCAGACTAGAGGCAATATCTTTCATTTGAATAATAGAGAAAAGGCATGCTTAATTGCACACATAGATGAAAGTTGGTTATGACATAAGAGACTATGTCATGTAAACTTTGATTGCATGGTAAAAATCAGTACTTCTAAGGCAGTTAGAGATCTACCAAAAATTGTGAAACCTCGGAATACAATTTGTAAGGAATGTCAATTTGGAAAACAAGTTAGAGCTAGTTTCAAAAGTATTCTAGAAAAATCCAATAATGCTCTTGACTTAATTCACACTAATTTATGTGGTCCAGCTAGAACTAGAAGCTTACAAGGTGATAGATATTTCATGCTAATTATTGATGATTATTCTAGAATGTGTTGGGTTACTTTTCTTAGAGAGAAGTCAGAAGCACTTGGAAAGTTCAAACTATTCAAGGCAATGGTTGAAAATGAAACCGGTAAGAAAATCAAATGTTTAAGATCAAATCAAGGAGGAGAATTCACATCTAAGGACTTTAATACATTCTATGAAGTGAATGGAATTAGAAGACAGTTATCAGCACCTCAGACACCACAGCAGAATGGAATTGTTGAAAGGAAAAATAGAACTATCTTGGATGCAACTAGAAGTATGTTATCAGAAGCAAATCTACCACATGTGTATTGGAGAGAGGCAGTTAGCACTGCTGTCTATACATTCAACAAAGTTCACATCAAAGGTGAAACCGGTAAGACCCCTCATGAACTATGGTTTGGTAATACTCCTACTCTTAAGTATTTCAGAATTTTTGGAAGTAAATGTTATATTAGAAGAGATGAGTATATTGGCAAATTTGATCCTAGAAGTGATGAAGGAATATTTCTTGGTTATTCATCTAAGAGCAAGGCATATAGATGTTTTAATAAAAGATTGCAAAAAATTGTTGAGAGTACAAATGTAAAGATTGATGAACAATTTAGAGGAACTTCAAGGTATATAGACTCTGAACCGGCAACATAAATTTTGACAAATGAACCTATGCTGAATCCATGGGTACAAAATGAAGATCCAGTTACCCCGGTATCATCAGAAGATTCCACAATAATTGAAGAACAACAGCAAACTAAGACACCCCAGTATGTAAGATTGAATCATTTTGAAGATCAGATAATTGGAAACAAATTTAAAGGAGTTATGATAAGAGGAAGATTGGAAAATGAAGAGTTATGTATTATTTCTCAAATTGAACCGTCATCTATCAATGAGGCATGCGAAGATAAATTTTGGATTAAAGCTATGGAAGAAGAAATAGGACAAATTGAGAAAAATAATACTTGGACATTAGTTCCCCGGCCTAAAGATAAAAATGTAATTGGAACTAAATGGGTATTTAGAAACAAACTTAATGAAGATGGTAAGGTTGTTAGAAACAAAGCAAGACTAGTGTGTAAGGGATATTCTCAGAAAGAAGGAGTTGATTACAATGAAACCTTTGCACCAGTAGCTAGAATTGAGGCAGTTAGATTATTCTTGGCTTTTGCAGCTCACAAGGATTACAAAGTTTATCAAATGGATATTAAATGTGCATTTTTTAATGGAGATCTTGAAGAAGAAGTATATATTGAACAACCTGATGGATTTTCTTTGATAGATGACAATGATATGGTTTGCAGGTTAAGAAAAGCTTTGTATGGATTGAAACAAGCCCCAAGAGCTTGGTATGCAAGGTTGGATAAGTATCTTTTGAAGATTGGTTTTACTAAAGGAAATGCAGATAGCAATTTATACTACAAAGTAACTAATGATGACATCTTGATTATTGAAGTATTTGTTGATGATATAATCTTTGGAGGAGAAGATGGATTATGTAAGGAATTTTCTCTTGAAATGCAACAAGAATTTGAAATGTCTATGACTGGAGAAATAAAATTCTTTTTAGGTTTGCAAATTTCTCAGACTGATAAAGGTATATTTTTGAGTCAATCCAAGTACTTGAAAGAATTACTAAAAAAATTTGGGATGGAAAACTCTAAACCGGTAAGCACGCCCATGACTACAAATGACAAATTATCTCAAAGGGATGAATCTACACTTGTTAATCCAACTACATACAAATCTATGATAGGAGGTTTATTGTATCTGACACAAACCAGGCCTGATATTATGAATGTAGTATGTATAGTTTCTAGATTTCAGAGTAATCCTAGGGAAAATCATGAATCAACAGTGAAAAAGATTTTTCGGTACTTACAAGGCACATCAAATCTTGGATTATGGTATCCTAAGGATGAAAATTTTGATCTATGTGCATACACAGATGCAAATTGGGCAAGGGATATAGATGATAGAAAGAGCACCATTGGAGGAGCATTCTTTCTTGGAAAGAGATTAGTTTCTTGGTTGAGTAAGAAACAAAGTTGTACATCTTTATCAACAGCAGAATCAGAATATGTTGCAGCAATAACTAACTATATACAGGTATTATGGCTTAAGCAAATGTTGAAAGACATAAAGGTAAAATGCAAGGAACCTATTACTATATACTGTGATAACATTGTAGCAATTCATATATCTAAGAATCTGGTATTACACTCTAAAACAAACCATGTTTCTATTAAACTGAATTTTATAAGGGAAAAAGTTGAAGAAAAGGAGATAAAACTGGTTTATGTGAATACTAAAGATCAACTTGCATATATTTTCACAAAACCTTTGCCTAAGGAGACTTTTGAGTATCTCAGAGATTAGCTTGGAGTCATACCTCCACTGGTAGAGACCTAGATAGTTGATGATTGTCATCAATTGGCAGAATTAAAAGACAGATCTTTTATTCTGATATTTGATGAGGAAGCTACTTCTCAGGGGGAGTAGTTGGTATATTGAATTAGTTGGTATTTTGTATGAACTTGACCTTTTGTGACTTTGGCATTTGATGTCAAAGGAGGAGAGATATCTATGGAAAAACACATTATCTTTTTTTGGGAGAGATTTTAGGGGAGAGATTTTGAAAAACACATTTGAGAGATTGGTATTGTTACTCCTAGGGGGAGAAATAGAGATTGTTGGTTTTTGTATTTGGCATTTTTGTTTTGGCACTTTGATGGTTTTTCCATCTTGTGTTTCCATCAATGTGAAAGGGGGAGATTGTTGGTATTTTGGTATGGTTTTGTCATTGATGTCAACACCTACTAATACACCTTCTTTGGAGATCCAGCAACATTCATTGGCAAGCAAGTAAACTGTGCAACAATTACTAGTATATGGTTCACTGGCAGGATATATTGTTCATCGATACCTGGAATGATATGGAAGACACTTGGTAATGTCAAAGACATCGTGTGGACACTTTATTTTGAAGAAATAATCATTGGTATATTCATATTTGCATATTTTCTTTTACCGGCAAATAGGTCCAGGTTATCTAGGGTTACACCGATAGGTTTATCTTTTCTAGATCAGCATGGCACGCTATGGAGATGATTTATTATTGTTGTAAATGCATTAAGCTGACATGTTCAATCAGTTATTGCATCGAATATTATATTGTTTGTAAAATATTTTTATTGTAATATCTTGTAGAGCTGACCTACTAAAATTGGTCTTAGGGTATGGTATAAATGTAAGGATCTTATTTGTAAGATCAAGTGTGGAATGCGAAAAGTATTAAGTGAAGGTATATGCAAGATCAAGAAGGGATATACATGAAGACATCATTTGAAGGTGAAGTTAGGTTTTTGTAGAAGCATATCAGCATTACACCGGTACTAAATCGAGCATATGAAGATGCTATTTTGAGCAGTACATTCTTATTGGATTTAACCATCCAATTGTAGTCAGTGTGACTCCCATTTTGTGATTGAGTAGTAAGCTCTAGGCTGTTGGCCTTTCTGCATGTGCAAACCCCATTTATGTACACATACTATCTGCAGTAGTATCATCTGATTGTGGGTAAGGTTTCCCATCATGGTTTTTCCCCTTACAGGGTTTCCATGTACAAATATTGGTGTCATGTGTTGTGGATGACTTTATGTTTATGTTTCATGCATTAATCCTTACCGGTATAGCAATTTACTGTTAACACTATCTACCGGCATACTTAATTGGTTTATCGGTATTAAGCATTAAGATGGTTAATAAGTTTTTGGTTCAAATTTATTTGAGAACTGATTAACCCCCCCCTCTTAGTTGTCTCTGGGATCTAACAACCTACCAAGTTAGGTGCACCTATTCCAAATTAATTAGTAAAGGTATGAAGGGACTGCATTCTCTCAAGGTTCAATTTTAATAGTTCCTATTTTATTATGTACTTAATTCAAACTCTGCATAGCTAAGATGTATTAGTAAGTTTGAAATTCTATCAAAGTATTTTGGAACACTATACAAGAAGCCTGTCAAGTCGATAAATATAGGAAGCCTGTCAAGTTGATAAATGAAGGAAATCTGACTACTCGGTTAAAGCACAAAAAGGAAAGAACGTTCAGTGGAACCAAGTGCATTTAATGTTTTTCACCTAACCTGCAAGGAGCCCGATAAGGTATATTGTGTACTTAAAGCATTTACGTGGTCATTTTTACACATACCAAGTTTTCAAGAGAACAGAGAAAAGTGATTCAAAGGCAATCAAACCTCTTCTGAAGCAAAATTCAAGGTATTTACATCAATCTCAACACATTGTTAAGTTGGTTTACCAATCATATTAGGTGTGATTATCTATTTTACATTTGCTAAGTGTGAAGTGTCTACCGTTTGAAATTCTTCAAACCCTAAGAATCTTTTGTTAGTACTTATCCAAAATCTGCAATGGCACCTAAGATCCAAGAGCCCATTATTGTTAAGAATTTTGAAAAGCCCTCACTGAAATATTCTCTAACTCCCAAAGTAGCATCTAAACCAGATTACAAAACTGCATTATCACTCATTCTAGATAGAGTTTTGCTAGTTGAGGATGTCAGATTCTTCACCAAATGTCGAGTTGAAGAACTAGGTCATGTTGAAATCAAAGACACCTATGATGAATTGTGTACCGATGGAAAATTGGATAGAAAGTATGAGCACATTAAGATCAAGGGATTGACTGAAGCCCCAACCTATCCCCATGTCTTCAAACCCCAGTGGGTCAAGTTTGTTCTGAGGAGAGTTCACGATGACTTCATGAGGCTAGAAGAGCAATCGTTTAAAATTACCAAGGAAATCATTCATTTGATCATCGGTTACCCTATTTATGATCATGCCCAAGCTCAGAAAATAATATCACAAAAGGAATTGATCATTTTAACTAGAGTAGAATCCAATTGCAGAGGACTAAAATTGAACAATGTGATAGATGCAGAGCTAAAGTTTGCCATTAGAGTAATAGGTTATTGTTTCTTCCAATCAGCAAGGGAAAATAGTGTACCCTATGTAGCAGTCGACTTAGCATACAAAATTGTGATAAAGGGAATGAAAATTGATCTTTGTGAAGTATTATTGAAAATTTTGTTTGAGAATCTGAACACCATAAGGAAGCCAAAGAAGAACAACTCAGCCATTACACTGAAGTTTGGATCACTATTAGTATGCATGTTTTTCTATTTTGAAAAATTCTTTCCATCAGTTGGTAAAGTAGTTTGTGAGCTACACTGACCAAACACCCATCAAATCAATGACTTCATCAAACATCTAGGTGATAAATTTAATGATATTATGGATGACTATTTTAGTAAGTTTTAGGAAAAGATGCATAACAGGCATAGAATTCCACCCCAACTAGTGGAAAAATACAAGGATGACATTTGTTTTGAATTAGACACCGACTACTGTTATGTGAATGTTGTAGAACCAAGAACTCAATTTTTTCCACCTATGAGTTATGAGATTGATTTTGACATCACACAACAATAGATAGATGCTTTTCTGGCATTGCCAAGGCATGCTACCAAGCTAAGGTATGGAACATATGAAGAAGTGAAAGAAAAAGTAAAGATGAGCATTGTAGTACCAAAAGCTACAAGAAAAGCAACAAAAATGATCAAGGCATTATCGGAGAAATTTGGAGAAGGTTCTTCCTCCACACCTATCAAGGGCACTATAGCCATCACTAAGGAGGAATCTAAAGCCCAAGAGGCAGCTATAGCACTGAGCACTGAATTGCCCAAAGGGAAAGTTCTGAAGAGGAAGAAACAAGGCACATCAAAGGCATCACCAACTCCCTCAGTGAAGTGCCCAAACACAATATCATTTGCAGTGTCACTGAGTAAGAAACCAAAGAATGTTACTATTCCTAAGGTAACAAAAACTTACAATAAATCTACTCGGAGACTCATTTTGACTAAAGAATCTAGTGATACTGAATCCGAAGACAAAAATGAATTTTAGATTGTTAAGAGTACGAAGGACAATGTACATAGTGTTGAAATTTTTTGTGCAAATCTAAAGCAACATGGTGGATTTGGATCATTTAGATATGTTAAATGTGAATCTAGATCTGATGATGAAAAGAGAAAAATTGAAGAAGTTGTCATCTGCACACTTCTAAAATTTTGATTGGTCCCATTAGAAGTATCTAACTCTCTTCCAAAATAATTGTATTTGCATGTTGATAATAGGTGGAAATATGCAATGGACTCGGAAAAGCATATTAGAAAAATAAGTCTAGTACATCTTTTCCCAGACATGTTGGTAGATGAGATCAAAGAACATCTAATAAACTAACACAAAAACTTCCTAGTCAAGCAAAGAGCCTTAAAATTTATGAATGGCCTTTACTTGGATGTAGAGAATGAGACCAAAGAAAAATGGCAGGAAATCTTTCGAATCAAGAATGCTGGTGAGCAAACTAAAGTTGAAATAGTTGATGTCACCAAGCAAAATCCTGATATCACCGAGAAAGACCCTGCTGACACCATACAAGTTGATTAGGATATCATGGATACCGAGGCACCTGAATAGGAAATTATAGAAGGGAATGCATATGCCAAATTGGTATCCAGTGAATCAGTTTTGGAACAAGTTCAGCCCTATCCTCCCGTCACTTAGTCTGTTGCAACTGAGGCCCCTCAAGATACTGAATAAGGTGTAGAGGTTCACAAGTCCATAGAAGGAGAAGCTACTCCTTAGGCCACCAAGGAACAAACCTCTCAAGATCCTTCTAGCATTGAAAATGTTGCAACTGAGACAAAAAGCACAAAGGCACCAAAGGACACTATAGAGGCTAAAGAAACCAACAAAAGTGTTGCCTCTATCGAGCAACCTATAGAGAGTCAACAAACCTCTCAAGCCCTTGTCTTAGTTCCAATGGTGAAAGGTAAAGAAAAGAAAAGGAAAAAGCATAGTTTCAAAATAGATTTGTCAAAACCAATAGTGTTGCCAAATGTTGATTTATCCAAATTAAAAGGGCAAGCACTCATTGACTTCGGTGAACTATGCAAAGCCAAAGACGAACAAGAAAAACAAATGGCTATTCAAAAGAAAAATAAGGTACTTTAGAAGGTGAAAGCACTCTTAACCAATATGCTACCTGGAGCTACAGTGTCAACAGATGTAGCCATCCATACTCGACTGGATGAACTCCTCAATCAGATAGAGACATCTGGAGTAGATGCATTTGAATATTTGAGCAAGTTAAAGGATAAAGAGCTCACTGATAAAATGATTGAAAAGGTAAACAAAGCTATTACTATTGGCAAAGTTAAACTTGTCAAATTTATTGCTGAGTTGACCCCTCAACTCAAGCACATTCTTTATTTATTTCAGAAACTCTGTACATTTTCACTATTCATTAAGGACATCAAAAATAAAACTGAAGTGATTGAGAAAGAGATCACCGATCTCTCAAATAAGTTGACCACTGAGCCACATTCCATTCAGAATTTTTATACCAAGCTACAACAGCTCATGGCTCAACAATTGGAATTAAGGAATGAAGAGCACAAGATAAGGATGGACATAATGACTCTTCAAACATTATTCCTTCCTCATCTTTCATCCATCCAAGAATAGATCAACAAAGCTACCTCCCTATCCACTCAACAAGAGGGAAGCACCTTAGATGGACTAATTTCACTGTTAGCTGACATTACAGCTCAAAATTCACTTATGGACAGTGTTAAGGATGCCCTCTCTGCTGCCCTTACCGATGTAAAGACAAAGTACAAATCCATTTTTGACTAGTTGCCACCACTAAATGGTAACTAAGTTTTGATGTTTATCAAAAAGGGGGAGTGAGTATCATATCAAAGTATACAAGGGAATGTAGTATACAGGGGGAGCATATACCGAACATAAATAGAGTATTCAAATGCTGAATCAATTTTGACAGAAATCAGAGAACTGAGTAGTGAACCGAGCAGTTAACATAGAACATTGATCACTGAGCATGCAAAATCAGAGTTATGTATAGTATATTGATAAGGGGAGTATATCTAAAATATACTATTTCATTGACAAATGTATATACTATCAGTTTAGTAAAATTTTGCAAGTATATAGATTTTTGAGGTATAACTTTGAAAGTAGTTTTGTCAAACATCTCAACTAATGTCAAAAGGGGAGATTGTTACTACTTACTAAGTTGCCATTAGTCTTATGTTCAAAGTTATTCTAGTTGGTTATTAATACCAAATTATTTAGTCGGTAAGCACAGTGGAGTCGGTTATAGATGAAACTAGTCTCAGAGCCTAGTATTCACCGAACTGTAGCAACACTCTATGTCTACCGAGCAGCAAGAATGATATACTAAGTGAACACACACCAAGTAAAACATGTTACTAGATTCATTGAACCTAGACATATATGGGAAGTGTGTTACAAAGATCGAGGAACAAGTAATCGTTATCACATTGGAAACTGCACTTAAAGATTGTGTATGATTTTAAGGTCATCTAACCAATGAAATAATTTGTATGGTTATTCATTCAATAAATCATGTTTGTAAGATTGAAGCAATGAACCTGATCACTGACATAAGAGATCTATTTATACAGCATGGATTAAGGATAAAGTATGACAGAGAGAGATATAGAGGTGTATGAAGCTAGACATGTGTGATACATAAGAAAGCACTGAGTGTTATGACTGTTATAGAGACATAGAGGTCACCAAGAAGGATTTCAGAGAACAGTCAAGGAATAGAGTAAATAGAAGGGTTTATCAAGTTAATCTATGGATTACTGAGGTATGCTATAAGCAAGGTAATCTCATTTTGAGCACATAGAATCTGCTATAACATACCAGATGTAAAGTTGTAGATATTTGTAAAGATTTTGATTGTAATATTTTAAGTTGTAAGAGAAACCTCTAATAGGGTAAAAGACTCTAACTAAGTCTATAAATTGTAAAGCCTCTAACTAGGTGCAACATTTAGAATAAGTGTTGTAAAATCCTTTAGCAAGGTAGATCTAACAGATCTTGATACTCCTAACAGGGTAAGCTATCAGAAATAGCTGAATATGTAGCTCTAACCAAGCAACCTTTATTATTGCAGTGGTGAAGTTGTGGGTGCCATCCCCACCATAGTTTTTCTCTCTAACCAAGAGTTTCTGTGTAACCAAAATATATGTGTTATGGAGTGAATCATGTATGATTGTTATTTATTTGTTTTAGCATTATATTATGTTACAACAATATTTAGTTTATGCTTAATAGTAAAGTTATTGTTGAAGAAAAGTTTTGAAGTACTGATTCACCCCTCCCCTCTCAGTACATTAGCTTTCCATATTGGGCCTAACATCAATATCACACTTTGTTTGATACTAGTATTCCTCCAACATGCTTCTATCTGATTTCCAGGGAATAAGATAAATCAATTTTGAATACATACTAGTCAGACAATCTCTCTTGTGGAATTTAGAGAGAGGAGAGGGAGGTGACTCCAAGTTTCTACTTGATAAACTCAAAAGTCTCCTTGGGAAGTGTCTTAGTGAAGATATTAATGCCACTTGATCTCTTGTTTTCACATAATCTAATCTCACTTCTTGACTTGCAACCTTTTCCCTTAAAAAGTGATAATTGATTGATATATGTTTTGTTATAGAATGCATCACAAGATTCTTTGAAATATTGATTGTACATGTTATCACAAAAAATAGAGATGGGTTCTTCAAATTCCATCTTAATATCCTTTAATATTTGCTTCTTCCATAGAACATGTGTACAAGATGATGCAGTTGTAATGTATTCAGCTTGAACATTGGACATAGAAACTAATTCTTGTTTCTTACTCAGCCATGTTATCAATTTGTCTCCAAGGAAGAATGCACCACCATTAGTGCTATTTCTATCATTCACACAACCTTCCTAGTTTGCATCTGTGTATGCTTGCATGTTGAACTCATCATTTCTAGGATACCATAGTCCAAAATCCAATGTGCTTTGAAGATATCTAAAGATTCTTCTTACAATGTTGACATGTGATTGCTTAAGAGCTAAAAAATCTAGCGACGAGGCATACAAATTGCATAATATCTAGCCTAGATGTAGTAAGATCAAGTAAACTTCCAATCATGGATCTATACATAGTCTAATTAGCATCAGGTGATTCATCATTTTTTCTTAATTTTCATTATATCACCATGAGAGTACTATTGTTTTGAAATCATCCATTCTAAACTTCTTTAACATTTCTTTTGCATACTTAGTTTGTGATATGAATATACCTTTGTCAAATTGTGATATTTGCAATCCAAGGAAGCAGGATAATTCTCCTAGCATTGACATCTCAAACTCTAATTGTATCTAATAAACAAACTCTTTACATATTTGTTCTTTACTACCACCAAAGATTATATCATCAATATAGATAAAAATAACTATTATATGCTTACCTTCAAATTTGAAATTCGAGTTTCTATCAGCACATCCTTTGGTGAAGCCTTGTTTTTGCAAGTAATTATCTTGTCTTGAATATTAGGCCCTTGGGGCTTGTTTCAAGTCATACAGTTCTTTCTTAAATCTGCACACATAATCATTTTTCTTAGTTATCTAGAATCCTTCAGGTTTCTTAATATAAACTTCTTCTTCAAGATTTCCATTCAAGAATGTAGATTTAACATCCATTTGGTATACTTTAAAGTTCTTATAAACTAAATATGCCAAAAAAATTATCATAGCTTCAAGTCTTGCAACAGGTACAAAAGTTTCTTCAAAGTATATGCCTTCCACATGTACATATCCTTTACACACAAGCCTTTCCTTGTTTCTTACCACTTTTCCATCTTCATTCATTTTATTTTTGAATACCCATTTAGTTCCAATAAAATTCTTATCTTCAGGTCATGGTGCTAATTCCCAAGTGTTTTTTTTCTCAAACTATTGTAGTTCTTCTTGCATTGCCTTCACCCACTCTTCACTTTTGTTGGCCTCATTGTAGTTTTTGGGTTCCATTTCTACTAATAGGCAGAAATTTACTTGTTCACAATTTTATTCTAGTCAATATGCCTTAATCTTTGTTACCAATAATCTAATTTTGGGGATATTTTTCTACACATACCTACTAGGGGGCTTTTCAACTTCTTCTTCTTTAGATTTTTCTTCAGCTTATTGGTTGGTACTTTCTTGCTGATTAATATATTCTTACTGATATTCAAAGACTTGTTCTGATCTTTGAAATTCTTCATCTATCTTTATATTGATGCTTTCTACAATTTTTCTAAGTCTTTTGCTATAACATTTATCTACCTTGTTGTATGTGGAATATTCCTAAAATATGCCTTCATCACTTCTTGCTTCAAAATATCTTAGTCCATCACAATCTCTATGGTTATAACCTTTACTTCCAAATATTTTAAAGTACTTAACTGAGGGTGTTTTACCATACCAATTCTCATAAGGTATCTTCTTTATGTTTACTCTTAGATGAGCTCTATTAAGATTGTATAAAGTAGTATGTACTTCTTCTCTCCACTAGGTATCAGCTAGTTTGGCTTCATTAAGTAATTTTCTAGATGTCTCCTTAACAGTTTTGTTATTCCTTTCTACAAAATCATTCTATTGTGGTATTCTTGTTGTGGAATATTGTCTTTTTTATCAGCCATGTTTTTCACAATATTTTTCAAATTCATTAGAGGTTAACTCTCCACATTTGTTTGATATTAGGCATTTGATATTGTAACCACTTTCCTTTTCAACCATCTTTTTGAATATCTTGAATCTATCAAATGCTTTAGATTTCTCCTTCAAGAATGTGACCCAATTCATCCTTGAATAATAATTGATGAATAGCATGAAATATCTTTCTCTATTTAAATACCTCATGTTCTTGTAGGACCACTCAAATTAGTATGTACCAATTCAAGAGGCATCATAGCTGAATATTATTTGGATTTAAAGCTTACTCTTGCCTTCTTACCTTTCTAAAATTCCTTGCAAAAAACATTTCCAAGCTTTGTTAATCTAGGTAGATGTATCACATAGCCTTTAGTGCTTACTTTCACCAGATTGTCAAAGTTCAAGTGACCTAGTCTCTTATGACACAACCAACTCTCATCTACTTTTCCCATCATACATTGTGTTCTTTGAAAATATTTCAAAAAGGAAGACATCCCCATCTGTTCTTTTACCTTCCTTAACAATTCTTCATGTCTTTTCTTTTTTGATTCCACATCTTTTAGAATAAAAAATTACTTGATAACTATTTTCATACATTTGACTCGCACTTACAAGTTATGTTTAAACCCTTCTACATAGTACACATTGTGAGTTAGTAATTTTCCATCAATACTCAAAGTGCCTTTACCTTTCATCTTTATTAAATAATTATTTTCAAATCTCATAGATCCTCCATGAAAATTATCAAGTTTAGTAAAATTGCCTTTGTCTCATGTCATGTGATTGGAACAACCACTATCAATCACCCAATAATTTTTCTTTTGATCATGAAGTGCAATCTGTACCACAAGGTTTTTAAGCTTTTTCTTTTCCCTTTTCCTTCCAAACCTTCTTTGTTTCTCTCTTCTCATTAACAACAACATTTGATTTTGTGATCTTTTTAGAAGAAACATCTACATTCTTTTCCTACTTAACAAACTTAGCTCTACAATTCTTTGCAATGTGATCAAAATTATTATAGTTATAACAGACTAAGTTCATGTCACTCAATATTGCAAATAGATTTCTGTATATGGTGAAAATGGATAACAACAATGTTGAAAGACTAAATGAATTCAACCACAAAACCCTAGCCTAACAACAACAAAGATCCACCATAGCATATGAAGATTACCTAAGACAATGCAAATCAAATGAAATCACAAAGATTATACCATCACATGTCCAATAGGGTTTGAATCTTCATTCTTCCTATCTCCACTAATCTTGCTTGATATATTTTCTCTCAGATTTTATGTATGCACAAGAGCTCAACAAAGAATGGAAATGTGGTTGCAAGTAGGATCACATATGAAAGTGTAAAAGGCATCGTATAGTTGAGTGCACAATTGAGTTAGTTAGCATCTGATAATGAAGGAAACATCTCCTTATATAGAAGACACTATAAGAAATGGAGGGATAAGATTAAGAGGTGTAAAAGATAAATGGTCGGCTATGATTAAAGGGTAGGTAAAAGAAATAAGAAAATAATGAAAGGGTAGGTAGTGTAGGAATTAAGAGATGAATGACATGGGTCATGGATAGAAAAGGCTAATGAATTAATTAAATAAATAAAGATTTATTTAATTAATAGAGGAAGTGGGATCAATTAAATAAATAAAAGTATTTATTTAATTTAAGAAAAGGATAATTTAAATAAATAAATGTATTTATTTAAATGAGAAATAAGGCTAGAAGAGGATAAATGAATTAAGTAAATAAATAAAGATTTATTTAATTAATAGAAGAATTAGGCTAAAGTAATTAAATAAATAAAGATATTTATTTAATTAGACATGACAATTTTAGGTGTCTACATTTTTCCCCTCTTTGAGACAATGCGGCTTGTTGCGTTGTTTCAAAGAGGATAAGATGAACTGATACAGAGTTGCCCCAAGATGGGAATGATATGCCCCCTTGAGAGATTGGATGAAAATGTCTAAAAAAGATCGCAGACAATCTCTTGATAAGAAAAAAAGGGTAGAATGGACTGACTAGATAGGATAGAGTGACAAAGTCACGAGATAAAGAAGACTGACTTGGTGCCTTTGTGCAGTCTGTAAGCACATTTATGTCATGAAGCCACGTTTATGTCTTCAAGGTCAAATCGGTTGTTCTGTGATGAACATACGTTGTCGATTGGATAAGCTGCTGAGAGGATACACTTAAGCATGTCCTCTAGGGAAGACTGGGATAGCAGATAGGGCTAGGATTGACAATTTTGTGATAGAACATACATTGCTAATTAGGAAACTACTCAAGAGGATACACTGAAGTATAACCCCAGGATAGGATAGATCAAAGCACTTTGTGATGAACAGTGAGTACCAAGACATAGTACTTTGTGATGAATACGAAGTACCAATAGGAGCAGCACTTTATGATGAACAAGGAGTACAAATATGAGCAGCACTTTGTGATGAATGGGGAGTGCTAAAATGTAGTACTTTGTGATGAATAGGGAGTACCACTAGGATAAATAGCAACACTTTGTGATGAACAGTGAGTGTCACTAGGATAGATAGCAACACTTTGTGATAAACAATGAGTGTCACTTTGACTGACATGATTGATTTGCTTGACTACAGGAGTACTTACCTATGTTGGAGTCATGAGAGAGATTCGCATCGACTCAGAGGTTACGACTAGAGTTGACATTCGAGGACAGGGCTGCCATTGAGGTTATGGGTCTGCGATTTATTATGTATGTGCTTGAGTTTTGGGTGAACATGGGGTTGCTGAATGCATTAGCTGAGAGATGGCATTCAAAGACATGCACTTTTCATTTGCCTATGGGTGAGATGATAGTCACCTTAGAGGATGCATACAGGATACTGAGGGTACTGATCGATGGGGAGTATATACCCTATGATCAAGATGGAGATAGGGATGCATTGAGATGAGTTTTCCAGGATCTGGAACTAGAGATGAGGGCTGGACACTTGGCATGGGACATGATGATAGTGATAGGACTGACACTACTAGCAGTGCTAGGAGGAGTGATCAATGGGTTCCTATGTCCAGATAGGGTGACACGAGGGTTGGCTATGGGCTGGGGGAGTACCTTGGAGACACTAGTTACATAGTATACTAGATATGCCTGGGGACCGTGCATGCTGGCACACTTGTACTATGAGCTTCATCATTTTGTTTATCATGGATCCATAGGATTGGACTGCAGAGTTACATTGTTGTAGGTTTGGGCATATGAGCATCTGCCAGTCACATGACCGATACATTTCAGAGGCTGGGGTCATGGATGCAGTTTTGTTCATCTATATGATATGATTACCTCACAGCCAGGGATTGGCAAGTTGGAGCATTGACGTCGAGTGATCAATGAGATTTACACTGTGATATGGAGGCCATACCATGAGTACGACCAGTGGGAGGATGACGTAGTGGATCTGCCATACACATTCAAGAGTAGATATCTGATTGGGCGGATGCCCTATGTACTGGAGAGGCAGTTAGTGGACAGGGTATGCAAACAGTTTGGTAGGATCCAGTGGATTCCATGGGGTTCTGGTATGTATGCGTGGACAGTATGAGACCAGGCACACTTTGGACCACTATTATCATATGATCAGGCCGTGATGCAGCTGGTAGAGATGGTGCCCATGCCATGGGATATGTGGCCTGAGATTGAGGATGCAAGGATGGATGTAGAGTATATTGCATATTGGGTAGAGCATCCATTTCCATGCCTGACAGATCTATGTGAGTAGATAGATGGAGATGGTAGAGGGGATGAGGATGATGATGGATATGGTGGAGGTAGAGGCCAATGGAGGAGGTGGGGTGCATTTGGAGAGAGGAGAGTGGCTCCATAGAGAGAGGGTGGGGAGGAGAGATAGGCTTGGGTGGTGAGGGGTCGCGGTGGATTGCCATTACAGGTGCCAGTAGCATAGGGTCCTAGACAAGTGCAGTGGGATAGAGGCAAGTACAGGTATAGGCACAAGCACAACCACCAGTATAAGGGGAGCCATAGGTAGAGCCATAGGAATAGGGGGCTAAGGAGGAGGAGGATGAGCTATTGGAGTTGAGGGAGATCTTCCAAGGACAAATAGATGAGATCTAGGATCTAGAGAGAGAGATAGCTAGGCTCAGGAGATAGCTAAGGGATACTGAGCGGGAGCGAGATCAGGCTATCCAGCACTACACTGAGGCTGAGATAGCACTAAGGGATAGGAGGTAGGTGATAGAGGACACAGGGGTTGGATACGCCTATGTTCTATGAGTAGGGAAGGAGATAGGTTATTGGCGAGACCTATAATATGGGGTAGTGCCACCAGAGCAGTGGGTAAGGAGCTTCCACAGACCATCTCAGATGGTGACGACTACTAGAGGGAGTCAGAGGAGACAGGCATCTAGTGGTGGGGTTATGGGTCCTCCACCACCACCAGATAGAGGGGATAGGAGAGATGATCCTAGGGCAGGTCCTTCTAGGGCTTAGACTCCATCAAGGCTAGGCAGCTCCAAGGGAGGGAGTTCATCATATCCATAGAGGGCTCCCTATGTATCAGTTTTGTACCATTTTGTATTATGATGTAGACACCTTCGGGTGATTGTAGCCATATGATTTTGACATCATTGTATCATGACACTTTTGATTATATATATATGAGATGATTCATCTTTAGGGAAGCTATATGCATGTGTACCTATGTGATGAGATGTTTCAAGATGTATGTTTCTATGTGATGATTATGATATGGATGCAAATATGTACATAATGAAATGCAATATTTTTTATTCTTTATGTTTTTAATATGTTATGCATGATGCAAATGTGAATGTATGAAATGCAGATGAATATGATAATGCAAATGACTATTTACATGATGAGAATGTAAGATGTGCTAACATGTGTTGTGTGTAGGATGTGATGCAATTGTGATATCTATATGTATGTATGAAATGCTTAATATGTGGTAATGCAAGTGCAACTACATGAAATGCAAATATTTTTGGTGTGTCATTATACTCAGTCATGTGATAGTAGGCTACATAGGCTCAAGAAGGATAATGGAGGTCAATCAAGAATGAGGGATGGAAGATAGAAGATATGAAAGTGAAAGAGCTTCTTGTGCATTATCATCATTGAGCTTTATTATGGCAAAATAGGTTATGACAATCCAGGCATTTGTTTGACCTAGAAAGTCATTGTACCTATTTGCATGGAGATACGATAGTCGCAAAAAAGGAATGCTCTAGTTCATACTAGACTCACAGTGTCCTCATATCCTTGGACAACTCATAGCATTACTAAGAGACAATCCACAAATAGCAAAAGAAAAATAGGTGACGATACCCCATCCTCGCCTTTCTAGTCAAAGACATCTTGGAGATAAAAATATCTAGTCAGAGACATCCTAGAAAAGCTAAAAGACATGTGACCAAAAGATAAAATCAAAATGACACCAAGACTCGACACCAACATCCACTGTAGTCCTCAAGTTTAGTGTCTCTTATCACTTGTATAAGTCTTATTTGATTGTGTTCATAATGTTTACTTTCACAAAAAGGATAGATAGCACTGAACCATAATGTTGTCTGAGTCTGTTGAAAGATTTGATTTGTTGAAGCCCATTGCTGCTGTTGTGTCTCATCTGAAACTGATTGAATCCATGAAACTAATACTTTATTGCAGAGAAGATGAAACTTTATTGTGAATTGACGATGCAAGTGTTTCTTTATTGTGGATTGTGCGTGGATAGACTGAAGAAAATTTGGAAGAAACTATGCTCCTCGAAACATTTGATGTTCTCAGTTCCACACCCGTCACGAGACATAGGATTTGCCTTAGCCATAGATAGGAGCTGATTTATTATGGATGGAAAGGGATGAAAAGGAATGTTTATTATGAATGGCGAACCAATCTTGGGTAGATCAATAACAAGCCATGATGGGAATGAATAAGTTTATTATGGATGGATAGGTTGTGAGTGTGTGCAAAGTGAAAGGATGAAATGGAATCCTAAAGGAGGGAGGAGCAATGTCTCTACTCATGGCACTGATGACCCAGTTTTCACCATGGTACTTACCCAGGGCACCACCGAAGTGGTTTTCACTGTTGGATGAAATTTTTTTCTATTTTTCATTTTTTTTTGTGTCACATGGTGCCTGTTTGCTAGGTTTTCACCAAGTAACAATTTTTTTTTATTATGATTTTTTTATTTTTTTATTCTTTTTCTTAATTTTAATTTTTTTTTTTGAATTTTTTGAATTTTTTGATTTTTTTGTCTTTTTGAATTAGGATACTCTAAAGAGCTATGTGTGAAACCTGTGAAGGTGCATGTTGTTGATAGGATCCTCCAAAGGTTCACCCTCTATGGTTGAGAGCTGATATGCACCAGATCCATATGCTGTTGTGATGATGTAAGGACCAAGCCAGTTCAGTTCGAACTTGCCCTTCTTCTCTCTGTCTTGCTGAGTTTTAGGATTTTCTCTGAGAACTAAGTCACCCACCTCAAATGTATGAGGCTTCACTTTGTGATTGTAGGTGCAACTCATTCGTTGTTGATAAGCCTTGAGATGATTAAAAGTAGTTTTTCTTCGTTCATCCAATAGTTCAAGTTCTTGTAAGTGAGAGACCCTGTAGTCTTCATCACTGATAATGTTTTGCAAAGAGACTCATAAAGAGGGTAACTCGACCTCAATAGGAAAGATAGCTTCAGTGTCGTAGACAAGTGAATAGGTTGTAGCTCTTGTAGGTGTGTGGATGCTTGTGCGGTAAGCCCAAAGTGTGGCCAACATCGTCGACTATCTTTTTCAAGATTTTAAGGATTGTTTTATTAGATGCCTCAGCTTGAATATTACCTTGGGGGTAATATGGTGTGGAGAAACAATGGGTAATATGGAAGCTATCACAGAGTTCATGAACATCCTGATTTTTTAAGGGACGACCGTTATCAATGATGATGGAAATAGGAATGCCGTATTAACAAATGATATAGTTGAGAATGAATGTAGCAATTTTTTTTCTAGTTACTTGCATGAGAGGAATGGCTTCAATCCATTTTGTGAAATACTTTGTGGTAGTGATAGTGAATTTATGACCGTTGGAAGAAGGAGGGTGATTCTTGCCTATGAGATCAAGTCCCCACTAACAAAAGGGCCAAGGAGTCGCAATTGGTTGAAGTTCTTGCGCTGGCACATGGATGAGGTCTCCATGAAGTTGACAATGCTTACATTTCTTGACAAACTGATATGAATCTTTTTCCATATTTGGCCAGTAATATCCAGTCCTAATGAGTTTCTTGGCTAAGGTAGGACCACTAGAATGTGGACCACATATCCCTTCATGTACTTCACATAACAGAATCTGAGCTTCGTCGCTTTCTAAACATCTAATAAGAGTGCCATCTAGACCACGACGGTATAGGATATTAGCTAAAATTACATATCGAGAAGATTGGCGAATGAAAGTGCAACATTGGTTATTGGATAGGTCAGGAGGTAGGATATTGTCATGAAGGTATGTGAAAATGGCACCATATAACTAGGACTCATGACTGACAATACATATCATCTCAGTAGGAGTGATTTCATATGAATGAACCAAAAGGTTATCCACCAAGAACTCATATCGGTTCTCATTTGGTGGTAGATCAATTAGTGAAGCAATTGTAGCCTTGGCATCGACAGCTTGATTCTACTCTCTTGGTATCTGCTCAAAGTCTATCTTCGTGAACTATTGTTTCAATTCATCCACCATTCTTTTATAGGGCATTAATTTCTTGCCCTTTGTTTGGTAGTCATTAGTTTCTTGATGAATTACAAGTTGAGAGTCTCCAAAAACATGAAGTTCCTGGATCTTCCATTGAACTGCAATCTATAATCTAGTTGTTAATGCCTCATATTTCGCTATGTTATTAGTGCAGGGAAATAATAATCAATATGATTTTGGTATAGAATCCTCTTGAGGAGTTATGAAGAGGATGCCAGCTCCTACCCCATGCTGTGTGTATGAGCCGTCAAAGTATAGTTGCCAAGGCTTTGCATGTGACTCTGTTAAAATGGATTCATCTAGAAATTCTGAAATTAGAGGAACATCATCTAACATGGGAGCATCTACTAACTAGTCTGTGATAACTTTCCCTTTTATTGCTTTTCTATCCACATACTCGATGTCAAATTCACTTAGGAGCATCACCCATTTGGCTAGTCGCCCAGTAAGTGTTGCTTTATTGAGAAGGTATTTCAATGGATCGATCCTTACAACCAACTTAGTCTTATGAGTTAGCATGTAATGTCATAATTTCTATGAAGCAAAGACCATAGTGAGACATGCACGCTCAATTTGTGTGTAATTTAGCTCATATCCCACCAATGTGCGACTGATGTAGTAGATTGCCTTTTCTTTGCCCTCATCAACTTGTTGTGCTAAGAGTGCCCCCAGTGCTATTGAAGTAGGTGATATGTATACTAATAGAGGTTGATCTTGAACTGGTGGCATCAAAACTAGTGGATTCAGAAGATAATCTTTAAGTATCTGGAAAGCCTATTGATAGTTATCATCCCATTTGAATTTGATGCTTTTTATGTAGCAAGTGCTGAAAAGGATTACACTTATCTGCAAGTTGTGCTATGAATCTTCGTATGGACTAGAGTCTCCCTTGCAAAGATCAAAGTTGACTGATATTTCTTGGTGGTTGCAACTCTAGGATGGCCTTGACTTTTGCTGGATTGGGTTCGATTCCTCTTTTTGAGACAATGAATCCCAGGAGCTTCCCGGAGGTTACTCCAAAGACACATTTCTTGGGGTTTAATCTTACTTTGTATTTTTCCAACTGATCAAAGATGACTAAAAGTATGTCCAAATGTGTATCTTTGTCTACTGATTTACCCAAGAGGTCATCAAAATAATCTTCCACGATAACGTGCATGAGATCATGAAAGATAGTAGTCATGGCTCTTTGATATGTAGCGCTTGCAGTTTTTAGCCCAAAGGGCATGAAATTCCAGCAGAAAGTTCCCCAAGGACAAGTAAATGATGTTTTGTGCTAATCCTCGGATGCAATTTTTATTTGATTATAACCAAAGAATCCATCCATCAAAGATAACATCGCATGACCTGCTGTGAGATCGACAATCAAGTCAATATTTGGTAATAGAAAATCGTCCTTAGGACAAGCTTTGTTGATGTCTCTAAAATTTGTACATATTCTGATACTACGATCTAGTTTACTGACAGGCACTAAGTTGGATATCCATTCGGGATAATCAATTGGGTGTATGAATCTGACATCTAATAATTTCTCAAGCTCTGCTTTGACTAATAATGCCACTTGTGGATGCATCTTTCTTAATTTCCGTTTCACTGGTTTTACCCTCAGTTTAACTATCAAATGATGCATTACCAAATCTGGATCCAATCTAGGTATATCAGCGTATGACCATGCAAAGTTGATTTGTCATTTTGTGAAGAAACTTATGAATTTTGACCTTTCTAACTCTGTCAAAGATTGAGCCAAGAATATGTTGTGTGGAACTTCTTTTGTGCCAATGCTTGTTTTGATAGTCTCCTCTACCAACATGGATGACTTTTCCTCATATGATGCTAGGAGATTGTTGAGCCTTCTATCTTCGGGTGCCTCAGAGAGGTTTTTGCCCTTAGATACATCCTTTCTTTTTACTTTTTTGGGGCCAGACAATGCCACAATGTGGTTTTCACCATAAGACCCTTGATTTGTTTTTATTTTTATATTTTTGCCACTAGAAGGCCTGACACCCTCACCAAAATATGCCACGCTTTTGAGTTCTATAGTGTATCCCTCATTATGGTCCCCAGGGGGAAGATCATCTCGTATGCCAAGATAGTCAATAAAAGCTTCATCATTTTGGAATGTGTTGAAATGTGTAGGTCCTTCATGGTCCCAGTCAATAAGTTGGTGGTGAACAAGGGGAAGGCCTTTGATGTCTTCGAAGTTAGCAGGGCTAAGAGTGAAAATGCAGCTATACTCAGGTATGTTAAGGCAGTTATCGAGGTCATCGTTGGTACTCTCCTCATTAGTCTTGATTGTGAACGAATCCAAATTATCATCACTAGTAGCACATTCTGGGACAGGTGTTCTCATTCTATGTGATTTCAACCTGGAACCTAGAGGCAAGGACTGTTTGGGATCCTCTGAGATTGTTTCTTGACCAACTTTGAATTTTCTATAAAATTCCTCTTCTTCTGTAGGTTCACCTGATTCTCTAAATGTCTCGACGAGCTCATAGTCACTGGAGGATTTGTTTGAACCCCATTCCCATTCATTGGAGTCTGTGGAATAGCGATCGCTTGTTGAATTTTGGTAGCTTTGATTTGTAATGCTTCTTTTGTCTTTTGAGTATGGACCTTGGAAGTCACGAAACCAAGTCCCTTCAAGCATTCCTTTTTGAATGTTAATTCGGGTTGTAAAGGTTCAATGATGCCTTCCTTTCTTAAGCCAAGAGGGCTTTTGCCATCATACCCAAATTTTTGTAGGATCTTGAACCCTTTGCCATACTTTTCACATGGTATGCTGATGTGATCTTGTGTATCATTTTCAGGGTCTTTGTAAAGCATTTTGTATAAGTCTTCCTCTTCCAGTTCACCCCATCTTTGAAAGATAGTAGGGTTTCATTTGAGTATAATGATAGATACCTGCTTATTAGGATGTGGTCTTCCATATTCTTTTGGTGAACTCATAACTTGTTGTAAGCACATGGTTTGATTCAAAGTGTATTCACCCATGCCCTTGTCCTAAAATTTCCCTTTAAGCTCACCTTGTTTTGAGGTCAAAGGTTTTAATGATTCAGGATCAATGTATGCAGAAGAAGGGACAACTTCCCTATTATTTGGAATAATAGTCTTAGTTTTCGGTCTCAAGTTATTGCAGTATATGAATGGATTAGGATCACCATTAACTATTATCTCAACTCCATTGTGAGGAAACTTAATGCATTGGTGATATGTAGATGGGACTTCCCTCATTGCATGAATCTAAGGACATCCTAGTAATATATTGTATGTGAGATCTAGGTCTAGGACTTGACAAACCACATCCTTCATAATTGGCCCAACTCTGAGAGGTAAGGTGACTGTGCCCTTGGATGAACATTCTTCATCATCATATGCCTTGATGGTAATTTTGTTTGTAGAATTCATAGCTTTATCAGAATATCCCAATTGTTTAATAGTGCTCAATGTACAAATGTTTAGACCTACTCCTCCATCTATCAGGACTTGTTTTATTTTATGTTTGTGTATGAAGGCTTCAATGTGTAGTGGCGCATTATGTGGCTGACTTATGGAGGCATCATCAACTTCTGTGAATGTAAGGGAGTGTGGAATGGATAGGTATCCCACCATGGCTTGAAACTGGTCCACATTCAGATCAGTAGGGACATCAATGTCTCTCAATATTTTGTCAGGGATAGCTTTAGGCACGGGGGATATGCGTAAGAGCTCAAGCATGGAGATGAGCACGGATGTTTTCCCTAACTGTTCTACAAGGTCATACTCAGGCTTGGTTGATGAAGAAGTGGTGTGTTTAGTGGGATCACCTTGCAAAGTGAATTTACCTTGATGAGTTGTGACATTACATTCAGACGTAGGTCTAGAAGAAGATCCAATGCCTTTTAGGACAATCTTGGGTCTTTGGGTAGAATTCTCAGGCATTTTGTCCTTGATGATAATGGTAGAGACATAATTTTCCATCTAAATGTGATTTATAGTTGAATCATAGTTATAGGATGCTCTGGTATAGTTGGTTTGGTCATCCGTGGCTTTAGATTTTCCTTTGTCATGCTTTGGGAATGGTTCCTTAAACATCTCATGTTCCTGATTGGATGAATGTCCTTCAATCTCAATGTCACCTCTATCAATAAGGTCTTGTATGATGTTCTTTAGTCGATGGAAATTTCATGTCTTATGACCCTTGCTCTTGTGAAATTCACAATACTCATCATCATTCCACCAATTTGGTTTGACCTTTGGTTCATATGGAGGAAAATCTTGAAGTGTGATTACCTTGTTTGCCACTAGCTTCTTGAAAATTGACTCAAGTGGTTCTCCCAATGGAGTGTACTTCCTTCATGAATTTAAAGTTGTTTGAGTATTCACTTGATTGTTTGTAGAGCTTGATCTAGAAAAAATGATTTTAGGTCGCACTATATTGGCATCCACAACACCATCATTGACTGTGCTCTTGTTTTTATTCCAAAATCTTGGCTTCTCTTTTCCTTTAAAGTCATCTTTGTTTTCTTTGAATATTTTGACGATGCCTTGCTCAATTAGGACCTTCTCTGTTGCTAAGCCTTTTTCAATGCCGTCCTTGAAGGTGGACAAACAAGCTTTTCTTAGGTCATAACCAATGTCCTTGTTAACAATCTGGGTGAACATCTCTACCATTTGTTTTTTGTGGAATTTCACAAGAGCATCTATTGGCTATATTTCTCCATCTTTGTAAAAATGATGAAAAAGATTCTCCATCCTTTTTCTTGGTGTTGCACAAAGTAGTGACTGATATGTCTATCTCTATGTTGTATGAGAAATGTTGGATAAATGCCTCTGCTAAGTCACCCCATGACTTAATTCTAGGAGAGAGTTGGGAGAAGCATTCCATAGCTTGATCACCTAAGCTCTGTGGGAATAATCTCATCAAATATGTCTCTTCTTCTGCTACCTCAATGCAAGCTATGAAAAATTGTCTTATGTGTGCCTTAGGGTCCCCTTTTCCTCTATACTTATCAAACTTAAGTGTCATGAAATGTGTAGGAAAAGGAGGCATTGGAATGCTCTTGTCAAATGGATAAGGACATATATCTCTCATTGCGTATGTTGGCTTTGGTGTATTTATATCCTCGATTTTTTTTGTAAGTCCTTAATTTGTTTTTCCAAATTGTTCTTAGGTTGATACCAACTTCTTGGACCATATCCCATGTCTGAACCACCGGGTGGAGGGGGAGCATGTTGCATATATGGATGATATTGATCATACACATGTTCATATGGAGGAGGTCTATAATGATGCTATGTATAAGGACCACTTGGTATAGAGTCATGATGAGGAGTGGAATATCTACTTTGTCCATGTATACCATACTCTATAGGAATGTCATGAGTTTGTTCTAGTGTGTTGCCCCCAAATTTGATACAAGGTTTCCTTGTGTCCAAATTTTGAACATGCCTTTGGATATCTGATTGCTTTGGTGGTTGGTCCTTAGCATTGGTATGTGTGTAGCATAGAAAATAGGAAATCATCACAAGCAAGTAGATCAAAACACTAGACATGATAACTCAATCACAAGAGCACTCATTGCAATGAACCTATCCTAAAACACATTCAATAGAGACATTAAATGAAACATTCAAAAGAAAAGATTATGCAAACTGGATGACGATTTGAATGCTCCTTCCATGCGGCTCCATTGTTCTTCTTTCCTCTTCAAATGGTTGGATTGTGGATCTCACCTACAAGTGCACATACAATTGAAAGAAAGATTGACATTGATGAAAAGCTCAAGAGTACTAGAAGCGTAAATTCGATAGTCTGATTAGGGATTAGCTTTGATTGATGAAGATCATCCAATTTATAGAGAAATTGGAAAAATGAACAAATTAGCATGATAGTGATTCGAATAGAAATTCAAATCAATAATAGAAAAATTATGACATGTCTATGACAAATTTCTATGCAAGGATTTATGACAATTCTATGACAAATTTCTATGTCAAGAATTTATGACAATTTATGACAAATTTTATGACAAATTTCTATGTCAAGAATTTATAACAATTTATGACAAATTCTATGACAAATTTCTATGTCATTTCCATAAATTTAGGAGAGAAATAGGAGGAAATTGAATTTAAGAATTAAGAAATTAGAAAAATTAGAAAAATAGGAGGAATTAGAAAAATTAAGAATTAGAAATTAGGAAATTGATGGAAATTAGAAATTAGTGAATAATTTTTTCATTTATTAATTAATTCATTCACAAAGAGGAATAATTAGCCAATTAAATGAATATTTAATTGTAATGAGAAGACTTAGGATAAATAAGTAATTTATTAATCCTAAAGGAAGAAAATGACAAGCAAGGTTAAATGACTAAATCATGAAACCCTAGAAGGCGAATTAGGTCTTGAAAGATAATTGACTTGATTTGATAAATGACCAGTGTTGATAAATGATTTGATTGAGAAAATGCGCCAATTGACGAGGAACAATGGCAAATTGATCCAAATTGACACAATTGAGATAGATAACGATCGATGACAAATCGATCGCAAAATGACAAGATTGACAAAAAAGACAAGGATTAATGACAAAATAGATTGCAAAACAACAGGATTGAAAATGACCACGACTGATGACAAATCAATCGCAAAATGACAAGATCGAACATGACAACGATTGATGACAAATCGACTGTTAAAATGACAAGATTGAAGGATTGATGATAAATCGACAAGATTGATAAGAGGACAACGATCGATGACAAATCGATTGCAAGATTGACAGGAGGACAAAACCCTAAATTAGGATTGACGATGTCCAAAATGATGACAAATTAGCACGCATATTGACGCCATAGGATAAGATCGATCCAAATCATGATTGAAGATTGTTATCGAAAAGACCAAATTTGAGGACGGGATGATTGAAGAATGCAGAAGAATGACTCGATGCTCGCAAATGATAAAGATCAAGTGCGAATCATAGGAGAAATGTTAATGTGATGCAAAAAACCTAACATGAGGCAATGCGCAAATGTTAAAGTATGACCTCGCAAGCGTTGACCATTTTTAGGTGTCTACATTTTGCCCCTCTTTGAGACAATGCGATTTTAAGAGTTGTTTCAAAGAACAATAATGAAAATGCCCCAAACAATAATAATGACATATGCATGCCCCCTCGAGGAATTGGCTGAAAACATGCAAAAAAAAAGAGGCCAATTGATCGATAAAAATGATAGGATCGAACAGACGGACAATCGAAGATCGGATGCATGAAGGACAAGCAATGTAAGGTGCACAAGACCATGACCAACATAAGATGGAGAGGATGCACATCCATCTATGCAATGACAAAGAACTATAAATGAGACCAAGAGGGGGAAAATTGCTCATTTGCACTAGCTAAAGAGGAGGATTTGTTGCTCTGGAAAAGAACACTTGCAGATAGATGGCAAACATTCCAATGGCGGATCACCTTGGGGAACATGTACGCACATTTAGACGACCAGAGGATGCAAGAGTAGCGGTATGTATCTCAAAAACCCATGTTTTCAATTTGATGAATTTGACGTGTTTGCGAGACATTGCGGGGCCCACAAGGGATGCAAAAGAGGACTTCTGCACTTGTGTAGTCTAATTCTGTGCTTGTGTCATGTCTTCTATGCTTGTGTAGGAAGACACAAGCACAATTTACCTGACATAGGCGTAGGTTCTCTGACATAGGCGCAAGAGTGCATGAAAACCTTAGTGTTGGTCAAAAGGACATGCAAATGATCGGAAAAGGGGGGATAAGGGCAGGATAGGTCAATGTAGATGAAAAACACCCTGATTGGACATGAAAATGAGGAAATGCAACCCATAGGAGCAAACCCTAAAACTGAGAAAATGATGCCCCGATTGTGATGCAGAGTCGACAGTATCCGTTGATCACGCAAGAAAATCGACCAGACTGTTTCATGCTACGACATAGACTTAGGAGCATAGAGAGAGACACATTAGTAGGACTGGGGATATATTATATCACATACATGCCCAAGATTAGGGCAAACATAGGATTGCTTACCGCATTGGCAGAGCGATGGCATTCAGAGACCTCCTCATTCCATTTGCTGACTGGAGAGGCGATGGTGACTCTAGAGGACGTATGGCACATCCTCCGCATTTCGATACATGGGGAGATGATAGAGTATGACCCAGTGACAGGTAGAGATGCATTATGTAGACTGTTTGAGTGCAACACAGATGATCTGGACATTGTCGAGAGGGAGATCGGCTGGGAGAGCATGGCTTCCGAGTATGACTGATGATATGTGGTGATAGCAGTTGTGATAGCATGTCTTCTAGCAGGTGATAGATGAGGACATGGATTCCCTATTGGATGGGGAAGAGTGCTAGAGCAGATGGCGACAGAGGGGATAGTGTACGCATGGGGACCATGTGTACTGGCTATGCTCTATTTTCAGCTGCATCAGATAGCGTATCAGGGAGTTTAGACTTTGAGCTGTGGAGTCACATTACTACAGGTATGGGCATTTGAGCACATTGCCATATGTTGACTGATTACAGAGAGATAGATTGTACCACACCAACCATATGTGTATAGCTATGGAGGAGCACTGAGACAGGGTCCATTTGGATATATATTGTACTGGTGACATGATCTAGATAGACTGAGAGAGTTCATATGGAGGCCATATCGAGATTGCCCCGGATGGTCAGATGATCATGAGGAGCTACCATATTGCAGATAGGAGAGATACTTGATTGGGCAACCAGTGAACCACTAGAGAGTGATTGAGATGTACCTGCTAGAGAGGGTCAGACGATAGTTTGGAGAGGGACAAGATGTACCTAGGAGGATGACATGCTTTGCTCGATCTCATAGAGAGATGAGTCAGTGGGGGAGTATGATTCAGCCACACATAGCATATGTCGACTTTGCACAGCTATAGCAGAGATAGTGGGAGTGGTGGTCAGATGGGGTAGATGCTGGGATGACAGAGGAGTATGAGATATGGTTTGCACCACGACGGCCAGTGCCTTTGACTAATCCTGACATTCCAGTACCGAGGAGACAGGAGGACTTCCCACTCATAGGAGAGGAGGGAGATGATGAGGACAAGGAGGATGACGAGGGTGATGATGAGGAGGAGGGAGATGGGAATGATGAAGGAGATGGGGATGAGGGAGAAGATGATGGGGAGAATGAGGACAGAGATAATGGTGGGGAGGATGATGATGAGCCAGACTTAGTTGATCAGGAGACATTGCAGGATATTCCTATAGAGTTGGAGACAGCTAGGACAGAGGAGATGGATATGTGTAGGGCTACCATAGTGAGTCAGTAGGACTATATTGTGACATTGGAGAGACAGAATGCCATTTTGAGGACAGAACGAGATACAGCAATAGCTCAGGCACAGCGAGAGGGACAGAGAGTCACTAAGTTCATTGGGTCGATTAGGGATGCTAGTGCACAGGAGATGGCACAGATGCTGGTAGAGACCGGAGAGGAGAGATTGTATTGGAGGACACTATATGAGAGTGCAGTTCCACCAGAGCAGAGAGAACCTTCATATCAGGCATGATCGAGGACAGAGAGCAGGTCACGCTCTCAGAGGTCATTGAGCAGCATGGGGGTGAGTGGACCGATGAGACCACCACAGCCAGGACCAAGAGGGACATCATCTGCAAGACATGGTAGGGATGAGGAGGATAGAGGGAGCACCCAGTGACAGAGGCATTTACTCCTTATGATAGATAGTGGACATTATGTAGTTTGACATGTTGTAGTCAGCCTGCAGGCCATACTTAGGACAGACAGTCCGATTTTGTACTCCGATATTATTATGGTATGTGATATGCATCGATATGATTGGATGTAATATGTTATGATTTGTAGTTATTTTCCATGTATGGATGACTTATGTACTTGTTTATGAACATGTATGGATGTATTTTTATGTATTTTTTATGTATTTATGAAATGAAATTTATAAAATGCTTGATGTAATATGTGATGGAATGCAAATGTACTAACCAATGAATGTAGGATGCAGCATATATGTTTGGATATCGGAGCAGTAGATCAAACTGACTATCTGGACTGATGGAAGAAATGTTAGTAAGAAACGAGATAGAGGACAGTTAGAGATGATGAAAAACTTGCTTTCAGTAATGCACTTTGTAGGTGAGAACCTTTATTTTTATGTAGCAAAATGGATGCGTAGCATCATGGCATTGAAGGCCAGAGCTGAAATGCAACCCTTTTTGCAAAAGACAGACACATCACAGACAAATGACAATCATAATCAAAAAAAGAAAAGGACCATGAGCCATCCCGGTCACTCTAAATCACTCAGTGACATCATCGAGCGACATAGGAACATGATCGAAGCCAAAGATAAATCAATAATAAAATAAGATGCACAAAGTCAAGCAAATCAAACAAACATCTTGATCTTCATTGTCAAAAGTTGAAAGTGCTGATAGGATGATCATGATGTCTGGTTTCAGGAACTACAATACCCCGTCTAAGACAGGACACAGTCTAGTTTCGAGTATACCACACCCTGTATAAGACCCATGATAGAAGTGACAAAGGACAAATGATTTGGATGCTGATATTCAATTGATATGACAATTTTGATCAGTTTGAATGCATGTTTGATGGAAAAAGTTCATCTGTGAATGCATGATTTCAATAAAGCACAGCGTGAAATGGATTGCGAGTGTTGTTGGATGAATGCTCAGTGATTTGTCTTATGCACAAAAAGAATAATTTATTGCAAAATATTTGTTTTTGTTTTTGGAGTTTTACAATTTTTTTGTGTTCATTTTTTTCAGGACTTTATTCGATTTTTTAGGGATTTTTTCAGGACATTATTCAATTTTTATGATTTATTTCAGGACATTTTTCAATTTTTATGATTTTTTTCAGGACATTTTTCAATTTTTATGACTTTTTTCAGGACATTATTTGATTTAAATGCTCCAGTGATTGATCATGACAAGGAGAAGGCACCCAATGCACACTGGAAAGACACATAGATCGGGACCAAAACATATGTACAAGAAACTGGAGTAGGCAAGACAGTGATGTTGACCAATAACAGGCCTGGAATAGAACATTGGGTCGAGACAAAGATAGGCATAATAAACCGGCCTAGCTAAAAGTCATGATAGATGATGGAGCAAGAATCTCATTACTCATGGTGCCTGATTGCCAGGTTTTCACCATGGTACTTGCCCAAAGCGCCTGTTTGCCAGGTTTTCACTAGAGGGCGAATCATTTTTTTGCTCTTTGCTTGTTTCCTCCTTTTTCTCTTTTTTTTGCTTTTTTTTTTATTTTTTCATTGTTTATTTGTATTTTTTCTTTTTTCATCTTTTTTTTTGTATTTTTTTCAGGATCATATTTGAAGAAATATCTGACAGAAAACTATGCCCAGTATTTGCGAAGATGCATGCTATTGATAGGATCAGATAGAGGTTCACCTTCTGGAGTCACAAGCTGATATGCCCCCGAGCCATAGGCTGCACTTACTATGAAAGGCCCAACCCAATTAGGTTCAAACTTGCCCTTGATGATGTCAGTAGACTGTGCATTCTTGGGATTTGCCTTTAAAACCAGGTCTACCACTTCGAAGTGTCTCCCTTTGACCTTCTTCTTATAAGAGCAATGGAGACGGTTTTGATATGCTTGCAAATGTGTCAAAGCAGTCTGACGTTTCTCATCTAACATCTCAAGCTGATGCAGCTGAGAGACTCTGTGTGTCTCATCATCAATCAGGTGTTGTAAGGAAACCCTCAAGGAAGGAATCTCAACTTCCAAAGGCAAAATGGCTTCCACACCATACACCAAGGAATAAGGTGTTGCACCAGTAGGGGTGCAGATAGAAGTGCGATAGGCCCATAATGCTGGATTTAACTGTATGTGCCAATCTCGACCAACGTCATTGACAACTTTCTTCAAGATCTTGATAATGGTTTTATTTGATGCTTCAGCTTGACCATTACCTTGTGGATAATACGGACTAGAAAAATGATGCTGAATATGAAACTTGTCACAGAGTTCTTTAACATCTTTATTCGTAAAAGGTCGACCATTATCTGTGACTATGGCAAGGGGTACCCCATATCTGCATATGGTATAGTTCAATAAGAATTTTGAAATTTGGACACCAGTGATATAAGTCATGGGGATAGCCTCGATCCATTTGGTAAAATATTCTGTAGCTGTAAGAATGAACTTGTGTCCATTTGCAGATGTTGGGTGAATCTTCCCGATAAGATCCAACCCCCACTGAGAAAAGGGCCATGGAGATATAACAGAATGAAGCTCTTGAGCTGGTGCATGAATATAATTTCCATGGATCTGGCACTTGTAGCACTTTTTAACAAAATCATGAACATCTTTTTCCAGAGTAGGCCAATAATACCCAGCACGAATCAACTTTTTGGCTAAGCTAAGACCATTGAAATGGCCCCCACATATACCATCATGAACCTCGTGTAAAGCCATTTGTGCTTCTTCAGAATCCAAACACCTGAGGAGGGTATGGTCAAAGGAATGGCGGTAAAGGGTGTCGGCGATGATGACATATTTGGCTGTCTGTCGGATAAAAGCTCGACGTTGGTTAGCAGAAAGGTTATGTGGCAAGGTTTGGGATTTCAAATACTGATATATGTTATTGTACCAGGGGGAATTGGGACCAACAAGAACGCACATCACATCAGCTGTCGGAATGTCAAAAGAGGGGACCAGCAATTGTTCGACCAAGAATTCACACTTGTCCATATTATGAGGCATATGCAACATGGAAGCGATTGTAGCCATTGCATCTGCCGACTTGTTTTGCATTCTTGGCACTTGACTGAAATGTATAGCTGTGAATTTTGTCTTGAAGAAATCTACCATTTTCTTATAAGGAATAAGTTTCTCATCTTTGGTTTCGTAGTCATCATTGACTTGTCGGATGATTAATTGAGAATCTCCATAGACTTGCAAATGCTTGATGTTCCAGTGGACTACTACGCGGAGTCCTGTAACCAATGCTTCATACTCTGCAATGTTATTGGTATAGTGGAAAGTTATTCTATAGGACTTTGGAATAGCGTCACCTTGAGGGGTGACAAATAGGATACCAGCTCCGTACCCAAACTTGGTATGGGATCCATCAAAGTATAACTTCCATTCATTAGATGGTGTGAGAGCAAAGACTGATTCATCTGGAAAATCGGTCAACATGGGATGATCGTCAGAAATAGGAGCATCTGTAAGTTGATCTGCTATGATTTGACCTTTTATCACCTTTCGCTCCATATACTCAATGTCAAATTCACTGAGAATCATGACCCATTTTGCTAGGCAACCTGTCAAAGCTGCTCGGCTAAGCAAATATTTTAAAGGATCAATTTTTGCAACCAACAATGTTTGGTGGCTTAGCATATAATGTCAGAGCTTTTGTGTTGCAAATACCACTGCTAAGCATGCCCTCTCAATAGTTGAATAATTTAATTCATAACCAACCAGTGTCTGGTTGATATAATAAATAGCTCTTTCTTTGCCATTCTCATCTTGTTGAGCCAAGAGAACTCCTAATGTTGTTTTAGTTGCAGAGATATATAATAAAAAGGGCTTTCCTTCTATAGGAGGCATTAGAATAGGCAGTGATAGCAAATAGTCTTTGAGAGCTTGAAAGGCTGATTGACATTGCTCAGTCCATTTAAAAGCGACACCTTTGTGCAGTAGATGTTGGAATGGATGACATTTATCGGCCAACTGAGCTATGAAGTGATGAATTGACTAGAGCTTTCCTTGCAGACTTCTTAATTGCCAGAGGTTTAAAGGTGGAGGCATATCCATTATTGCTTTGACCTTGGCGGGGTCGACCTCAATGCCTTGGTGAGAAACAATGTATTCGAGTAATTTGCCAGCTGTAACACCAAAGACACACTTCTTTGGATTGAGCCAGAGTTTGTAGGTCTCCATTCTATCAAAGATTGGGCCCAAGATGGCTAGATGACTATCTCTGGTAACAGATTTGCATAACAAGTCATCAACATAATCCTCCATCAATGTATGCATGAAATCATAAAAAATTGTCGTCATTGCTCTTTGATATGTTGCACCGGCATTTTTGAGACCAAAGGGCATCACATTCCAGCAATAGGTGCCCCAAGCACAGGTGAATGCTATCTTATGCTGATCTTCAGGTGCAATGCGGATTTGGTTGTAGCCGGAGAAACCATCCATTAGTGAAAGCATCTCATAACTAGCTGTCATGTCCACTATAATGTCTATGTTTGGCAATGGAAAATCATCCTTAGGGCATGCTTTATTTAGGTCCCTGAAATCTATGCAGATTCTGATGCCCCCAGTTACTTTGCTAACTGGTACTAAATTTGAAATCCAATCTGCATAATCAATGGGTCTGATGAAGCCCACATCTAGCAATTTTTTTAGCTCCACTTTAACCAAAAGAGCCACCTGAGGATGCATCTTTCTAAGTTTTTTTTTGACGGGCTTAGCACCTGCTTTCAATGGCAAATGATGAAGGACTAACTCTGGATCGAGGCCAGACATATCTGCATAAGACCACGCAAAGCTAATCTTCTTCTCCAGAAAGAAATTGATAAAATCTATCTTCTCTTATTTTGACAGAGAGGCAGCAAAGTGAATGGCCTTAGGGTTGTCAGGTGTACCCAAATTGATTTCCTCGGTCATCTCAACAAGTAATGTTGATTTGTCTTGAATTGATAGGGGTACGTCCACTCTTCCACCTTTGGGCGCCTCAGAAAGGTTTTCACCCATAGGTACGTCTTTTATTTTTACTTTTGTATGATCAGAGAGTGCCTTACGGTTTTCACTCAAAGATCTATTCTTTTGATTTTTTCCTTTTTCTTTTTCTTTTTCATGACTAGAAGAGGGAATTGATTCCCCAAAATATGCCGTTGAATCCAGGTCAATAGCAAATCTTGCCTTATGATCGCCCTGTGGTATGCCTTCCCATAGTCCCAGGAATTCTGTAATTGCTTTGTCATTTTGAAAACAGTCCAATGTGAGCAGTTCTTGTTGGTCATATTGAATAAGTTGGGGATAAATAAGGGGCATCTCATCATCGATTGTAAGGATAAAGAGGGCTGATATGGTAAAAATGTGAACATCTGTGGTGTCACTATCCGAACTGCTTGTATCAGATTCAGAGCTTGGATCCCAAAATGACTCTATCCAAGCATGAGGACATGTTTTAGGAAGAGGAGTTATTTCATGTTTGTCTTCCATGGGCAAATTATCAGGTTCAATGAAGATATTATCAAGGGCATAGGAGCTAGAAGAAAAGGAACTCCACTCCCATTCATTAGAATCAGTCTCAGGTTGGGTATCCTCAGGTGTTATTTCATCGTCAGAATCACGCCCTTTTCGACACGTGGACCTTTTGGTAGATGTGGATCCAATTTGTAATGGTACAAAACCTAACCCTAAATTTGGGGGTCGCCTCGTGGGTATGACAGGTTCTAGCCTTCCATTGTTGTTTAGGCCTAAGCCACTACAACCATCATATCCTTTCTTCTATAGTATAGTAAATCCTTTGCCATACAATTCCACTGGCAACTTGGCAGGTGGGGTTTCAGTTGGATCTTTATAGAGCCAATCTATCACATCATCATCTACCATTTCTTTGTCAAGTTCTCCCCATCTTGCAAATGTAGTGGGAGGCTGATATTGAATAATGACCTCGGGTTCCTTTTGCAATAAATGTGGTTTTCCATATGATTTTGGAGACATCGGCAAATTCCCAATGAGGAATGTTTGGTCCATTAAATATTCTCCACACCCTTGGTCCTGTATCTTCAGTTTTCCTTTGACAGCATCTAACAATGCATTGGGATCCACATAACCATCTGATTTGGCTTCTCTATTGACTGGGACTTGCTGCTGAGGAGTATCCTTTAAGGTAGCACAGAACTGAAATGGATTAGGATCTCCTGGAATTGTTATCTCAGTTCCATTGTAAGGATATTTTAGACATTGATGATAGGTGGATGGAACCGCCTTCATTGCATGGATCCATGGATGGCCAAGAATCATATTATAAGGGAGATCAAGGTCTAGGACTTGTAGTAGAGTATTTTCCGTCACTGGACCAACTCTGATAGGTAATGTAATTATCCCTTTGGATGGGCGTTCAGCATCATCATAGGCTTTAATTGTTATCCTTTTGGAAGCATCAATGTCATTTTCTGTATATCTGAGGCCAATGACCACTCTCAAGGTGCAGATATTAAGACCCGCTCTGCCATCTATCAAGACACGCCAGATTTTGCAATTATGGACAAAGACTTCTAGGTGCAAAGGGTCATTATGGGGAAGCTTATCAGGTGAGATATCACTATCAGAAAATGCGACACTTTGGGAAACAGCTAAATGTCCAATCCACGCTTGAAATTGGTCAACATCAATATCTGTCGGGATAGTGGACTCAGTCAAAGCTTTATCTAGGACTGCACAATGCATGGGAGACATTTTCAACAACTCTAGAATGGATATTTGTGTAGGTGTTTTTCCCAGATGATCCAAAAGATTATACTGACTGGCAGGAATTGGTTTGGGAGGAGCCGCAGAAGCTCCCTTCAAGATTATTTTAGATTGATGAGTGGTGACTGCGCAAGAAGGATCTTGTCCTTTTATTCTCAAGGTGGAAACATACTCATTTGATGCATGAAAACAATTAATAACATTGTGATAACCGGTATTTGCATAATGGGTCGTTTAAGCTGAGTTGGAAGAAGACGCTTTACCCTTGTCATGATCCAGCAAAGGAGTTTTGAAAATGGTATGATCAGTGTTGGAGGTTGGGTGGGGTGGATCTACCTCAATTACTCCTTGCTATAATAAATCTTGAATCATGTGTTTTAATTGAAAACATGAAGCAGTTTTATGTCCTTTGGACCGATGATACTCACAGTATGCATTATCATTCCACCAATGCGGCTTTACTGCTGGTTCTGCCTTAATATCTGGTAGCTTGATAAATTTTGCTTGTATTAATTGCTTCATTACTGATTCGATAGGCTCTCCCAATGGTGTAAATTGTCGAGGAGGCCCATCCCGCGATCGGAAGGGTTTGCGTTGTTGATTTTGTTGTTGGCCTTGTTGTTGATTATATTGTTGAGCATGCTGTTGTTGAGCATGTTGTTGATATTGCGGCTATTGAGCATGTTGTTGATATTGCGGCTATTGAGCATGCTGTTGATATTGCGGCTGTTGAGTAACATTGCTCCTTGGTGCTTGATTTTGTTCCATAGTTGACATGTTAGGAACACTCAATTTCTTGATTATGAATGGGGGTTGATTTGCATTCACCTCTCTCGCATCAACAACACCATCATTAGTAACATTCTTGTTCTTATACCAAAATCTGTTTCTGTCCCCTAAATAATTTGTATTGTCATTATCTTTATTGAGCTTGATAATTCCTTTAGCTACAAGAGCCGTTTCAATGCTCATTCCTTTCTTAAGGAGTTTCTCTATAGTACTAGGACTTTTTAATTTCAGCTCATACATCATTTCTGGGACCAAATTCTGGATAAACAGATTCACTTGCTGTTCTTTAGGTATATCGAGAGAAGAATGACTATACAAACCTCGCCAGCGTTGCAAGAATGTCACTAATGGTTCACCTTGCTTTTGCTTGGTATTGCATAAATCTGACATAGTCACGTCACTGTCGATATTAAACGTGAAATGAGATAAAAACTTTTGAGCCAATTCCGACCAAGTCTTTATATTTCCTGGCAGATGTGAATACCAATCCATGGCTTGGCCCATGAGACTTTTTGAAAATAATTGCATTAAATATGTCTCTTCATAGCTCACTTTCGTACATGCCGCAAAAAAATGCTCGAATGTGATCTTTTGGATTGCCATTCCCTTTATATTTCTCAAAGTTGGGTGCCTCAAAATGCTTAGGGAATGGAGGCATGTATACACTCTTGTCAAATGGATTAGGACATAAATCTTGATCTGTATACAACTTCTTTGTTCCTTTAGTTTCTAATGCATCAACTTTTCGTTGCAACTTCTCAAGTTGTTGTGCAATTGTATCAGATTTTAGAGATCCATCATTAATCCCAGTTGGTATTCTTTGTTGATATATCTCATTTCCAATCGGTTGTTGATACTCTGCAAGGGGCATTTTTGACGTTTTCGGCACATAAAGTTCTTGGTACATCTCTTGTTGTTGCGGTTGTGCTATGCCTTGATATTGACCTTGTTGTTGTGCTTCTTGGAGCCTAGGTTGATATTGCAATTGAGTAGGTTGTTGATATTGCATAGGCGCCACTTGCGGTTGTGAAGTAGGATAGGTTATTTGCCTTGGCACATATTGAGGCACATGTTGGTGTTGAGGCTGACAAATAGGAATTTGTTGACTTTGTGCCAATTGTTGTCGTGGTGTATATCCCATCAATTGTAAAAAACTTTGTTTAGATGGTTTTCGTTGCTTCTCCTTAGGATGGGGTATGGCACTTGCATTAACTTGCTGTGTTGCTTGTCCAATCCATTGTGATGGTTGCAAGTTTACGTTAACTTGTAATGGTGCTAAAGGCACTGCAATTTCTTGTCAAATGTGATATTGTTGTTGTTGCACATCACTTTTTTGCACATTCAATTGTACCTTTTGTATATTATTCAATCGTTGCAACAATTGTTGTTGGTACACACCACTATCCGTAGCTCTTTGTGTCACCATTATCGAAGGATCTGTCGCAATAGTATTTGGCAAATATATTGAATTTAATAGGACATAAGAAATTTTTTGCATCGTGGAATTGCTTTGGACATTATTGACATTAGGCATTCCAGTTGTGAAGCTTTCTTGTATCTTAGATGTTGATCCAATTTTATGCATATTAGGAGCTATTTCTTGTTGAGAGATATTTGTCAATATTTGTGTAGTCCTTGTTTGATCTTGTGTTGCAGGTGTTACATTGAATAGTGGATTATTTATTGTCTCAAATGGTGGCTTTTGAGGAATAGCCACTGTCAATGCCTTTGAAGCACGTTTACTCATTAAGGTAGGCTGAGTTTCAGGTTGCACATTTTCTTCAGTTGGATGTGGAGAGAAACTTAACAACTCACCACTTTGTTGTTTTTGCACATTGACTTGTTTGTTTGAAGAGGTCACATTACTCATCATGTTAAGGTATTTTTGTGGAAACATCTTAAAGACTTTACTGAAGAACTTATCCATCTTTTTTGTTATCTTTGGATTCTGAAGGAACATGTCAATATCATTTGAATCATCAGAATCGGATGAAGAGTCTGGTTGGATATTTGGATTTGTTTCTTGGTGAATGCCTTGACCTAAACCAAATCCTTGTGAGAGAGTTGGTTCTTCATACAATGTTTGTATTTCCTGTTGCAAGCTAGACTGATTCCAATTGAAAGGTGCATTTCCTCTTGGAGTTGGTGGGACACTCCCTTGTCCTGGTTTCATAGGTACAAACACTGGTTCATATAATGGTGGTGGTCCAAGCTGAACCGTTCCATATGGTGGTAGAGATGTGTTTGATGAACCTTCAACTTGCACTGTTTGACTAGTTTGAAACTGTGAATTTTCTATGTCGTCCATGGGTTGATACATTGGTTCACTCATCTTCTTAGATCTTGATCTTGTCTCAACAGGAATGTCACTTATGCAATGTTTTTTTGTTTTTGTTTTTTGGGAATTTTTCAAGGATAATATATGATATGCAACTAAATGCAAACTAAATAGGTGAAAATGCAATCTATGTTTTTGGTTGTTTTTGAAGATTTTGACAAACTTATGAATGCAAATCTAAAAGAGACCTTTAGGAAATTGAAATGATGTCTAGACCTCAAAGGACAAAAGGACTTAATTGACAAAGGACAAGATGACAATGTCTCCCCTATACACTTGGATACTAAGCTAGGTTTGACGAAATGATATTGATGACAAAAAGACAAAAGGTTTGATAAGGTCTAGACCTCCTAACAATGACTTAGGGTTTATCAAAGATTTGGATTACTCAAGTATGACAAAACCTAGCTTTGATACTATATGCAAAAGGACAATTAATATGATATGATAATGACTTAAGCTTAATGAAGAGACTTAGGGTATGCAATGTATGACAATGGTATGACTTTAATGTAAGAGGACACATGCAAATGGATGACCCCTATTGAAAGGAGTATGACTTAGGTGAAATCTAACCTTGGTACTTGACAATGAGCTTTGCAAAATACAACCTAGGATGAACCTAAATGTAAGTGACATGAATGTTAAGACAAGATTTGGAACAATGTTTGATCATCATATTGGAAGATGTGTTTTGAACCTTGTTGAACTTTTGTTGGATGAATGTATCTTGTGTTTAATCTTGTTTTTAATCAATTTGCCTTGCTTTTGAAATGTGGATGCAATTCAACTTTTGACAAGCAAAGAATACAAAGATATTTCAACTTAGACTCAAGACAATCATGCTCATTGACACATTTCTTATGGATAGCAAAGACATTAGGTACTTGAGAGGTAGACTCATTATGGGATTCAAGGAGAATACATAGATGCTTGACCCCACGGGCTCCCCTCCACGGCACTCACTTCTCAGGGCAGCCAAGCATCAGTCCCCATGGAAATCTCCCCATGGTGAACTTAGTATCTCTTCCAAGTATCCGAATTTGTCCTTCTCAAGCAACTAGAAGGGTTTTTGGCCTCTAAAAACAAGGTATTTAGTAAGGATTTCTATTAAGCATTACTCCTTGATGTCATGCAAGCATGATTGAGACATTAAGCCCATCAAGATACCAAACAAATGTAGTCGTGCAAGCATGATTTAGACCAAGAGGCCCTACTTAGATGTTGATATGAGAAAGAGTTCAAGGGTCATCACTTCCCAAGTAACTGCAACTCCCACGTAACACTTCCTTCAAAGCTTTCGCTCATCGGGTATTTGTTTATAGTGAGTTAGAATGCCAAGGTATTCTAGCCGTACTCACTTTGGGTCATTCCCTTCTCATGATTATCACTTGCTTGCAAAAGCAAATGGTCGGGAAGGCAGGCCCTCTAAAGGTGACACACAATAAAAAACATGAGCATGGTATTGAAGATCTGGATTTCTGATCACCCTAAGAAGGATGAGAGCATAATCTCCTACTCCAATGTCAAACTCAACAATCAAATCAAACATAGATTCATTCCAACCTATTTAGAAATCACTAGGTGCCTAAACATTAATTTCAAACACAAAGTTTAGTTGTTTCTCCAAGGCAACCTGCAAAACCCAAGTTAGAAGTTTGATATGCTTATTCTTTGACTATCGAACCTGCATAAAGTATGTTAGTAGTTTGTGAAATAATTCTTTGTCAAGTGTTTTGCCACAAAGCTACCAACAATGTTAGAGAATTAAGAGAAATGAATCACCATCAAAATTAATCCATAAAAGTTGTGATTATTTGTCCTCTTAGATTAATCTATGTAAAATTTATCAATTTTACCACCCTAGATTAATCTAGATAAAATTTGCATGAATGCATGCTTAATTTGCCAAGCTAAAT